>NC_142039.1:52931952-53259452 GCF_982192425.1 Myodes glareolus | reverse complement strand
CTTTCATTTGAGACTCAAAGTCTTGGAGCTACACAGCGTAGGACTTGACCCTTCTGAGCTACATGCAGGTTTGAACTTGATGAGTAGCTTATGTCAGGCACTTCATCATAGTGTTTGGAATCTAATACAGCACGCATAGGGATGCTGTGTCCCAAAAAAATTGAATCTACATAGTATCTATCATACAGGAGACATAGAGGTCAAAACTCACAAAGTCTAGGAATGTTTTGTTAATGTCTGCTAGTTGGATAAATCAAGGAAAGGAAGCATGAAGCCAGTCCTCATAAGAAAGACATTCTCCCTACACCTTGGCTCAAAGTATGCTGAAGCACATACAACTAATGCCTAAGTATATGACAGATGGGCCCAGGGACAGGCACTGGGACGTCTATGTTCATCAGCTGAGGATGCTATCATAGACATTTAGTGATTGGGAAGTTATACAACAGACCTTTATTACTCAAACTTCTGAAGCCAGGGTAGTCCAAGGTCAATAGCCAGCTAATTGGATGCTGATTTACATCCATAATCATCCTCAATCTCTTATGGAAACTCAGACCTAGAGTATTAATCTCTCGAAGCAAGAGAAGCTGTCTTCTTCAGAGTCAGAAATGGGGTCATGAAGGGTGTGGAGACAGCAAAAAAAATTTGTTCTCAGGACTTGACTTGAAAACTTTTGCTATTTCCTTCTGCCTTAGACATAGACATTTTCAAGTAAGACCAGAGACAGCCAGTGCCTACTTCCACAGGGCCAGATAACTAGAAGCATCCTATTGTGCTTGATGATACTCCTAGATCTAACCTAGGAGTACCACATTCATGTAACTACTTGAACACCCTGTGCAATTTCATAAGTCCTTTCCAAGGTTATGGGACTCTGGGATCTTTGATCTTAAATAGTCACCTTCGTCCATTCCCCAGAGAGTCACATCTAGTACAGAGAAGTTCTCATGCCTGAAGTAACGGACCTAGGACCAGAACTAGTAAGCAGGGAGTCAGAACCAGGAAAATGGAAAGCAGTGCTGTGTCGCTACCCCCACTCAGAGCAAACCAGTTGCTGTGGCATGGTTTACCTTCCAGCATCTGGCTCTCAGCCCAGCAGCCTCTCATCTCCTCAGCTGCTCAGAGGTCTGCTTCCAGTGACCCTTAGCTTCACCTTTCTGAATTTGATACTTCCAGAATATTAGGTACTATGTATTCTAGATTTGTTTTTGTCTTTAAATGCATGACCAAGTTCAACGAATAATTTAAGAGAAAAAAAAATCCCCAACTTGGTGATCTGACTTTATACTTAAGTTCTCAGAAGCTAAAAGCTAGCCAGGGGAGGAACCACAGGTGCTTGCATCTCATTGCGATGATAACCGCGTTTGCCTGTGTGAGCTTGAGATGATGAATGGCCAGGACGTCCTGATGGCTCAGCACATCCTACAGCATCGTTCTTCACACCATTTGGACCCAGGAAGTAGGTTTGCTCCAACATTATTCCACTGACTGAAACGAACAGCCATTTTTCTTCTTTCCGCTCGATATTCATCTACAAGCGGAATGCCCCACAAGTGAATTTTCATATTGAGTATCTTCATCTGTACACCTATTATACAGATGGTTTGGGGTAATAAGAGCAAAAGAGGAAGCCAGGCTGAAGATTTTTGCTTCTGTGGGAGGGAATTTCCTGCATTGCACCAGTCCAGGGTAGAGCCTGAAGCAGAGAAACTTTTTTACAAGGCAGGAGATTGACTGATGACGAGGGAAACCCCTGGGGAGCGGATGAGTGGATCCAGGAAGCCACGACAGAACCGTTTTGAAAAAAACATCATAAACCTACATTCACATTGAATTATCGACTGTACATTAAGGACCGAGCTCTGTGTGTCCACATGTGGGCAGAAGGAACTGCCCAAGACAAACAGGGCTGCAGCAGGGCAAGCAGCAACTGAAAAAAATGGAGGTGACATTAATAATAATGACAGTGGTACATTTCTAGCATTTCTTGGCATAATTTTCAGGGCAAAACAACTACTAGCTTCCTGTACCTGCTTCTTGCCCTATTCTATACTTAACACTCAGCACCTATTGTAAGGGAGGAAAAGTGACGTCCGTGTTCTTCTAACTTTGTATCATGAAGTCAGTTTGAAAACAATGTTAGATGGAGATTATACATTTCACATAACTGGGTGCTGATGTGAACAGTGAGTAAGATTTTTGACTGGCTCAGTCAGTCTGAGATGAGCCCCTGGGTGTGTGACACCATTTCAATACCTAGTGCAAAAATCAAATTCTGCAAGAACACCTTTCTCTAGCCAGGCATGGTGGTGCGTGCCTATAATTCCAGTACTCTGGAGGCAGAGGCAGGTGGATCTCTATGAGTTTGAGACCAGCTTAGTTTACAGAGCTAGTTCCAAGACAACCGGGGCAAAAAAAAAAAAGAAGGAAGGAAGGAAAGAAAGAAGGAAGGAAGGAAGGAAGGAAGGAAGAGAAAAGAAAAGAAAAGAAAAGAAAAGAAAAGAAAAGAAAAGAAAAGAAAGAAAAAATCTGTCTCGAAAAACCTAAACGTGTGGGGGAGAAGAACACCTCTCTCACTGAATGGATGGGTAGGATTACAGCTCAGAACTGTGCCCTGCCAATTCCCTTTCCCCATCTTCACCCCCATTCCTACATTTCCTTAACCTGGATAAGAGCCCTTCAAGAAGTGAGGCATCCCACTCTTTCCTATGGCCAGGTACGCATTCATCTGTGCACAGTCAAGCTCATAAGGTGCCGACTCGAGCGGCCCTTCAGGCTCACACAGCTGGGGAAGAGGACTCAGCACAGAATTCAACCAACTCACTAAGGTCATCAAAACTGCTGTGGTCCCAGTTAGCAGACTTCTCATCCACAGTGACTGATCCACCAGCCACGTAGTGTTGTCACCTTCCCTTCCTGCTCAGCCCTAAGTCAGATGAAAGCCCAAGGAATGTCCTTGCCTCGATGTCACCATACCATGGACCATCTGGTAGAAATTCCACCACCATACTGTAAATTTGTCTGGTAGAGATTAGAGACAGAAGAGCAAGTGAGCGAGCCACTCTTTGGTCATAACCAAGTAAAAGATCTGATGCAGCTCAAATGTCTGCTGATGTTTGCTGAGTCTTACACTCTATGCCCAGTGATGCTTGCTAAGATGTAAGCTCTTTGCTTGATTATTTCATGTAAATCTCACACAGTTCTGTGGGGATAAGTACTATGTGAGTTCCACTTCACAGACAAGGCAGAAGTCGAACAGTTCCCCAAGGTACACCACAATCAAATGCAAGAGGCAGGACCCAAGAGTCCCAACTCCAAGGCTCAAGGAGCTTGTGATCACGAAGCAGTTTTGTATCATCTAGACACCAGGCACTACAGATTGCTTAGATGGTAGGGTCTGAGTTTTTAAGTGGTTAAATTAATTCCAATTTTCTCTTCTTTCTGAAGCTCCAACTGATAGTCAGTCATAATTATGAAATAACCCCACCACACAATAATGTTTATTTTGAAACCCTGCTATGACCAAAATGGTTTTCCTTGATATTCTTAGATAATCAAAACTTTCACTTTTCATAATATCTAAGCACCTAAAACTACAAAAAATTTACAGCACCTTTGGGGCTCCAAACCCACAGGAGCAACACTGGCATATCAGTGAGCATTTAGAACAAATCTGCCCTGGGCAGCCTGCATTGTGCCACTTACAGGTGGAAGCGAGCAATTCTTCTGTTCTGGTGTTCTGACAGTTACCAATTGTGCTTCCAGATATTCGGGTTTCTGTGCAATTCAGCCTCACCCACAAGCGAGAATCTAGAAGGAATCTACAACTGTCTCCAACTCCTGTTCTTCTCTTATCAAGGGCATTGGGTTCTGTGATACTGGTGATTCTGCGGGTCCTTTGGGGCCTGCTTTCTCAGCTATAGAATAGGATATTGGAATAAGTCATTTCTAACATGCTGTCCCTCCATAAGCTGATGAATAGAAGAAACTTGTGTGTGTGTGTGTGTGTGTGCACGTGTGTGTGCATTTCTGTGCATGCACACATGCGTACATTTATGTATGCATGTTCCCTTGTGTGTGTTTACATGCACTTGCCTGTGAAGACCTGAGGTTGACATCAAGCATCTGCCTCAGGGACTCTCCATCTTCTATATTGAAGTAGGGTCTCTCACTGAACCCAGAGCTCTCTCTTCTGGCTAGTCAGGGCAGCCAGCCTATTCTAGAGACTCTGTCTCAGTCTCCTGTGCGCTGGTATTGACACACTCACAGTTGTTAGCTATTGAATTAGTCTGTTTGTCTGTCTTCTGTTTGTTTGTTCTGAAATGGGTTCTGGAGATCCAAGCCTGGTCTTTGAGCTTTCAGGGCAGCCACTTTACTCTCTTGGCCATCAGCCAAGCCTTCTGTTGTTCAGGCTCCCTCCCACTCTCCCTGAAAAAGACTGTCCTGGTTTCCAGGCAACCCAATATTTGTCATTCCCAAAGGTCAGAAAGCCCAAGTCAGGAATCCTCCTTGCATAACTCTTGCAGGAAGCTTTTCATACTGAAACAATCGAAGTCAAATACCTTCTTAGAGAAATAAAGCCTGTGAAAAAGCAAGCATAATGATCATAAAAGACATCTACTATAGACTGTCATATGAAACGCAGTGTTCCGTTATAGACCAGGGAATGGAAGGTATAACTTGCTCAGACCTTGTCTCTGCCCATTTGCGAATTCTACAGTCTTGAAAAAGTGGCCTCCCTGGTTTAACTGTGAAGTAATTAATTGCATACATACCAACTTGCATGTATTATCTCCTTCCAGGTTTATATGGAAGGGTGGATGAGAAGCACCCTAGAGAAGCTTAAGCATCTCCCAGTCCTCACTAATATCAGTCATCCCCGGGGATGGTTTTGTCCATGACACTTGGGAAAGTCTCTGAGCATGAACTGAGGATGAAAGGCTACTCAACTGTGAGGAGAGATTAGGGATTTGGCAGAAAGAAAACAACAGAAAGACACATTGGTAGAGGAAACGCAAGTTGGTGATTAAATTATAAATATAGATTACAGAGAATGATGATATTCAATTTCAGGTGATGTTCAGCTATTGTGCCAGGGAGCAAGGTTTATCCAATGAGGGTTAATAAGAGCTAATGAAAGTGTCAGATACACAGCAAGGGCTGCTGAGGTTCAAGCAGGACTTTAATCCCAGGAGGGGACCAGCAGAGCAAAGTTGAGATAAGGCAGATCCTTCCCATGGACAAGGCCATGGGGGAATCTTTGGAGTCAAACAGGAGTTCATAGTTAGGAGTGCTTTTCAAGCACTCACATCCTCCGGGAGACCAGCAAGTGCATCCAGGTAGAAGAAGCTATGCTTGGTAGGACTCTTGGTAGACACCTTTGCACAGCCTCAAGAAGGGGCCTCAGTTGGCCCATGACTTGCTGAATCAGCCAACTAGATTGAAGGTCCTAGTGGGTGGTCCCGTGGCTATCATGAGCTGAGAGAGAAAAATGACAAGTCTCTCTCAGACCTGGGTTCTGGAGCTGAATCACCAACCTTTCCTGTGCTTCTCCTATTTTCAGTGAACTCCGACCCAATGCGACTGTGCAGTGGGAAGAAGTCTGCCGGCCTTGGGTCTCAGGCCCTCGGAAGCTGATTGCCAGCATGACCAGTGATTCCCTGAGACATGTGTATGGAGAGCTGGATCTGCAGATTCAAAAACGCCCTATGTAAAGGCCCAGGAGGTCCAGATGGGCCTGGGCTCCTGGCCTATTGCAGCCTTGGTTATGGAAATCCTAATGCAAAAAAAAAAAAAAAAGCAACTAGCTCTTGCTTTACCTGGGATGTGCAGACTGAGACAGATCCCAGCTTGGGGATGCTATGTATTTCATAGGCATGCTTTTCCAAACCCAGGTCATTGGATGAGGGAGTTAGTTTTGAATTGCTCCACCCTCCAAAGGATCTGAGCATTAGCTTTAATTAAGCTATCATTAAGCCTTCATAGCTCATAAGAGTAAAAGTCATCATTTATCACTGCAAATGACTACAGCCCCACATATCAGAGGGCTTCCCTTGAGTGGGCTGGGGGGGTGCCCAATACCTGGCCTCAATTAAGACTTCAGAGTCCCCACGCAGTCTTTTGGGGGGTAACATACTCCCCCAAAGGAGTACCTGATTGAATTCCCCCTTTTTTTAGAATCAGGTTGTACCCTCTGTGTTAGAATATTTTTTCCACGAATTAAGCACGGCATCATTTTTCTTCTTGGCAAAGCCAGAGAAAGGTCTTCCATCTTGCACCTGCAGCCAAGGAACTGCCTGCCAAATTTCACAGATTACCTTGTGAGGAGATGTGGCCCCACATTAACAAATTGCATTTGTGGAGAACTTAATCACCTACGAGGAGATAAGGAAGCAGGTGCGGTACTCAGATCTATTAAATAATGTAGTTTATGATACATTTTATGGGTGTCACACTGTGGCCAGATCAGCAAGAATGAATAACCCTTACTTTAACCCTTTCTGGGGTAGAGAGCTAGAAAGTAAGGACACGAATTTGAGATTCGAGAAATGAAGAATTAGTGTCCTTACTTAGTGATTATATTTCACCCGTCTCTCTGAGATCATCTGTTTCACACAATGACATAGGCCTAGGGTTTTCTGTGGGGGGGTTGTTTTAAGATCAAAAAAAAAAAAGCTTGAGACACTAGAAGATTTGGTGGTTAGACTACATGGAAGATCAAACAGATTCTCATTCACGCATACCTTCATATTTACTATACCAAGCCTTTTCCTGAATTCTTGGGTGCGCAGAGGTAGCATAGACTCAGCCTTGCCAATTATCAATTTTACTGCTGACCCAAGGGCAGAGGACACCACAGTCCCTTACCTTATGTGTCAAGGTTCCATGAGACTAGATGACCGGTGTCTATTTGTAAGGCAGACTTAAAGTTAGAATTTGCCATTGAAATGCCTTGGGTGTGATTTTGGTCACCTGACAGTGATTCTTAGCCAAAAAGAAAAAAGAAGAATACACGGTAGGAAATAATTTAGGGAAGGAAGTATAACAGAATACTCTAGTCTGTAGCTATGCTCTGATTTACTTCGAAGCCTTTGAGATGTTCCTGAGTACTAACTCCTGAGGGTCATATATAAGCATAACTCCATGAAGTCATCTCCAGTATTAGCATCTAATTCCAAATGAATTGCATTTTGCTATGCTTTAAACCAGCTTAACTTGGTATGTTGTTATTAACAAGAGTGTAACAGATGCCTATAATAAAGTTAATCTGATTACATGTGCACAGAAGTAAATGGTGTTAATTTTCAGCACTACATATGGTTAAGCTCAACTGCCTGGAAACATCTTCTCCCCTGCAGTGTACACCCCACTCTAAATAGGGGGACATGCATTTGCCCTTTAGGGAAAATGTCTAATAGTTATTGATGTTGCCATTAGCATTCCTCGCCTTCTCTTTGCATTTTGTTAACCATTTTCATTGAAGAAGGAAGTTTGCGTGCTTAGCTTAAAACTCAGCTTCTAGAAATTGAAATTCCTCCATAGATATCTGCTTATCAACAATCTCTCTAGACATCATGGTGAGTGGGCAGACAGGCAGCATGGACGCCTGTCAAGATAAGCACCTATCACTGTGTTAGAACAGGAATGGAAAACAGATAAGACAGGAGCGCCGACGGTCACGGCAAACCTCTCCAAACAGTTGCACACAGGGCCTTAGGATCTTTCTCCAGCTACAGCAGCATCTGATTCAGAGCTGGCACTCAAGGTGAAACCTATTCATCATATCTATCTTAGAGCCAGTCCATGCTCACTGACAGCTCGGATTCCATAATGCCCAATAAAATGCTACTGTAGTGTGGATGTTGTCTCTCAAAGGTCAATGTAGTCAAAACTCAGTCCTCTGCATGACCTACCAGGAGATGACAGAGTCTTTCAGAGATGAGGTCCAATGGTGTGTCTTCCTGTCATCAGAGGAAATGCCTCTTCTTCTTCTTCAATCTTTGACTTCCTGGTCGCAAGGCGAGTTGTTTTGCTGTTGCCGTCTGCCCCAGCCATTATTCACTCAACACAGACTCAAAATCAATGGGGCCAATCAACCGCGGCTGGCACCTCTGAACTGTGTGTGAGTCAAGGGGAACTTATCTCAGGTATTTGTTGTACCACTTCTAAGCGGGATAACAGAAGTGCTGTCTCTCACAGCCGGATTTTAACAACGGTAATAAGCACTGTGTCTCGGCAGACACCAGAGAGTGTCAGTTCTAACTCCTGCTTGTGTTCAGCTGTGATGATTCTAAGCAAATCCTTCTGTGAGTTCAGAGCAGAACAAGGGTAACAACAGTTACGTGTGCACAAGATTCTTCTCAAGGACATGTCAATGTTAATAATACACAAAACAGATAGAAGATCGGTAGATAGACCGATTAGACAGATAAGGACAGATTTTATGGGTTTTTCCATACGCTTATGCCTCGTCAATCTTGCAAAGAAGGCAAATATGACTATTTCCAGCCTATTAGTGAAGGATCCAGGAAGCTGTGAGTCATGGCAAGTTGATCTTGGATGATACTGAACAGTGAAAACAAGCTCTGGTTTCAGAACAAACAGTCGTAGCACATTCTTCAGTCTCGTCAAGCTCAGAGTTTTAAGAACACAAACTGAAGACTAACTTTAAGACCCTGGAGACCTGCAGCATAGCACAAAGACTGCATGCACATATAATAGGAATATGAGGATATGGGGAGCAATGGAGTTTGTGTTAGACTCACTGACACCTAAACAAAAACCGCAAAAACCAAAACACCATTTCCCAAGTTGAAGATCATAAGTTATGAATGTGTATCCCATGATATTACAACATGGTCAGAAGGAACAACGTGTCATTCTGGGCAGATATCAGAGTCAGTCAACCCAACCATCAAGCCAGTCACCCTTCTGGTGCGGGAGAGTTGTCTGTATTCTGTCAATCATGTTTTAAATAAACGCTGATTGGCCAGGCAGGAGATGTAGGTGGGAAAACCAAACAGGAAATGGAAATGATGCAAAGAGAGCAGGAAAATTCTGGGGAGGAGGAAGTTGATTACTCCCTCTTCTGCCCAGACCATCAAAGCAACAGGATGTAAGCTGCCCCATTGAAAAAGGTACTGAGCCACATGGCTAAAATAGATCAGAATAATGGGTTAATCAAGATATGAGAGTTAGCTAATAAGTAGCCTGACCTAATGGGCCAATTAGCATTATAACTTACGGAGTCCTCTGTGTTATTTTCATTGGGGCTAAACAGCCATGGGAACCAGACAGGACAGAAAACAGAAACAAACAGGCCCCCTCATGTTACACCCTTCCTGCCATCTAGCCACCACCCAGCCATCCAGGCATTTACCCATCCAGTTCTCCAGTCACGCACCCATGCATGCAACGACAAGTGCATGCTCCCTGCTTGCAAAGTGTTTATCAGGCAAGGGATAATCAATACAGAGATGCAGAACAGGGCAACTGCAGAAGCACAGGCATGCCACAAAAACTCAGGAGAATAAAGAGGGAAGGAAGGACAGAAGGATGCCCAGAGATGTCTTCCCTTGTTTCTATAGGAACAAAGGAGAGGCCTAAAAGGTGTTTATTTGCAGAAAAAGAAAAAAAAACTTGTTTGAGGGAGGGAGGAGGAAGCATGCACAATTGACTGTGTGATAAGATGATGAACATGCAGCAAGGCAAGAAATGTGGGTATTTCGTCAGAGTTGAGCACTGCCCAGAATGACATGCTGTTCCTTCTTGGGTGCATTTTGGAGTAGAACTAAGGCCAGGGATGTGTGTAGTGGCAGGCCTGGTTCACATCAACTAAAACGATGGGGTACTGAAGGTCATGCCACAGTGGAGTTCAGGGACAGGGAAAGGGCACACTAGAGACCTAGCAGATAAAATGGGAGGGGCAATGTAGGAGAGGGGAGTTTTACAAACTAGCGAAAGCGTGACACACAAGATCTTAGCAGGTAAACTGGGGCAACCAGGTGAACATGACGGACAAAGACCACTTGCTGGTAGCCCAGGATCTTGCTATCACACAGAGCCATGGTCCCTGTGTTTTCCAGAAAGTTCTCCCACTCAGACGTGCTGAGGCACACCTCTCCTCCTCCCACCACTTCCCAACTCTTTCACATGAACATTCCCTTCACATGTGTCTACCTTTCTATAATAAAAAATGCTTTATATTGAATCTGCAAGAATTCACTTTATCAAATCGGATTTTGAAAAAATTTATTGATTCTTTGGGAATTCACATCATGCACCCTAATCCCATCCATCTCCCAGCCCCTCTGCATCTGCCCCTCACCCTTGTAGTGTCCCCTACAAACAAAAACTAACAAAAAATAATAAAAATAAGACGAAGATAAAAAGAAATAACAAATAAATAAAAATACAAATAAGAATATCAATTTTGATTAAAAACAGACAAAACAAAACAAAAGAGAGGAGAAAAACAAAAACCAAACATTTTGCTCCTCCATCTTTGTCTCTCCACCACCTCTTCATTCTTCTTAGCCGCCCTGGGAGCTGCAGTGTGTCACGCAGTGGACCATTTTGTCCAAACAGCTTCACTTGCAAACGTTCATTGTGTGATGTGCTGTTGGTGAGGTTCAAGGTCCCTGGTCGCCAGCACACCATCAACACTGAACTCCCATGGAAACTCCCTGGACATCACGCTGTTGCACAGTGTCATGGTTCAACCTATCCTTTACTGTTTCTGGTTCTAGTCCCCTATGTCTAGTAATAGCCATGTTTCAAATTTGAGCATCTATATCTTATAGACTTTCAGAAGTCAAAGATGCCGAAAAAAGGGGGGAACCATAGAGGCTGAACTACCCAGGGCAACGGACTGGTACTGATAAATATTTTTCCTGTCTGTTAATTCTATTACAGATGCAAGGCTTAGCTCAAGCATATTGTACATTTGTCTTGACTGTAGCAATGAATTCAAAAACTATGACTCCAATAAAGGAATCTGCCATTTATGTTGGTCATTACAAAGAATGCTGGGTTTTTTCAGGACTACCCCAATTAGCTTTATAGAGTGCACAATGCTAAAAGCTCATATAGATCGACCAAATATTCATATGACACAAAGTTGAATAATGGGTATAATACAATAAAAACTTTCCCCTACAATGAAAAACAACAGCTTCCGTGATGGCTCTGTTGCCAGTGTTAGCCAGGAAATGTAGGCTGTGCACTGGGAAATGTGAGCTTAAAAAAAAGCACAGGTTAGATACTCAAAGAATAATATAAAGGTATTACACTTCAACCATTTTTCTTTAATCCTGACTCTCTCCTAGAGGCTAATTTAAAGGCAACCTGGTAGCTATGTATTCTAAGATCTTAATGTTTTATTCTGTCAATGCTGGTTACACATAAAGTGAGAGCTCATAGCAGAGCACTGACTATACCTTGAATTTTGAAAATTAACTCTTAATATAATTAGGTGTCCAGAAGACTCCTTTATTCTTTTTACGTTAGCAACATTGTTAGCTGTAATGCACACTATTAAGATTCTGTGACATACTCAGTCCCATGCTACACCGAGAAGCAGCCAAGAATCCTGCTGAGACAGTGAGATAAAAGATGGGCCCCAGGCTCTGCCGGTATAAATTGGACCGACCCCTTCAGAAACCATTTTTGCCATCATATACTAATTCTCAAAGCACAATGAACCAGTGACTCCTCTCCTAAGTATATATATTCTAAATGTGTGCTATAATGGAGTGGATAAGTAACCTGTGGCATATTTGTACAATTAAGTTGTACACATTGCAGTAATAAATATATCATAGAATAAACATATCCATATAAAATATTATAAAAAGAATTCCCACCTAAACTGCAAAACAAGGAGTCAGATGCTGAAACTGAGAATACTATAACACAAATCTGTTCACTCAGAGGTCAAAAACAGGCAAAAACCAATCAATCAGGCTTAGAAGCCAGGCTAGGGATTGACCTCGGCAGAGGGCTAGTAACTAAATTCGGACATGAGAGACTTTGAGAGATTCTGGCACTATTCCACTTCTTGCTTGGACTACTGTAAAACTTACATTGTTACTGCTTTGTTATTTGTTACTATTGAGCAAACTATCCCCCAAACTTCACTGTTCAAAATATCATTCATTTCTCATAGCCTTTGTAGGTCTAGAGTCTAATGGTCATATCAGTGTTCGTTAGAGCACAAGCTACCATCAAGATAGCCCTGGCTTTGGGATTCATCTGTGGGCTTGACTGGGAGATGTTTTGCCTTCATTCTTGTACCTGCCTTCCTCGTAGAACTGGTGGGTTGGTCCTCAGCCCCTTACCATCTGTTGGCTGGATGCGTCTTCCAGTCCCTTGCCATGCAAGTAACAACAGGCTCACACCACAGTGCAAAAGTTAAAGGCAGAAACAAGTCCTGCAAGGCAAAGAACAAACCTTGTGACCTAATAATACCAGAAGAGATAGCTTATAATTTTTATTACATAGTTATTAAAAATTAGTCATTCTGCAAAGAAGTTACGATGGACCACAGCTTGCTAAGCATCACATTAAAAGGAAAAACAAGAAAACTGCACCCTTATCTGGTTTCTGTTTATGGGGTGCCTTCCCTAGGCATACAAAGTCCCAGTTCATCCCTGGTCCTTCTGATGGGTCCTGTTCCTAACGTGGGTGGGCTAATTCCACTCAGGAGCAGACCATACCAGCCAGAACCAGTAAGCAACCATCCTGCCCCCTGAACCCTACCCCTCCCTGATTCTGTTTCCAGGGTCCCTTCCCCAAACCCATACTGTCCCGGTTTGTCCCTGGTCCCACTGCTGGGCCCTGCCCTCAACTCAGGCAGACTTTCTCCACTCAGAAGCAGGCCACACCAGCAGAACTGCATCCCTCTCTGGTTTCTGTTACCTGGGTCCCTTCCCAGGCCCACGCCATCCTACCTTATCCCTGGCCCCACAGTTGGGCCCTAACCCCAACCCCAGTAGACTTCCTCCACTCAGAAACATGCTGCACTAGCCAGAACCAGTGCAAGTAACACCAGTTATAAGAGATACAAACCATACCGGCTTGAATGGGCTCTAGTGACTCAGGTGCAAACCATACCAGTTAGAAGATAAACAAACCACACTGGCTTGAATGGGCTCTAGTGACTCAGGTGCAAACTATACCAGTTAAAAGAACTGGTGTGCAGGCCACACCAGTCACAAGAACAGAGACACCCCCCCATGCTGCACCAAAGTCCAAGCTAACCACCAGAAGGCCAACTCTCAGATGGATACTTAGAAAAAGACTCTCAACTAGACTAGTATAAAAATACAACCAACAACAGCCAGGTTAATATGGCGCCACCAGAGCCCAGATAATCCTATGTCAGCAAGACCTGAATATTTCAATGCAGCTGATGCACAAGAAAATGACTCTAAAATCTAAGAAAAGACAAAAGAAAAGTTAGAGAAAATCAACAAATCCAAAAAAAGAAAGCCAAGAAATCCAAGAAAAACAAGCAAACAGGTGAAGGAAGCTATTCGCATGAAAATAGAAATAGAAACAATAAAAAAAAACACAAAGTGAGAGAATTCTGGAAACGGAAAATCTGGCTAGTGAACAGGAACTACAGATGCAAGCATCACCAACAGAATACAAGAAATGGAAGATAGCTCTCTTCCCCCCTTCCTCCTGGGGCCACAAGATCTCCCCAGAGCTGCTCTCTTGCACGCAGGGCCTGGGCTGTGGGCTCAGCCCGGCAGGGGCAGTCCCTGTGCTTTGATAGCCTCCCTGAGGACAGGCAGACCCTCTGTCAGCTCAGCCACATTCCTGGACAGCAAGAGACAGTGAACTTCTAGCAGACATCCATTGGAGGAGGGGTGAGTTTGCTCCTGGCCCGAAGGCTTCGGCTAGGAGGAATTCAAACTTTCCCCATCCCCCTCGACTTTCTGGTCACCCTGCTGTGGTGGCTCCACTCTGCAGAGCTCTCCCGAATCCCATCCCAGCATTCATCCAGGTACACCTTCCTCTCTTGCCTGTTCCCCCTGGGGCCACAAGATCTCCCCAGAGCTGCTTCCTTGCATGCTGGGCCTGGGCTGTGAGTGCAACCCGGCAGCAGGGAGTGCCTGTGTTTCAATAGACTACCTGAGGAAAGGTAGGCCTTCTGTCAGTGAAGTCCCTGCCCAACAAGGGAACCTGACCTGGTACCAGAAGATCCAATAGAGAGCATTTGAAGGAAGAGATGGGCAGACGCCAAGGCAAGAACTCCTCCAACAATCTAAAAAACAACATGAAAACACCAGATCCCAACGACCCTACAATAGAAGGACCTGAACATCTTAGTTGAGAAGAAGTGGAAAAAAGTGCCATTATGAAAGCAATAGAGTCCCTTAAACAGGATAGGAATAACTCCCTTAAAGAACTGGATGAGAAATACAACAAAAAGATTGAAGAAATGAGTAAAGAAATGGATGAGAAGTATAACAAAAAGTTTGAAGAAATTAGTAAATCCGTGAATGATACACTGGGAAACCAAGAAAAAAACAATCAAACAGGTAATGGAAACAGTTCAAGAATTGAAAACTGAAATGGAGGCAATGAAGAAAACACAAAACGAGGGCCAGCTGGATATGGAAAATCTAGGTAAACGAACAGAGACTACAGAATCAAGCATAACCAATAGGATACAAGAGATGGAAGAACGAATATCAAAGTGTGAAGATACCATAGAGAAAATAAATGCTCTGATCAAAGAAAACAGCAAATCCAACAAATTCTCATCACAAAACATTAAAGAAATCTGGGACACAATAAAAAAAACAAATCTAAGAATAATAGGGATTGAAGAAGGAGAAGAACTGCAGATCAAAGGCCCAGGAAATATATTCAACAAAATTATAGAAGAAAACTTTCCCATCCTAAAGAATGATATTCCTATGAAGGTTCAAGAAGCATACAGAATACTGAATAGACTGGATCAAAAAAAAAACATCCCCTCGCCATATAAAATCAAAACACAAAACATACAGATTAAAGAAAGAATATTAAGAGCTGCAAAGGAAAAAGGTCAAGTAACTTATAAAGGTAAACCTATCAGACTTACACCGGACTTCTCTATGGAAACCATGAAAGCCAGAAGATCCTAGATAGAGGTACTGCAGAAACTAAGAGACCATGGATGCAAACCCAGACTACTATACCCAGCCAAGCTATCGTTCACTATCAATGGAGAAAACAAAATATTCCAGGATAAGAAAAAATTTAAACAATTCGTAGCCACAAACCCAGCCTTACAGAAAGTAATAGAAGGAAAATCGCAACCCAAGGAATCCAACATTGCCAACACTGCCACAATAACTCAGACATCTAGTGACCCTTCATGAGCTTAAATCAAAGCTCTATTTGATTTAATACAAACATACAAACTCTATTAAACAAACACATACAAACTCTATTAAACAAACAAACAAAAAATAATAATAACCGGAGTCAACAACCACTGGTCATTAATATCACTTAATATTAATGGACTCAATTCAACTATAAAAAGGCACAGACTAAGAGATTGGATACGAAAACAGGACCCAACATTCTACTGTTTACAAGAAACACACCTCAACCACAAAGACAGACATCTACTCAGAGTAAAGGGTTGGGAAAAGGTTTTTCAAGCAAACGGACCTAAGAAAAAAGCAGGTGTGGCCATTCTAATATCTAACAAAATTGACTTCAAACTAAAATCAATCAGAAGAGATGGAGACGGACATTTTATACTCATAACAGGAACAATTCATCAGGAGGAAATCTCAATCCTGAATATCTATGCCCCTAATATAAAGCCTCCTACTTATATAAAAGAAACACTTCTAGAACTCAAGGCAGTCATCAAACCACAGACACTAATAGTAGGAGACTTCAACACTCCTCTCTCACCAATGGACAGGTCAATCAGACAGAAACTCAACAGAGAAATAAGAGAATTATTGGAGGTATTGAATCAAATGGACTTAACAGACATCTATAGAGCATTCCACCCAAATAGGAAAGAATATACCTTCTTCACTGCAGCTCATGGAACCTTCTCGAAAATTGACCACATACTGGGTAACAAAGCAAACTTCCACAGATATAAAAAAATATTAGTAACCACCTGTATCTTGTCAGACCACCATGGATTAAAGTTAGAATTCAACAACAGTGCTACCCCCAGGAAACCAACAAACTCATGGAAGTTGAACAGTCAACTACTGAATCACCCATGGGTCAAGGAAGAAATAAAGAAAGAAATTAAAGTCTTCCTTGAATTTAATGAAAACAAAGACACAACATACTCAAACCTATGGGACACTATGACAGCAGTGCTAAGAGGAAAGTTCATAGCACTAAGTGCCCAATTAAAGAAAATGGAGAAAGCACACATTGGAGGTTTAACAGCACACTTGAAATCTCTAGAAAAAAAAAGAAGCTGATTTACCCAGGAGGTCTAGAAGACTGGAAATAATCAAACTGAAGGCTGAAATCAACAAAATAGAAACACAGAAAACAATCCAAAGAATCAATGAATCAAAAAGCTGGTTCTTGGAGAAAATCAACAAGATTGACAAACCCATATCCAAATTAATCAAACAGCAGAGAGAGAACATGCAAATTAATAAGATCAGAAATGAAAAGGGGGACATAACCACAGACACAGAGGAAATTCAGAGAATCATTAAATCTTACTATGAAAGTTTATATGCCACAAAGTTAGAAAATGTTAAAGAAATAGACATTCTTTTAGATAAGTACCATATACCAAAGTTGAACCAAGACCAGGTGAACAATCTAAATAGACCTGTCAGTCGTGAAGAATTAAAAGCCATTATCAAAAATCTCCCTACCAAAAAAAGCCCAGGACCAGATGGTTTCAATGCAGAATTCTACCAGAACTTCCAGGAAGAGCTAATACCCATACTCCTTAATGTATTTTACAATATAGAAACAGAAGAATCATTGCCAAACGCTTTTTATGAAGCTCCAGTTACCCTGATACCAAAACCACACAAAGACACAACCAAGAGAGAGAATTACAGACCAATCTCACTCATGAACATTGACGCAAAAATACTCAATAAAATACTGGCAAACTTAATCCAAGAATACATTAGAAAAATTATCCATTATGATCAAGTGGGCTTCATCCCAGAGATGCAGGGCTGGTTCAACATACGCAAATCTATCAATGTAATCTATCATATAAATAAACTGAAAGAAAAAACCATATGATCACTTCATTGGATGCTGAAAAAGCATTTGACAAAATTCAACACCCCTTTATGATAAAGGTATTGGAGAGATTGGGTATACGAGGATCATACCTAAATATAACAAAAACAATATATAGCAAGCCGACAGCTAACATCAAATTGAACAGAGAGAAACTCAAAGCCATTCCACTAAAATCAGGAACACGACAAGGCTGTCCACTCTCTCCATACCTCTTCAATATAGTGCTTGAAGTTCTAGCAATAGCAATAAGACAACATAAGGGGATCAAGGGGATTCGAATTGGAAAGAATGAAGTTAAACTTTCGTTATTTGCAGATGATATGATAGTGTACATAAGCGACCCCAAAAACTCTACCAAAGAACTCCTACAGTTGATAAACACCTTTAGTAATGTGGCAGGATACAAGATCAACTCCAAAAAAATCGGTTGCCCTATATACAAAGGATAAAGAAGCAGAGAGGGAAATCAGAGAAACATCACCTTTCATGATAGCCACAAATAGCATAAAATATCTTGGGGTAACTCTAACCAAGGAAGTGAAAGACCTATTTGACAAGAGCTTTAAGTCCTTGAAGAAAGAAATTGAGGAGGATACCAGAAAATGGAAAGACCTCCCCTGCTCTTGGATTGGGAGAATCAACATAGTAAAAATGGCAATTCTACCAAAAGCAATCTATAGATTCAATGCAGTTCCCATCAAAATCCCATCAAACTTCTTCACAGACATTGAGAGAATAATAATCAAGTTTATATGGAAAAACAAAAAACCCAGGATAGCCAAAACAATCTTATACAATAAAGGAATTTCTGGAGGCATTACCATCCCTGACTTCAAACTCTATTACAGAGCTACAGTATTGAAAACAGTTTGGTATTGGCATAACAACAGAGAAGTCGACCTATGGAATCGAATAGAAGACCCGGGTATTAACCCACAAACGTATGAACACCTGATATTTGACAAGGGAGCTAAACATATACAATGGAAGAAGGAAAGCATCTTTAACAAATGATACTGGCATAACTGGATGTCAACCTGTAGAAGAATGAAAATAGATCCATATCTATCACCATGCACAAAACTCAGGTCCAAATGGATTAAAGACATCAACATTAATCCGACCACTTTGAACCTGATAGAAGAGAAAGTGGGAAGTAGTCTACAAGATATAGGCACAGGAGACCACTTCCTAAGCAGAACCCCAGGAGCGCAGACAATAAGAGAATCAATGAATAAATGGAACCTACTGAAACTGAGAAGCTTCTGTAAAGCAAAGGACACTGTCAGTAAGACAAAAAGGCTACCTTCTGACTGGGAGAAGATCTTCACCAACCCCTCATCAGACAAAGGTCTGATCTCCAAAATATACAAAGAACTCAAGAAACTAGACATAAAACTCTAATTAACCCAATTAAAAAATGGGGTACTGAACTGAACAGAGAATTCACAACAGATGAACTTTGAATGGCCAAAAGGCACTTAAGGTCATGCTCAACCTCCTTAGCGATCAGGGAAATGCAAATCAAAACCACTTTGAGATACCATCTTTCACCTGTCAGAATAGCTAAAGTCAAAAACACCAACGATAGCCTATGCTGGAGAGGATGTGGAGAGAGGGGAACTCTCATCCATTGTTGGTGGGAATGCAAACTTGTGCAGCCACTGTGGAAATCAGTGTGGCGGTTTCTCAGGAAACGGGGAGTCAACCTCCCTCAGGACCCAGCAATTCCACTCTTGGGAATATACCCAAGAGATGCCCTATCATACCACAAAAGCATTTGTTCAACTATGTTCATAGCAGCACTATTTCTAATAGCCAGAACCTGGAAACAACCTAGGTGCCCCTCAATAGAAGAATGGTTTAAAAAGGTGTGGAACATATACACATTAGAGTTTTACTCAGCGGTAAAAAACAATGACATCTTGAATTTTGCATGCAAATGGATGGAAATAGAAAACGCTTTACTGAGTGAGGTAAGCCAGACCCAAAAAGAAAAATATGATATGTATTCACTCATATGTGGATTCTAACCATAATTAAAGGTCTTTGAGCCTATTATTCGTGATCCTAGAGAAGCTAAATAAGAAGGTGAACCTGATGAAAATTATGTAGCTATCCACCTGGAGATTGGAAATAGACAAGAGTCCCAGGTAACCTCGGGTGCATGGGGGGTGGGAGGGTTGTTGGAAGGGGAGAGGGTTAGAGAGAAGGGAGTAAGGGAGGATTGGGGAAAGCTCGGTGGGCTGGGATGGGGGGAGGGAGGAAAGATGGATATGGGATCAGGGAAGAATATATTTCAACTAAAAGAGTCATTTTAGGGTACAGGAAACTTGATTATAAATGGGATCCCAAGTCCAAGGAGAGATCCCCAAATTGTTCTCTGGACAGAGGAGAGGGTGCCTGAACCGGCCTTGGCCTATAACCATACTGATGAAGATTTTGCTTATCACCTTAGAACCTTCATCGGGCGATGGATGGAGATAGAGACAGAGACCCACATTGGAACACTGCACTTAACTCCCTAGGTCCAAACGAGAACCAGAAGGAAAGAGAACGTGAGCAAAGAAGGCAAGACCAGAGGGAACCTTCATCCAACGATGGATGGCGATACAGACGGAGACCACATTGGAGCACCGGACTGAGCCCCCCAAGGTCCAAATGAGGAGCAGAAGGATGAAGAAAATGAAAAAGGATATCAAGACTGCGAGGGATGCGATCACCCACTGATACAAGGGGACTGATCTAATGAGAGTTTACCAAGGCCAGTTGGACTGGGACTGAACGAGGACGCGATCCAACCAGATTCTCTGAATGGGGCCGGATTCTCTGAATGTGGCTGGCCCAGAGTCTTTCTGAAAAGCCATTGACAATGACACTGGGACTTGTTTCCTCTGCATATACTGGATTTTTGGGATCCAGTCTGTCTGGACACTCACCTTCCTGGACCTGGAGGGAGGGGGAAGGAACTTGAACTTCCCACAGGGCAGGAAACCCTGACTGCTCTTAGGGATAGAGAGGGAGGAGGAGAGGGAGTGGGGGGAGTGGGAGGGTGTTGGGAGGAGGGGCGGAAATGGAAACTTTTATAATTTAATAAAATTACTTTCAAAAAAACAAAACAAAAAGAACACATATAGAAGTAACTTTATACACGCATTACAAGGAATATAAACATATATATAACTACATATATGTATGCAATTGCAACAGTTAAAAAAAACAGATGAGTGGAGTAAGGAATATTGCAGGGTATGAGGGAGGGAAGGGAATAGAGAAATGTTATCATTAAATAAATCTCAAAAATAAAAAAGCAATTTTAAAAAGAAAAAAGAAATGGAAGAGAGTACAGCTACAATAGAAATAGATTCATTGTTCAAAAAATTTTAAATCTAAAAATTTTCTAACTCAAAACACCCAGGAGATCTGAAACACCATGAAAAGATCAAACCTAAGAAAAGCAAGAATATAAGAAGGAGGAAAATCTCAGCACAAACCCCAGAAAATATATTTAATAAAATCACAGACAAAAACTTCCCTAACCTAAAGAAGGACATGATTATAAAGGTACAAGAAGCTTACAGAATACCAAACAGATTGGATCAGAAAAAAAAGTCCTTGTGTCTCATAATAATCAAAACATTAAACATACAGAACAAAGAATAATAAAAGTTGGGAAGGGACAAGGCCAAGCAACATTTAAAGCAGACCTATGAGAATTATACCTGACTTCACAGAGTCTCTAAAAGCCAGAAGATACCTTGCGGACTTTAAGAGACCACAGATGCCAGCCCATACTCGCAGACCCAACAAAACTTTCAATCACTATAGATGAAGAAAACAAGACATTCCATGACAAAGTCAGATTTAAACAATAACTCTCCACAAACCCAGCCTTACAGAAGGTACTAGAAAGAAAGCTCCAATCCAAGGAAGATAACTACACCCACAAAACCCAGGCAATAGATAATCTCATACCAACAAAATCTAAAGAAGGGAAACACACACACGCACACACACACACACACACACAAAGCCAACACCAACACCATAATAACAGGAATTAACAATCAGTGGTCATTAATATCTCTCAATATCAATCGACTCAAATTATCAATAAAAAGACACAGGCTAACAAAATGGATACAAAAACAGGAGCCATCCTTCTGCTGCATACAAGAAACACACCTCAACAGTAAAGATAGACATTATCACAGAGTAAAGGGTGAGAAAAAGATTTTCCAATCAAATGGACCTAACAAACAAGCCAGTGTAGCTATCCTAATATTTATCAAGATAGATTTCAAACTGAAATTAATTAAAAGAAATGAAGAAGGACACTTGGAGTGGCATTTCATTTGTATTTTAATAAATAAAGCTTGCCTGGTGATAAGAAAAGTAAAAGAGCCACACTGACCTGTAGCTACCAAGGTCTTTTTTCCTTTTCCTGGCGATTCGCTCCCTGGAGATTCTGCTCTAGCACTGGCTTGAGGGGATAACTTAGCAAGAACCTGGCTCTCTTTGTTATGGTGATTCCACCTGTATTCAAGGTTTTAGTAGTGGGCTCCATAGCCTGCCTCCCCCAGCTGATTCTGCCAGAGGCCGGGGGGGGGGGGGGGGGGGGGGGGGGGGGGCCTTTAATCTTCTCCTCCTGCTCCTGGATGGGAGGAGGCCTTGCCCTTTTGTTCCTTCTTGCCCACTTCTATAAATACCTGACTTGAGTTTAATAAAGTGACCATTTACTCTGGTAAATGAGCAAAGGTCTCTTTTGTGTGTGTCTCTTTTACCCTCAGGACAGTCGTCCATTCTTGTGGGCCCCGAGTTCGGGAAAGCGCATGCCTGGATTCAGTGTGGGTATCCACAGAAAAGTGCGGGGTCTTACACTGACCAGCCTTACACACCAGGCAGCAATAACACACACTCTTAATCCCAGTAGCCACACTAGCTTGCCCTAGAAACCAGGTGGTAGTGGTACATGCTCTGAATCCCAGAACTAGAGAGGATTATAAAATGGGAGGAGACAGCTCTCAGTCTGTCTTATTCTGAGGTGTCCTGGAGGTAGGATCGCCATTTTCAGACTGAAGTTGAGGTAAGAACCAATGACTGGCTGTTTTGCTTTTCTGACCTTCAGGTTGAACCCCAATTTCTATCTCTGGGTTTTTATTAATCATGCTTCAGACAGTTTATACTCATTAAAGGAAAAATCCACCAGGATGGCATCTCAATTCTGAACATCTATGCCCCAAATGCAAAGGCGCCCACATTTTAAAAGAGACATTACTAAATCTAAAATCACACATTGACCCCACACATTAATAATGGGAAACTTCAGTGCCCTACTCTCTCTGTCGGACAGGTTGTCCAGACAGAAGCTAAACAAAGAAATAATGTAACTAATAGAAGTTATGACTCAAATGGACCTAACAGATATCTACAGAACAGTTCACCAAAACACGAAAGAATATATCTTCTTCTCAGCACCTCATGGAGCCTTCTCCAAAACTGAGCATATGCTAGGCCATAAAGCAAGTCTCAATAGATACAAGAAAATTGAAATAACCCCCCATGTCCTGTCAGACTACCATGAATTAAAGTTGGATTTCAGCAACAACAAAAAGCCTACAAACTCTTGGGAACTGAAAAACTCTCTAACGACTTACCAATGGGTCAAGGAAGAACTAAAGAAAGAAATTAAAGACTTCTGAGAATTCAATGAAAATGAATTCCAAACAAACCCAAACCTATGGGACACGATGAAAGCAGTGCTAAGAGAAAAGTTCATAACACTAACGGCCTGCATGAAGAAGTTCGGGGATTCTCAGACCAATGACATAACACATACCTGAAAGCTCTAAAACAAAAACAGGCAGACACACCCAAGAGAAGCAGATTAACATAGACGAACATAGTAAAAATGGCAATCTTATCAAAAGCAACCAACAGATTCAATGCAATCCCATCAAAATCCCAGCACAATTCTTCACAGACCTTAAAAGAACAATACTCAACTTCATACGGAAAAACCTAAAACCAGGATAGCTAAAACAATCCTGTACAATAAAAGACCTTCCAGAGGTATTATCACCCTTGATTTCAAGCTCTACTGTAAAGCTTTAGTAATGAAAACCAACACGGTATTGTCATAAAAACAGACAGGTGCATCAATAGAATCAAACTGAAGACCCTGATGTAAACCCACACACCTATGAACACCTGATTTTTGACAAAGAAGTCAAAATTATGCATTGGAAAAACGAATGAGTCTTCAAGAAATGTTGCCAGTCTAACTGGATGTCTGCGTGTAAAAGAATGCAAATAGATTCATATCTATCACCCTGCACAAAACTCAAGTCCAAGTGAGTAAAAGACCTCAATATAAAGCCAGATACACTGAACCTGATAGAAGAGAAGGTGAAACCTTGAATGCATTGACCCAGGAGACTGTGGGGAGGCCTTGCCGGCTGATCAGAAATTGTAGTCTATCGTGGCCTGGCAGCTTTTTCTAAAGCCTGGAGACATGGGACTCCCTCCCTCCCCAGTGCAACCACCTGCTCTCTATCTGTCCTTATCTGGAGAATGCCCCTGGACCTGAGGACTGAACTTATCTGAAAGCAGTCTCTAAGCCAGATGCCTGATTTATATTTAGCATAACCATTGGCACAGATCCCTACTAGAAGCCCCCTCCACTGCACAAACGGTAACTAGGACTTATACTAGGAGCCTTATGATAGGAGTTTGCCACTTAAGGCAAATTAGGGTTTGTCTCCAGGCTCCCCAATCTTATTTAATTCCTATACTCTGGAATAAAGCTGAGCAGATTCACCGAAGCTGTTTTCTGGAGTGCTGTCTCCAGCCTACCCATAGCCATTGGAACCCCGTTTCCCACTTCTGCTCCCTCCACCCTAGTATACCAATGTAGTCAAAACTTCCAAGAAAAAAGCAAAAACTACAGAAGACAATATCCTGAATAAAACACCAATTGTGCAGGTACTAAGATCAAGAATTAACAAATGGGACCTCATGAAACTGAAAAGTTTCTATAAATCTAAGGACACCGTCAATAGGACAAAAAGGCATCCCACAGACTGGGAAAAGATTTTCACCAACTCTATGTCTGACAGAGTGCTAATACTCAAAATAAATAAAGAAACTAGATATCAGTAACTTAAATAATCCAGTTAAAATGAGGTACAAATTTTAACAGAGAATTCTCAACAGAAGAATCTGGAATGACCAAGAAATACTTAAAGAAATGTTCCACATCCTTAGCCATCAGGGAAATGCAAATCAAAATGATACTGAGATCTTATCTATGTCTTTTGGAAGGACTAAGATTGAAAAAAAAAAACCACACAACAAACAGTTCATGCTAAAGAGAGTGCAGACAAGGGGAACTCTCCTAAATTGCTTGTGAGAGTGCAAATTTGTACTGTCACTTTGGAAATCAATACGGTGGTTTCTCAGAAAATTGAGAATCAATATACCTCAAGACACAGCTATGCCACTCCTGAGCATATACCCAAAGGATACACAATCATACCATAAGGACATTGTACAACTATATTCATAGCATCTTTATCTGTAATGGCCAGAAACTAGAAACAAACTAGATGTTTCTCAACAAAAGAATGGATAAAGAAAATGTGGTAGTTAACACAATGGCGTATAACTCAGCTGTTAAAAATAGTGACATCGGAATTCACTGGCAAATGGATGGAACTAGAAAAGATTATCCTGTGTGAGGTAACCCAGACTCAGAAAGACAAACATGGTATAAACTCACTCATGAATGCATATTAGCCATAAAGTAAAAGAGGACCATGCTACAACTCACAGCCCAAGAGAAGCTAAGTAATAAGGAGGACTCGGGGTGGGGGTGCCTGAAGATCCCCATGAAGAGGAAATAGAATGGACATTGCCAGTAGATAGGGGAGGGTTTGGGAAGGAGGGGATGGGGATGGGAACAAGAGAGATCAGGTGGAAGGAGAACGGAGAGAGAACTGGGAGAGACAACTGAAATCTGGGGACATCTTTGGAATGAGCTAGAAACCTAGAGCAGGGGAAGTGCCCAGAAATATCTGAGGGTGACCCCAGCTAAGACTTCTAGCCATAGGGGATATGGAGCCTGAACCAAGCCATCTCCTGTAACCAGGCAGGACATCCAAAGGAGAGTCTGGGACACCAACCCGGCCACAAACCCTTCAATCTACAATTTGTCCTGTTTACAAGATGTGCTGGGGTAAGGATGGCACAGAAATTTTGAGAGGGACCAACCGGTGACTGGCCCATATGGAAACCCATTCCCTGAGAGCGAACTCGTCATTGAGGGCCAGGACCCAGAAGTGGAATATCCCAGAGAGCTAACATAAAACCAAACACTAACGAAAACAAAAAGTCAATGAAATGACTCTTAATGATATTCTGCTATATTCATAGATTGGTGCCTAGCCCAGTTGTTACCAGAGATGCTTCACCTAGCAACTAATGGAAACAGTGCAGATTCACACCAAACAATAGGCAGAGCTTGGGGAATCCTGCAGAAGAGGGAGAGGAAGGATTATAGGACCCAGTGGTGTCAAGAGCACCACAAGAAAACCCACAGAACCAACTAACCTGGACTCATAGGGGCTCACAGAAATTGAATTGACAATCAGGGAGCCTGCATGAGACTGATAAAGGCCCTCTGCATATATGTTACAGTTCTGTGACTTGGTCTTCAATTGGAACTCCTAGCAGTGAAAGCAGCGGCTGTCTTTGACTCTGTTGCCTGATTTCATCATCTGACCTTAGTGGAGGAGTAGGTGTCTGGTCTCACTGTAGCTTGATGCACCATGGCTGGCTCATACCTATGGGATACCTGCCGTATCTGAAGTAGAGGACTAGATGGGGTGGGGGCTGTGAAGAGGGAAGGGAGAGGTAGCTTTGGTTAAGATATAAAAGCAAAAAGAAGTTTTTTTTAAAAAAAATGAAAACAAACACCAATGTAGCGGTAAAATTGGAAGGCTATGATTGAACAGGGCTTCTAACTAAATCTTATCCTTTCTTTTCTCCTCCTCACTACTCCTTTTGGTTTCTATTTACAGGAAGAGCAAAGGTTTAAAGAGCAAAGGAGAGAAAGAAGGAAGTGCTGGCAACACACAGAAGGCCTGAGATGCAATAATGGAAGGAACTAGTGGGAAACTGGAACCTAGATCTTTCTGGCACCAGGCCCTCTGGCTACCTCTATCTAGCTACCAAGCCCTCAGATCTATCACCCACTAGCCCTACATCCTTTCTGTGTTCCAGTCTTCTGTCCTCTCCAGTCCCATGAAATATAAAAATATCCAGATTCTTCTGTATAATAAATAAAGCATCAGAGAAGTTCTTTTTTTTTTAAGAAAAAAGAAAAAAAATAAAACCCCGAGTTCAGCTCAGAACCAAGGGGAGGAAATTGTACAAAGACATAAAGATCAACAGACAAGGATTGTGGGGACCATGATAGTTGTTATTTTAATAAAATTTATCAGAAAATGTTTGTGGAATTATCAGCTAGTCTAAATAATAGTTTGGGGGTTTACACTGCCTTCTTCCTTGAGACCATGCAAATCCTGAATTCTCACTCTGCTTCTTGGGGCATCTTCCTCCTGTCAGAAGGTGTCAAGTTCAAGACTAACTTCTTGAAAGCTCCACCTGACCAGCCTCCAGCTGAGCCTCTTTAGCCTACCAGTCAGAGGCTCCGTTTACTGACTAAAAAAAAAACGTGAGGATCAGATATAATGGTGCTATCCTGTAATCCCTGCACTAAAGAAGCTGAGGCAGGAGGATGGAAGGTTTGAGGTCAGTGTGAGTTAGATACAGTCCTCCAGGACAACATGAGGTACATTCCAAGATTCTATTTCAAAACAAATAAAGACAATGTCAAGATGTCAGGAGAGAGTTTCATTCTCATGACAGCCCCACATTATAGACTTGGATGGAAAAGGTTAGAAAGGCAGGACTCTTCACGATTAGTTTTGGACGACCTCAGTCAGGGTTCACATTACTATTCAAAATCAGGTCAATAATGCAGAGGTTGTTCAGCAGATCATATGCTACACACAGGCCAATAAAGCCCACCCTGCCTCAACTGTTTGTTTCTCCCAACTGTTGCACCTTAGCATGGCTTCCATGATCACTTCTACATAAGGTTGGAAGAATTTTCAGTGATCAATGATTTCCTTGGCCAAGTTATCCTGAAGATGACTAAAATAAAGCCCTTCCAGGCAGGCATCCAATTCCCTTTATAAACAGGGGCTCTGAACCTTGGATGCATGCTTTGCTATGTACCTGGTACCGAGTAAGCATTATTGAGTGAGTGAATGCAGTAGGGGAGGAGCATGGTTCTCCATGGTCTTCCATAGCCCAGGTTGTCCTCACTCCTGTTCCATCACTTTCTATGCCACTCAAGTCCCAAACCCACTGTCTCCAGGCAAGTGACTTCCTTTGCACTATTCTGACTTCAAGTATTACCCTAAATAAAGGATCAAAACCCAAAAAATGTCAAAGAAGTGAAAATTTACCATTGTCAATCTATAGATTTGATGCAATCCCCATCAAAATTCTAGCACAATCTTTCACAGACCTTGAAAGAACAATAATCAACTTCAAATAGAAAAGCAAAAAATCCAGGATAATCAAAACAATCCTGTACAATAAAGGAACTTCCGGAGGCATCACCATCCCTAACATCAAGCTCTATTATAGAGCCTCAGTAATAAAAACTGCTTGATATTGGCATAAAAACAGACAGGTTGACCAATGGAATTGAATCAAAGACCTGGATATTAATCCACACACCTATGAACACCTAATTTTTGACAAAGAAGCTAAAATTAAACAATGGAAAAAAGAAAGCATCTTCAACAAATAGTTCTGGCATAACCTGATGTCAATATGTAGAAGAATGAAAATAGATCCATATCTATTCCAAGGCACAAAATTCAAGTCCAAACGGATTAAAGATCTCAATAGAAATCTGACCACACTGAACCTGATAGAAAAGAAAGTGGGAAGTAGCCTTCAATGCATGGGCACAGGAGACCACTTCCTAAATATAACACTGGTAACACAGACACTGAGAGCAACAATAAACAAATGGGACCTCCTGAAACTGAGAAGCTTCTGTAAAGAAAAGGACATAGTCAACAAGAGGGAAAAAAAGGCAATCTACTGAATGAGAAAAGATCTTCACCAACGCCATGTCAGACAGAGGACTGATCTAGATTTTATATATATAAAGAACTTGAGAAATCAGACATCAAAATTCCAAATAATCCAATTAAAAATGGGGTACAGAACTAAGCAGAGAATTCTCAACAGAAGAATCTCAAATGGCTGAAAAATACTTAAATGTTCAATATCCTTATCCATCAGGAAAATGCAAATCAAAACAACTCTGAGATACCATCTTACACCAGTTAAAATGGCTAAGATCAAAAACACTAATGATAGCTTATGCAGGAGAGGATGTGGTATAAGGAAAACACTCCCCATTGATGGTAGGAATGCAAACTGGTACAACCACTATAGAAATCAGTATGGCAGTTTCTCAGAAAATTGGGAATCAACTTACCTCAGGACTCAGCAATACCACTCTTGGGAATATACCCAAAAGACACTCAATCATACTATAAGGACATTTGTATGTTATGTTCATAGCAGTATTATGTGATAGTCAGAACCTAGAAACAACCTAGATGTCCCTAAGCGAAGAATGGATAAAGAAAATGTGGCACATTTACACATTAGAGTGCTACTCAGTGGTGGGGTGGAGGTGGTGGTGGGGAACCAACGACATCTTGAAATTTGCAAGAAAGAAAATTGCAACTAGAAAAAACATCCTGAGTGAGGTAACCTAGACCCAGAAAGATAAACATGCTATACATGCTATGTACTCACTTATAAGTGGAAACTAGCTGTAAAGCAAAGATATTGAGCTTATAGTTCATGATCCAAGAGAAGCTAAGTAACAAGGTAAACCCTAAGAAAAACATATATAGATCCACCTAGAAAGGGGAAACAGACAAGATTGCCTGACAAAATTGGGAGCATTGAGGTGGAGGGAGAAGGAAAGGTGGAAGGGGAAGAAGAGGGAGAAAGGGGAGGAGGGGGGAACTTGAGGGAACAGGATAGTCAAGATGGAGGAAGGACAGAGAGAAGAGCAAGGAAAGATATTTTGAGCCACTTCTGGGGGTATCAAGAAACCTGGCACTAGAGAAATTCCCCGGAATCCACAAGGATGACTCCAGCTAAGACCCTAAGCAATAGATGAGAGAGTGCCTAAACTGGCCTTGCCCTGTAGTCAAATTGATAAATATCTTAAGTGTCACCATAGAACCTTCATCCAGCAACTGATGGAAAGAGGCAGAGACCCACAGCAGAGCACTGGACTGAGCTGTTAAAGTCTGGTTGAAGACTGGGAGGAGTGAGACTGTGAACAAAGAGGTCAAGACCATGATGGGGACACCACTGAAACAGTCTACCTGAGCTAATGGGAGCTCACCAACTCAAGCCAGACAGGGAAGGAACCAGCATAGGACCAAACTTAGTCCCTCTAAATGTGGGTATCATTTGTATGACTGGGGCAGACTGGGGGGCCACTGGCAGTGGCACCAGGATTTATCCCTACTGCTTATACTGGCTTTTCTGGAATATATTCTCTTTGGATGGATACTTTGCTCAGCCTAGATATAGTAGGGAGGGCCTTGGACCTTTCCCAAAGCAATGTGCCTTACCCTCTCTGAGGAGTGGATGGAGGGTGTGATGGTGGGGTGGGTGAAGGGAATGGGACGAGGGGAGGGAGTGGGAACTGAGATTGGTTTGTAAAATGAAAAAAAAAAGATAGTTTGTTTTCTTTTTTAAAAAAAATAAAATAAATTATAAAAAAGCAAAATAAAAACAGAAAATTATATTAGTTGCTTAAAAGAGGTTGGTTTTTCAAGAGGCACTGCATATGTATTAGAAGCATAAATTAATTGTAGAGTGTAGAGACTTCTATGTGACAGAGACCCATTCGTAGCTCACCACCATCCAGAATATAGATGATTTTGAGATAAATAAGAAAGAGAAGGTAAGACTGGCAGGAAATGCTGTCCGGGCGAAAGAGCCAAGCTACGTACAATGAGACGGAGGCCCTTCCTCCTTCTAAGTTGGTTGGGCAGGAGCATGAGATGTGGTAATAACTCTTGTGTAAAACTGGGAGAGCACCAGACCAGAATGAAGACAGCAACGAGAGTCCCTGGACTAACAAGGGTCACCATACAATAGAGAGCAAACATTTTAATTGGGGAACCAAGTGGTCCCCTACTATGTAGCTCAGCATCCATATAATATTGTTCTTAGAACTGGTGAAAGCCTTTGCTTGTTCCTCAACCTTGGTCCTTGGGGGGCATGTTTGTCTTACCCACCAAGGAGTGGTAAAGAGCATTCCATTGCACAGAGCTGGTTCAGGATGTCTTTAATGCTGCTGCGGGGGGCAGGGGTGTCACAGAAATGAGGCTGCTGTTTAGTAAGTAATAAGGCACTTTACGGTTGATGATATAAATGTTACTGTCAATGAACTTCATCTTCCCCGAGCACAGAAAACATCAGCCCTGAACTGAATGAGTTCAGGTTCAAATTTCATCTTGCCTTCCCTGATCTAGCTTTCTGAGAAAGAAAGGGCACAGCATTGCAGATACACAGATGTGAATGAAATGCAGATGTCTATTACTCCCAGGTTCTGTATAATAACCATGACCTCAGAGAGAGAGCAATTCAAAGAAATGATGCAGTGATTAGCAGTTTCCTAGCTGGGAAGATGGCTTGGTGATTGTAACACAAAAGAAAAACAAAAAACACTGAAGCTGAGTGCTGTATTCCCAGAACTGCTGCAGGAAGCAGGGAGGTTGAGACCAAGAGAGAATAATACCCAGGAGGTCATGGACCTGCTAGCCTGGCCTATGAAGCAAAAAGACACAAAGACGACTATTACTCAAACAAGGTGGAAGGTGAGGACCAGCGCCCAGGGTTGTCCATGGGCACGGAGGACACCAAGCTGTGGTGTGGTGTTGCATACATCCACCCACCCACACAAATGTGTGAACGCATGTGTGAGAGAGTGGGGTGAGTGTGGGCAGGAGTGGAGAGAGAAAATAAAAATAAGTGTTTTGTCTATTCTTTCATTCATTCATTCAATTTATATATTAGAAAGAAGTCTCTCATATCGGGAAAACTAGTCCCAGCTTTATATGATTGAATATTAAATTCAAGGACACCACTTGGCAGGGACTGAAGGACCTGTGACATTGCTGTTGCAGACTTACTGCCCTGACACATGGGCTCACTGAGGTCTCTACTCACGTTTGCCTTCTCCTAGCCCTTAGGGAAGGTTCTTAGCTTCTTCGCTTCACCTGCATATCTCCTGCAGACTTTGGCACTCTTGGGTATGCATGTGAACGGTGTTGAAGGAATTCTGGGAAAGGACACTAGAATCACATGTATCGCCTCCCTGTGACTGACCCTAAATGGTATCAAGACAAGAAGAGCACAAAAGTAGTATCAACCAGGAGGGCCACCAAAAAGATTCTAACATCAGATCGTAAAACAGCCTGTGCTCTGAAGATGAAGTCTTCAATAGCAGGGCTTAATTTTTTTCTCTCTTCTTTTTATAGTTTTTGATATTTCTTTTGTTTCTGAGATTATAATATAATTGCATCATTTTTCTCTTCCCTTTCCTTTTTTCAAACCCTTCCATATACATTTTCAATCTATGTCCTCTTTCATTATTGTTGTATGCATGTGTGTATGTGTAAATTCCTAAACATAACCTGCTCAGTCTATACGATACATACTTGTATGTATGTTTTCAGGACTGACAATTTGGTATCGGATAATGCGCTGGTGTGCTCTTTCCTGTGGAAGGCAATTTCTCCTGTTATTAATTTTCTTTATTGCAGTTCTTTACTAACTGCAGTTCTCCATGTAAGGCTGAGGCCTCATTATTTCCCCTTTTTTACTTTGGCGTGTCTATTGTTGTTGTCCTTGTTCAGATCATGTTTAGGGAGTTATGTTGATGAGATTTTATGCATGTAAAGTCTGATGTTTCTGACACTGCTACAAACCACGATCCTACAGAAAACTTCCTGATTCTCTGGCATTTATAATCTTTCCATCTCCTCTTCCACAATGTTACCTGAGCCTTTCATAAGGGAGCTGTTTCATAAATGTATTCATCCAGACTTGGCTTCATAATTCTCCATTGCTATTGGCAATAGCTTTCTGTTTCCATTATAAAAAGTAGTCTCCTTCACGGGGAGTGAGGACTACACTTATCTGTAGGTATAAGGACAAATATTTTGGATGTAGTTAGGGATTCCACTAACTTAGTAAAGAGGTGGTTGTTGTTTCTCCTCTAAGAACTATGACTTCACTAGCCCTGGGGACTTGGCCAGGTTTCCCATACTAGGTAGATTTCCCTCTTAATGACCTGGTCTTAAGTCCAATTAGAGAGCTGTTGATCAGCATCAAGACATCCATGTCCACTACTGCACCCTTGGGGTTATCATGCTCTATTGGTCAATGTTGTGGTCCATAAGTGTCATAGCTGAGTAGAAATGTTGGTTGTTTCCCTACTTCGGAAGGATGCGTGGTGCCTTCTGGTATGATGAAAGTTAGTCCTCAGAGAAGAGGTATTCAGGTCCATTCCTTCTTTTCTAATAAATTACTTTATTATAATGAACTGATGAATAATAAAAGAATCATGCCGCTAGGTTAAGGTAGGAATTCAAAAAAGTACTTATGGGGTATCAAACTCTATATATCTTGATTAACTTCTATGATTAGAATAGCCATTCTGAAGCCATGGCACTTCATGTAGGCTTTTACACTTTCACTATCAATTACATTTTTATATATTTATCCACCACAAAATATAAAAGAAAAATGACAGTTAAAACAGAAAAACAATTAGCGTTACATCCTCTTTCATGACTCCTGTGTCCTTCACCTGTGTTCCCTCATTCTTCGTCACTTAAAAATTATTTTTCTAGGTCTCCTTTCTATATAAACTATATATTATACTCAAGCAAAGCTTAATTTTATTAACATTTGTGCTCATTTATTATTAGTTCTACTATACTTCATTATATTTCTTGAACAATAAAAGAATAGAAATATGTATATCAAAAGTGAATAAAATATATTTCAAGTTAAATTATGACAATCTATGTTATGAGATCCATTATCTTTTAATGGTTTGGGTAATCTATTCTATAAAATAGTGGCAATGGTTTTGTCATTTAATCACTGCTGCTATGTAGCATCATTTTAGTCTTAAAGTATCAATTCCTTATATTATTTTTGATCAGTATTTTTAAGAACATAAACAGCAACTGAAATACCAAATCTTACAAATGAAAAGATGCACTTCTCAATATGCAAAATAGATTGTCTTTCTTATTGAATCATCTAAGGCAGTCTTAATGAACCATTTTGTAAGGCCATCCAGGTAAGAAGAGTGAATCCAAATGATTTCTATAATGTCTAAATTTTTCCTGTTTCCTATGTATGGTTTTATATGTAGTGAGTTCTCAATTAGAAGTGAACTTAATTTAATTTAATTTTCTTTTATTGGACATATAATCCATGTGGAAAAGAATTCTTAAGCCTTTTGCTTATACTATAGAAGCAAACGGCCTTTTAACTTTTATCATTTGTTTTTGTCTGTCCCAAAGGCCATGAACTTACTGAGAATAAAAACTATTTTAAATTTGATTCTCAAAGTGTTAAATAAGAGCACCGGCAGATAAATGGAGAGAGTTAAAGACACTCTCAACAGCATGGCAGGAACAAAGACCTCACTGATGCCACCTCTGAGAAGGTAAAGCATGAAGTTTCCAAATTCATGCTCCAAGACTCTTTATCACTCAGTCCTCTCCAAAGCCCTAGGTGGACCCTAGTGTTGGTCTCACAAGATCTCAGATATTTGCAAATTTTATTAAATAATAATTTTTCTCTCAGCCACTTCCTTTTGTGTCAGGTGATATTAGACACTGAGCTGAGATGTGGAGAGCTTTGATGAGGGAGTAATGAATTTAGGATAGATTCAGTCTGCATATAGTTCATCATCACTCTGTGTACAGGGCAGTTACTACCGATGGTGCCAACCTACAAGTAACATCCAGGAATATTGTCATCTTTTATTTACAAAGGTTCAAAGATCTACTGTGGCACAAATGTGACCTGTGATGCCCTGCACTGCAAGTGTATGCAGACAAGACCTGCAAAATAAGAAAGTTAACTTTCCTGCTTTTGTTTTTTACTCAAAGTATAAGAAAAAAAGTTAATATTTATCTTTCCACATCTGGTTTATTTTACTTAACATGATAATCCCCAGTTCCACTTATTTTCCAGAAAGTAATAGGATTTTTGATTTTTTTTGTTGATGACTGCATAATAATCATATATGTGTACACACATATGTATAGACATAGATAATTCTTTTTATATGTTCATCTGTTCATATGCACCAAGGCCGATTCCAGATTTTGTTAGTCTACAATAAATATTGATTTAAAATCTTATAAATTAAGAATTAAATTTTCATCATACCAAGTCAAAGTTAAATAACTCTTTTGTCAGATGTCGTCGAAAGAAGACAACGTGCATCATTTTAAACGTCACGTGATTATGGACGTACTCAAATCAGTTCTTTGCTTAATAATGCTCAAGAATACGTGCTGTGGGATGGGCTTTCTGTCTATTGTGAGTATGTGTTGCTCTCATTGGTTGAGAAATACAGCTGCTTTGACCTATGGCAAGACAGGACAGCAGCAGGAGGAAAATCCACGCAGAGATACAGTAGAAGAAGAGCAGAGTCTGGGGGACACCAACCAGTTGCCAAGGAAACAAAACATGTAGAAAATGAGGTAACAAACCACAAACCATATGACAAAGCATAGATAAGAAATATGGTTAATTTAAATGTAAGACCTAGCTAGTAAGAAGCCTGAGCCATCAGCCAAATACTTGTAATTAATGTAAACCTCTGAGTGCTTATTTGAGAATTAAGGAGAAGGGGAGAAACCTCAGATAACAAATAAAATATGGTTGCTTGATTTTTTGACCATCTCGTGAGCTAACCTATCAAAACCCAACAAACTCCAAAACTTTGTACTGCTAGAAGGAGAGAGCAAGAGACATCACATGATATTCAATAAAAACAGACAAATTCTAGTGCTAGCCAAATGTAATGAGATTTTGACCCAAATGTAATGAGATTAAAAGAAATCCAGAATCAACCTTCATCTCTTAGCAGGTTCAGATCATGTATCAAATGGGAGTACTTAAAGACACCTAGAAAGACAAATCTCCATTACAGGGACAGATAATGGTGCTAAGGCTGACATTCTCTTACTTCAATACTGCTCCCAAGTTATCAAGGGACTTTGATCCTCATTCTGGATTTATGGTCTATTTTACTCACCTTACCAGGTTGAGTAAAATTTAAAATTTCAAAATTTGCCACAACTGAAAGCTTCATTCTATTCTTCTATATAGAAAGTTTCTTAACTATGAACCAAATGAAGATTTGCTCATCTCTCACATTCAAGTATAGTTTACTCTTCTCTTTTGATGATTTTAATGACTAGAGATATTTCCACCAACTTTGGCAGGTTTGTGAGAAGTCACATGATAAGAAAATATCCTCATAGTCTATACTTAGGAACTGTGTCCGAGATTAGCATCTATCACGTATTTTAAAGAAACTAGAACGAGGAACGTCTTAATCACATTGCTTATATTTTTAGAGTTCTTCACATGTAAAAGTTTGTTTGTGAATTGACAACCACTCAAAGAATAAAATGCTTTCCTATGCTGCTTACATGCATAAGATTTCTTTCCACTGTGAGTCCTTTCATGGTGATTATAGAAACTGAAAACAGTGTAGACCTTGCCATGTTACATGCACTAATAGGATAACTGTCCATTGTGAATCTGTTTAGATATTCAAAAGGAACCGAAAGAAACAAAATTAAACTTTTCTTATATTTCTTATGGGGTTTCTCATCACTGAATCCTGTCAAGATACCAAAAGGAATTGTGAATAATAAAGTTTTATCAGAGGGCATACATGCACAGAAAGACATATGTGCTCTTCAGTGTGACTTTATTTATGTGTTTGAAATGAATTGTGGTAAATGAAGACCATCTCATATCAGCTACATATATAAGGTCTGTTTTAGTGTAAATTGTTTTAATCAATCAAGTAGCTCAAAGTTTTTGATACATTTCTTATATTTTATTTTATCATTATTTCATTTATTGCATTCCAGTGTTTGCTCATGTCTTTGAATGCTACTCCAAAAGAAAAGCCTTTTCTACACTGCCTACGCACATTCAGTTTCATTCTCCTGCGAAAATTTCATGATATTGAGAAGAACTTGGATAAGTGACTGCTTTATTGTGTCACTAAAATACACATATTTTCTCTCTAGGGTCAGTTTTCGTTAGTGCTTTGATGTAAAAGAGGCTCCTGAAGGTTTTCCTACATTGGTTGCAATCGTAGCATTATCAAAGCTTTCAGGGTATCTGAAGGCTCTCCCACGTTCCCTAAACATAGAAATTCTCTCGTATATGTCATACTCCTAAGTCTTGTGTCCAGTCTTGACAGTGACAGGCATGTATAGGGATGAAAGACAATGAGGACGTCACAATTATTTTACAACACAGCATTTTTACTTCCCAACAGTAACTGAAGCCTAGCTAGAGAGACGCCCATGCTCACAGTCTTCATGCTGTCTAACTACTTCACTTCTCATTTATTTCCTGGAGTTTTTATACTCATTCTTAGTGTTCTGATCATCCTGTGTTTTTCATGTAGCAACCATGTTTCTGTGGGTCTCCTGTATCACATCTTCACTAGAGTTTCTGCCGGGAAAAATCCAGCAAAGTCCATTTTCTCGGGGTGAGATTCACAGCCATATCCTCAAAAGCAGCAAACTCCTGGAAGTTGAATACTCCAGAAGCTGAGGCCAGCACAGGTTACATAGTGAATTCAAAGCTTAAGCGGGCTTTATAATTACACCTTCTCATTTCTGGATTCTGGGGTCTTAGAGTCATCAGATACATCACCATTAGTAGAAAGTGCAGGGCAACAGAGACTGAGTCACATGGGATGCTTTTCAGTAGCTAAAGGAGTTCAGAAAGTATGTCTCCTTCAAGAAGTTTGAATGTTATTATTGGCAAAACACATATTCACAACTTATCAAGGTCAACTTTCAATAATTCTGTAGTTATAGCCACAGAGCATCTGCCAAAGCAGAACACAGATGACGTTACAACGGTATTAATCTCCATCTGTGGTTCCATATCCATAAGATTTAGGACCCATTAAGCAAGGATAAAAAATATTTGCAAAAAAACTGCACCTGTACTGATCATTATCAGGCGTTTCCTCATGTCCTTATTCCCTAACCGACACACTATAACGATTGTTTGCAAGGTATTTACCTCACATTTGGTGTTATAAGTAATCCAGAGATGATTTGAATACTACAGAGAGATGCACATAACTTCTATGCAAATACTACAGCACTTTTTAGAAGGGAGTTGAGGAGAGAAGACTATGGAATCTGTAGGGGTCCTGGAGTAAATCTCCTATATTGAAGGATAGTTGCAGTAGTTAAATAAAATATATATTTTCTTAGAATTAAGTGCTTCCGAAGAAGATAGAGCAGAGGTGTGGGGAAAGATGAATTGGAATTCACAGTAGATAGATCACAATCATAGATGGACCAGCTCAAGAAGGTCTCAAAAAACAAGTAAAAATAAAGATGAGTGGGCACTTCTCTAGTAAGTGTACTCTAAGTTGAGGGCATGGGCAGAGCAAGTTTTAAGGAATGAGAGCTTGTGGGTCACTTTAATAAAAAGAAATAAATAAAAAGGAGAGCAATTGACTAGAGCAGAGCACGAGGGAGGGTGTGGAAGATGATGTCAATAAGGTACTGGACATCTGAGTACACGGAGCCTCGGAGCCATGTGGGGGTCTTGATTTAGTCTAAGGTGGAAAGTCATGGGAGGGTTTTTAATAGAAAAGTTGTATGACCTAACTCTTCTTTAATAGACAGATCCAGGCCATCTGGTGACTGGGAAGAAAGGGCCAAGTACAGAGATGGTGAAGTCCATATTAAATGCAGTGAGTTAGTCTGGAGAGGTGGTTCAGCAGCTAAGAGCATTTGCATTTGCTGCTCATAAATCTCTAGCTTAGTTTGTGGTGCCCATGTTGGGTGACTCACAACCACCTCTACCTTAGCTCCAGGGGCTCTATCACTCTCTTCTGGCACCTTCACAAACACACATATTTGAATAAAATAAAGCAAATCTTAGAAAGAAAGAGAGAGGAAGGAAAGAAGAGAGGGAGGGAGGAAGTGAGGGGAAAGGAAAGAAATGCAATGAGGTTCAACAGGAGATTTATTTTAATTGCCAGATAAATACTATATTTTGTCCTTCATGATATAATTCTTTAAATTATTATGGAATGATTAAATTTAACTAATTAACAAATATGTTACCCAGTGTAGTTATTGTTTTGTGGGGAGACTAATCCTGGCTAGTTTTCCACCAACTTGACACGTGTTACAATCATCAAAGAGGAGGGAGACTCAATTGAGAAACTGCCTCCATAAGATGGGTTGTAGACAAGCCTATAGGGGCATTTTCTTAATAAGTGCTGGATGAGGGAGGGATCAGTTCATTGTGGGTGGGGCTACCCCTAGGCTGGTGCTCCTGGGTTCTCTAAAAAGCAGATTGAACAATTCTTTACAGGCCTTGAAAGAACAATATTCAACTTCATATGGAAAAACAAAAACATCCAGAATATCTAAAATAATCTTGTGTAATAAAAGAGCACCTGTCAAATTGCTTAAGACCAAAAACACAAGCGACAGCTCATGTTGGAGAGGATGTAAGGGAAGGGAAACACTCCTTCATTGCTGGTGGGAATGCAAACTTTTACACCTACTTTGGAAGTCAGTGTGGTAGTTTCTCAGAAAACTGGGAATCAGCCTCCCACAAGAGCCAGTTATACCACTCTTGGGCAATATAACCAAAACCATACCACAAGGACATTTGCTCAGTTATGTTCATGACAGTTTTACTTGTAATAGCCAGAACCTGGAAACAACCTAGATGACCCTCAACTGAAGAATGGATAAAGAAAATGTGATACATTTACAGAGTGGAGTATTACTTAGCTATTAAAAACAAGGACACCAGAAATTTGAAGGCAAATAGATGGAACTAAAAGAATCACATTATCCTGAGTGAGGCAACCCAGACCAAGAAAGACAAACATGGTATGTATTCACTCATAAACTTATATTAGTTGTAAAACAAATATTTAATATGCTGCAATCCACAGACACAGACTAGATAACAAGGAGGCTTCATGGGGGCAGGGGACACACAGATCTTCCTGGGAAACAGAAATAGATGAGATTTTGTGAGTGGACTAGGGGCAGGTTGGGATGGGAACATGAGTGACCAGATTTGAGGGAAGACATGGAGGGACAGAACACTAAGTGGAACTGCTAAGAGGTAGTTCAGGTCTGGTGGAAGTCTGGCACAGGGGAATCTCCAAGGACCTACAGTGAGAAGCCCAATTTAGGCACCTAGCAATAGCAAATAAGTAGCATGAACTGGCCATCTCCTATGACCAGATTGGTACCTGGCCCAGCTGTCATCAGACAGCCAGACACTAGGTGGCATTTGGGAATCCTGCAGAGAAGGAGGAGAAAGGAGTGTAGGATCCAGGGGAGTCAAGAGCTCACACAAACCCTAGGCTTGTAGGGTCTCACAGAGACTGAACCGTCAATCAAGGAGCCTGCATGGGGGACTGTCCTAGGCAATCTGCGTATATATTAGAAATGTGTAGCATAGTCTTCTTTTGGGGCTCCTAAGAGCAGGAACAGGGGCTATCACTGATTCTTTTACTAGTTTTTTGGCCCTGACTCCTCATACTGGGTCGCCTTGCCCAACCTTAATACCTGGAGAAATGCTTAGTCATACTGCAACTTGCTATGCCATATTTTATTGACACTCATGGGAAACCTGCCATTTCCTGGATGGACAGAAAAGGAGGTGATTGGGAGGTGAAAGTGGTAAGGGGGACTGAGACAGGAGGATGTGGGGATGCTGTGGGCAGGATGTAAAATAAATAGAACAATAAAATAAAAATAAAACCAAAAAGAAAAGAAAACAGGTTGAATAAGGCATGTGAGCAAGTCAGTAAGCAACACCCCTCCATGGCCTCTATATTAGTTCCTACCTCCATGTAGCTGCCCTGTTTGAGTTCCTGTTCTGACTTCAGTCTATAATGAACAGTGATATGGAAGTGTAAGCTAAATATACCCTTTCCTCCCCGACTTGACTTTTGGTCATGGTGTTTCATCACAACAATAGAAACCCTAAGACAAGTACATTGAATCCATTCTCTCTGCATTGTTCAAGAATACAATATTTAGGAAACTGTGGACTCAAGGTGGGGACAAGATCTGACCCAGGTTAAGAGAAAATCAAAAAAGTAAAATAAATAATAAAAATAAAAATAAAAAAGAGAAAAGCAATGCCAATCAAAGATCCAGTAGCATAGGAAATGAGAGCAATAATAACAATTTTAAATAGGAGTGTAAACTACTGTGTATAATCTGAAAATAAGTCTGGAAATTTCCCCCCAAAAAATAGAAATACGCCTATCATTTGTCTCCGTTACCACTCTGGATATCTACTCAAAGGATTTTATTTCCTACTGTCGAGGCACTTGAACATCCATATTCATTGTGACTCTATTTATAGTAGCTAGTAAATGAAATCAATCTAGATGGTCTCAACAGCTAAAAGGAAAGAGGAAACGTGGTTCATATATACAATGAAGTATTATACATTTGCATAGAAAAATGGAAACATGAAATTTGCAGGTAAATGGATAAAATACGAAAAAAATTATGCTGAGTAAAGTAGCTCAGAAAGACAAATGTCTGTATCCTAGCTTCAGATTTTTTGTTTTTTGTGTTTAGATAGGAGCACAAGAGAAAGCTAAGAAACTAGAAGGGGTCAGAGATACAGGAGGAGGACAGTATATTCTAGGCAAAGCAGAAGTAGAGAGGTGGAATATGGACGGTGGGGTCAAAAACACTTGGGCAAAGAGGGACATGGGAGTTTGGGTGTATGAAAAGCCATATAGAAGTCTACTAGCTCAAGCTCACAGCCCAATTAAAAGTATAATTGGAGAGATAGCAGAATTAATGTGCTATGAAAGAAGAGGTGGAAACATTAGGGATTAAAGGATTAAGTGAGAGTTGGGGCAGGGAGATGGGGGAGAGGAGGAATAGAGGGTGGGTTAGCCAAAACTAAGGATGCATGACTGTGCCTTGTGGAAATCCCGTCGTAAACAGGCTAAATTCAAATATAGTTAGAATGGAATTACCCTGAATGGATAGACAGTGCCACTTCTAGAAGACGGATTGTTATTAAACAAAAGTCACAGCACAAGTTATGGGATGCCTTCCTACCCGTTATTGGTCTGGGAAGCTCTAGAGGGCTCTAAAATAATACAGGCTCATGCCATTATCCTCCATTACCACTCTCCTCCTCTTCATGACCTCTTCTTCTAATCGTCATCATTATATTTAGAATCGTTCACATGTATGTGTGTCCAGGACTGACCTTCATATTTGACAGCCCATGTGGAATCTCATCCCAGAGAAAACTGATGCTTCCTCACTCAGCATCCATTGACAAGCTGTCGCTCTTCACCTGGCGGTACAGCCTTGTGCACTTGACCCCATCCACAATGTCACATCGACTAATGTTCTCATCATACAGGTCTTGTTCAGACCTGCTGAGCGTTCATGGGTACAGTTTCCTTGCCAAAAAGATATCAACCTATCTCTAGACCTACCAAGCTAAGATACCAATGTGTTAGGCAAGATCTTCCTACTGAAACAAGACTAGTTTGATGATTATTGGGAAACTATCTGTTCTCTGGTTGGATTTACAGCCTGTTCCACAAGATGAAATTTCATACCTAATACCATAACCCTGGTTAAAAGCCCATAGCTGGGGAGGTCTTAGGCCCTAGAGTAGAATCTGCTATTGTTATTTTGGTAAATGGTCATGTTGTCAAATTACATGATCGGGCCCAAGCTGTTCTCAGTCTGGGTCAGAGGAACTTTTATTTTGCAATAGAGAGCAGGCAGAGCAAAGAAGCATAGTTACTCGGTCAAAGTTCTAAGAATGAGAGACAGAATGCTCAGCATTAAATCAGACATCCTATCAACCCTACCACTACCAAAACTCACAGAATATTGTTTAAGGGAAGGCAGAAAGTGTGTATGGGCAGAGGATGGAGGAAAGTACTGCGAAATGCTGTTTTCTGCACCTAACACGACTATTGCACTCAGAAACTTGTGCCAGCTCTGGTTATTGGCACATGACCTACACAAGATAAAGCCAGCTGAAATCCCAGCATAGATGGAGGAGGTGTTCTCCAGGCCCAGCCCATACTGAGGAGCTATTAGCAGGTGATAATTGCTCAGGAAGGGAGAATCCTTCTTTTCTGAGGCTTCCCATATTCAGTGGATGTTCCTAAAGCCATGTGCATACGGGAAGCATGAACTAGACTGCGAGTTATCAACACCCCTCTCTCTCTTCTCTCTCTCTGTCTCTCTCTCTCACACACGTGTCCATGCACACATACACACACATACACTTATCTAACTAGTGCAGTTCTGTCTTATGAACACCACTGAGCTTTTATTGCCTTTGAAGCGCATTTCTCCTGAAGCTGCATATTGAGGTGAGGCAGTTCAGAATCTATCATAAGTGGTTTACAGGGCTTGCCAGAAGTATAAAACAGTTTTAATTGCATTAGATATTGACATGAGGCCATGAAGAAAATGCAGACATATTTTCATCCTGCTTCATTGCTTCGCCCAGCATAATCAAAAATTGAGGATAAAATGTTCAAACAGGAGGAAAGAAGTTCATCCATCCTGGATTCCAATACCTGTGAGAACAGCAGCCATTTAAAGTGCTCCCCACATCTGAACCTGGCAAAGTTGGGGCCCACCACTCTGCTTGTCACCCACAGTGAGATGGTCATTTTGCTCTGAGAACACTAAATATTATTAGAAATTATTTTGTGGAACAAAAGTTCTTCACAAAACGGTTTAAATGATACTTTCAACTGTTTTAGTATTTCCTGTTCTTCAGGTCCAGGATCACCCATGTTTGGACACTGGATATGTGTTAGTCTCCATAGTACCTCTGCAACACTGGTTTTGTTTCTGAGGAAGGAAGGTTTACTTCACTGCTGGAGTTTGCATGCTTTCACTCCATGTATGAAATTGTCTCCATTTTTCTTCTAAGATCACTATTGTGTTTGGGGATAATAAAGGACACCCTAATATAGCAAGGACTGGTAGCTTCTATCCTGTCATGATCCCCTTCAGAAGTGACTGTTTGCCCCATTGTGGTGAACTGCTGTAAATTCATGCTGCTGCAACAAAAAGTCTCAGTCACCATGGACACAGCTTTTCATCCTCCACTTCCTTCTAGCTCCTCAACGTGTCGGATGCCAATGTCTTCTTGGAGCAGCTGTCCACTAACAAACCACCTTTCCATGGAAAAATTGGATATGGCTTTCCTGGTTCACCTCCACTGACCCCAGCACCCTATGTGCTCAGTGACCACCTCTGATTCAGCATGAGCTGATGGGACCCACACCTCTGTGCCCTGAATTCACCTGTTAGAACTCTCAGAAAAGGTATGAGTAACATGCTGGCCCCAACAAAGGTTTGGGATCACAGGTCTCTTGTTCTCTTTCTGGCCATAATCTGCTGGGGAAGAATGCACGCCCTGAATGGTTTCCCATATCCCATTTTTCCTGCAAGCCCACTTCCTGCATCTCTTGGGGACCTTCGAGTGAAACAGGTTACTGTCATTTGGTCTGTTTCATTGAGTTGCCTCCTCTGTGTCTCTCACCTGACTGGCATGTTAACTCACCCACCTTGCCATGTTTCCCTAGAATGTAGATATCTTGATAGAAATCAACAAGACGTAGGTCAAACAGGGGCTCCAAGGGTCATCTCTCAGGATATAAGTGATCTGCGGGAAAGACACTGGGGTGCTGGGCTGTCTTTCATAACAAATAAATAACCAGTGAAACATGCATTGTAAGCCCCCTGACAAAGCCTCAGAACAGGGATAGTGCTTATGGTCACTTCCAGACAGAAACCTCTAAACCAAAATGGATGTGGGCATAGAGCTCAGTGGGAAAGTCTTCGCCTATAATGCACAGAGCTCTAGGCTTAACACTCAATACAATAAAAAAAAAAAAAACAGAATACCCATCAGCTTTCCGAAAAATACGTATTCCCTTGTCTTTCTGAGAAAATGTACTGAGAAAGGAAGCCTTTCCTTGCCTCTTAGAGAGTCAACTATACTTTCATTTTAGTAGATTTGGAAAAGTAAAAGTAAGAATCTCAGTCGTCCTAAAGATAAAATTTGAAACCAAAAAGACAACAGTTATTAAATAGAATTTTATCACCACAGCCTGTGGTGTCCTGGTCCTCATTATTAACTGTCATGAATGCCGGGTGCAAACTCAGTGGTGGGTAGACATGCTAATCCATGTTCATGTCTCTCAGATCCTAACAGCCAATTTAATTACACCACTTCCATAGTTTCTGCACACTGGGAAGGTATCACTCAAGCGAGTTCTAGCCATTCAAACATGGGGCAGTCAGTCACGAGACAAAATTTCTCTCTTTATTTTCATCAAACTAGGAGGGGCAGAAAAATATGAACTATATTATTCAGTTAGTTCACAAATTCCCCCCAAAAAATTATTGCTATTCCCATGTTGATAGTACTTAGAAATATTGATGTTTAAAAAATACAATAATTTCTCCCAATGGAGTCTTGTCGGGTATATAAACCATACTTAAAGGCAGATTCCGTGCCCAACAGCAGATGGCCACCACAAAATTAACTCAATAGTATTTTTCTCACATTGCTTTGGGCATATCTTACACTACTGATTTTTTGTATGTGTATTATGGTTTTTGATTTTGTTTTTGTGGAGTGTGTGTGTGTGTGTTTCTCATGTTTTTTCCTTATTTTGTTTGTTTATTTGTTTGCTTTATTTGACTCATTGTTTTCTAAGGAAACAGAGAAAAAAGGTGTAGCGTTGTATGGGTGAGAAGACAGGGAAGATCTGGAAGAAGATGAAGGAGAGGTAACAGTGACTAGAACCCGTTGTAGGAAAAAAAACTTATTTTCAATAAAAAGAAATCAACAAATAAACATCTCAAATGGTAGAACTCTTTTATGAGCTCAAAAGAAAAATAAGTGAAATTCACTTAATTGATGTATCTCATTCAACCCAATCCAAGAATACTACTATTCAATATGTAAGCCAATGCACTGATTTCTCATGGCTATTCTAACAAACTACTATCAACACAGAGAACCAGAAGAGGACAAAAAGCCAGGCCTGGAGGCTTACACCTACAGTCCCATACCTGAAAAGCTGAGACACAAGGAGTATGAATTTGAGGCTAGTCTGAGCTACATGGAGAGTCTCTCTCCCCCAAAATGGTATAAACTAAATAAGTATTAAAAGTAAAACAAGACAAATAAACTGCACGGAATTTAGAATCTAGAATGGTTTTCACTGGGCTAAAATTAAGATGTTGTTAGGACTTTGTTCCTCAAAAGTCCACAGAAAGCAGGTTTTCCTGACTTTTCCTGCGTTTTTTGACTTGTGACCCTTCTACCTACAAAACCAGAACCGGTCATAAGTCTTTTTTCTTTAAGGTGAACTCATTAGCAAACCTGATTCAATTTACATCTGTAATTCCCTCCTGTATGTAACAGAACCTATTCACATGTTCTGGTGACAAAATAGGTGTATGATGGAAAATAGGCCTAGCACAGGCTAAAGAAAGCTTATTAATGGCAGACTAGTTTAGCCTTGTATTCAAATTGACTTCAAATGTTCCAGTTTACTGTTCTGGTAAGTCACCTTACACCTGCTCTGCAGAGCCTAGGTACCAGGACGCTTGTCAGAGGATGCTGTGGGTAGAAGGCTGGCAAGTTCTGAGCAACAAGAAACCTCATCTTTTTCTGGACTGTTGAGGTGTCTCTCCAATATCTCTTACACTCCTTCCCTCCCCTCTCTTTCCCTTTCCTCCCTTTTCCTCCCTGATGTGGGAGAATTGTCTGTATTCTATCAATCATACTTTAATAAAACGCCGATTGGCCAGGCAGGCAGTATAGGCGGGGAAACCAGACAGGAAGTAGAGATGATGCAATGAGAACAGGAGAATTCTGGGAAGCAGAAGCTTCCTCTGCCACTCCTGCGCAGACCACCGAAGAGGCAGCATGTAACCTGCCCAGCTGAAAAAGGTACTGAGCTGTGTGGCTAACATAGATAAGGATAATGGAGTAATATATGTTATAAGAACTAATAAGTAGCCAGAGCTAAGGGCCAATCAGTTTATAACCTAATGTAGACTCCGTGTGATTTTCCTTGGGACTTGCTGGCTTGTTGGGGTACTGGGCGGGACAGAAACCCCAACAAGCCGGCCCCTCATGTTACACCTCCCTTCCTCTCTTCTCCTCTCCTCACTTCCTTCTCCTCCTCATCTTCCTATTTTTTCCCTGGCCACCTGCCCTCTCTCTCCATACAAAATGAAAGAGAAACCCTTACTCTGTAACAATGCCATCATTAGCCTTGGTTTGTTTCATCTGTTCTGTCTTTTTTTCTCACCATGCTTCTTCACTTCTACCACATGTAATTTGTAGTAGCAAATGAACTCTGCTATTCCCCGAGGAGATGCTACACCTGCTCATGTAAAACTCTTGCCTGAGTGCATCTTCTACCCACACTTCATGGCCCTCCTCAACAGAATTACTGTGAAACCCTAGCACTGTATTAATTATTTTCCTTTGCTGTGATAAAACATCTTAACAAAAGCAACTGAAGGAAGAAAAGGTTTATTCTAGATTACAGTTCTAGAGATAGAGCCTATCACAGTTCAAAGCGTGGTGACAGGAACAAGAAGCTTGTTGATCACATATCCTTACACAGGAAGCTTACACAGGAAGCAAAGAAAGAAAACAGGAATTGAGTAAGTTTCTAAACCCCCAAAGCCTACCACCAGGGACATACTTCCTCCAGCAAGGTTCTACTTCCTAAAGGTTCTGTATTCTTCCCAAACAGTACCACCAACTGGATACCAAGTGTTCAAGCACATGAGCCTATAAGGAACATTACTCACCCAAACCACCACATCATTTGAGGATGCAAGCTCACTACTACTTTATCAACCTCTATGTTAGCCTGGGTTCTCCTGGAAAATAAACAAAACCAGCAAGATGGGTCTATAACAGCATCCCTTGATCTCTACTGGGCAGTGGTTCCAGAACGTCTTCAGACACTCAAATCCAAGAATGCTTAAGTTCCTCTGGCAGGTGATCCCACTTTAGTGAATCTGATCAAGGTAATCGATCTATCACACCAAGGCCAGGGACTAATCTAATCAAGATGATCCCTTACAGCATGCCCAGAGGTTTGCCTCCTTGATCATATTAAGTTGTCAATATTAATTGTCACATTCATGGGCTGAGAATGTCATATGTTGACTACAGATATTGGCAACATAGTCTAGCCAGATTGGTATAAGCCATCATGATATTTTTAAGCACTTCAAGAGAAAAATCGCTATAGCCTCATCTACTGACTTACCTGCCATGTATCATGATACTGTAGCATGATTGCCCACGGGAATCCCCAACAAATGTGTGCTGAGTTCAGACCCGGCAAAAGATATTCAAACAGACAGACAGCATTCGGCCCCCAGGCCAGCCTCCATAGGGAATGTCTCTCTCTCTTCACCATGCATGCCTATAAGTAGTAAAAGTAAATACCCTCAAATATAATTACATCTGCTCCAAATACTTCTGATACTAAGAAAATGGCAAACCATAACTTAGAGCATCAGAATGGCCATGTATTCCTGGTCAGTCAAGTCCATAAATACAAGAAAGTTATGAAAAATTTGTTTGGTCTACTTAACTGGGGATTTTCCCGGGATTGAGTAGCCCCCTTGGCTTTATCACTGGAGCAGACAAAACAGTGCATGAATGTATATGCAGAGACTCACATCAGGGTGGAAGGTTGGCAAGATGAGCCACTGGGGGACCACATCCCAGCATCCCTGGTCGGTAGGGCAGAGATGAATAAGCAGCTGGCCAGCTGGCTGTAAAGCACTGGGGGATTGCAGCCAGGGAAAAATGGAAACGCAAATCAACCAGACTTCCCCATTTGTGGAAGGCCCCCTTACTGGAACAGATAGAGCTTGAAGAAGATCATTTCCTTTTTTTTTTTCTCTTCCACTAAGGCCCATATGGTTTTATAATGGCATTTTAAGCTCTGTTAATGTGGGTAATGCAGTTTGGACAAAGCAAAAAGTCCAATTATAAGAATCAATATATTGTGTGGAAGGCGAACAGAAGCCTCTATTAAATATGAAGCAAGGCTTCCATTCCAACCAGAACTAGGCCAAACAGGGAAACTGAAACCCTTGCATGAGACCGTTGTGAGTGGGGGAGAAAGGAGCTGCAAATTCATTCATTTATTCCTCCTCCTGTTGAAGATGCTGCAGTGTCCTTGTGCAAGTTATATTAGGTGAGGAATCCCAGGCCCAACCAGCACCTATCACATGCTGATATCAGAGAAGTAATCTTAGACCCAATCTGCACAAAGCATATGATAGCTCTCCAGTCCATAGTTATTAAATTAATGAAAGGGGGAGAGGTGTGCAGATAGTTTGTGGGTTCCCTTCTTTATTTCTTTAATTTGATCATTTCAAAATGTGAGCCCTCACTGCTACCAGCCCCTTCACCAGGGAGTGTAATAGGAAAATGCTTCATCTTCTTAAACTGTGACAATAGGACCTGGCAGTCTGTCTTGATTCTTATTCATGAAAAAAATGTTAGAGAAACTCTTTTCCCACAAATCCCAGGAACTCTCCCACCCAAGGAACACACTTCTAGAATTATGGCAATGAAAGTGTAAATCTCACAAGTCCCTGCCCTTATGAGTTCTTTTTCAATAGCACCTGTTCTTCAGGAAGAACAGATGGGACTTTAAGGGTACAGCTGGAAGTTTGGTTCTTTCCCATAGAGTGAGCGATGAGTTAGGATTTTCCTAACTCATGGATTAAATCTCAAGAGTCAATATTTCTCAAGTTCTCTCCAATGTGAAAACGGTTGAGTCCATCTTAAAAGGACATTCTTGTTTCAGGAATTCAAATATCTAATTGAATCCTTAGTCATCAGGGAAATGCAAGTTAAGACTTCATGAAGACTCTATTTCATCCCAGTCAGAATGCCTATCATCAAGAAAATGGCAAATACTGGGAAAGGTGTTAGGAAATAAACCTTTATATGCTGTTGTTGGGAATGTAAACTATTCAGCCATTATAGAAACCAGTATGGAAGTTCCTAAAACTAAAACTACCACATAATCCAACCAGATCACTTCTAGGTAGATACCTTGAGGAGCTAAATATGTGTATCCCAGACACTTTCACATCTGTGTCTATTGCTACACTATTCACAACAGTCAAAATACTTAGAAGCCCATCAATAAGTAACTGGATAAAAAACAATGTGCCACATTCCAACATAAAGAAGGAAAATACATCACTTTCTGGGAAAAAATAACTGAGACTGGAGATCATCGTGTGAAGTGAAGTAACTCAAATTCAGAAATACGGCATCATGTTGTCCCTCATATGAACATCTAGATTTAAATATTTGCAATGTACTAGAATAGAGGTAGAAGAGAGAATGTCTATTTCAAAGAAAGTCAGGACCAGTAGGAGGGGACAAAAGAGAATAACAGAGTGAATTGAGCAGAATACACAACATTCATGTAGAAAATATTGTCATGAGATGCAAAATTTTTTTGCAATTACAATAAATTGAGTACTTTCTCAAACAAACATCCAAGTATCACCTAACACCTTATTCTGTTCTCTCCTTACTTCTTAGCTATATCTGTCTCCAAAGAAGCCAGGAAGAAATGAAGGTTATCATCACCCTCTCCTTCTCTGTCAGATAAGTTCTTCTCTCCATCACCAATGTGTCTATGATTAATCCAGTAGCAAAGGGAGGTTTTGCTTAACTGGAATATGGATGATGGGTACAACTATATTTTTAAACTCTAGCCTCCTCTGCCAGGGATATGCCTGGTACTACCTAGAAGTGTTTTGTTCATCTCCCAGTCCCTATTAGTACTCTCCCTCTTTGGGTCCCCTTCTTGGCACTACAGGCAATTCCCTTCTGCAGGATTGTACACGTGCCTCCAAGCTGGTACACATCACTGTGAGTTGGTGGAGCAAGATTTCCCTTTAGCTGAGCATCACAGAGTGACCACTGCAAAGTAGTCACCTGTCCTCACTCCAGAGCCCGGAACTCTGCAGTTTTTCACCTTCTACAGACATGAATAAACTTTAAGTTACACAAGAGACATGTCCAAGCTTTGTTTGGTTCCTGTCATGACCCTCCAATTTTCTCCAAAGGAACTTGCTGACTCCCAGCATCCTTCCTTAAATTCTTGGCTTCTAGTGTTCCATCCTCAAAAATGAGTCATGGATGAATAGTTAGCAAAATTTGTTCACATAAATCTCCTGACTCATGCTACTATAACAAAATATCATGGGCTATATGATTTGAAACGCAATAAATTATTTCTCAGAGTTCTAGAATCCAAGATGAAGTCCACGCAGATTAAATGTCTAGTGATGAGCTACTTCCTGTTTGCACATGGCTGTCTTCTTGGTGAGTCCACTCATTGCTGAGATGGGAAGCAAGCCTTCTTGAGACTCTTCCAAGAATACTCTTCCCATTCTCTGGAAATCTACTCTATAACCTCAACTAATCCTAATCACTTCCTGATATGTGTGGTGATGTTTTGTTTGTGATCTAACAATTAAAACTTACCTGAAGATCAGAGTGCAGAGTTAGCCACACTAATTAGCCATAGAGGCCAGGCAGTGGTTGCACACACCTTTAATTCCAGCACTCAGGGAAGAGAGTTTAATTTCAGCACTCAGGAAAGAAGCAAATTTATCTCTGTGAGTTCAAGACTGCCCTGGGCTACATGAGATCGATCCAGACTGAAAAACAGAGCCAGGAGGTGACGGCTCACACCTTCAACTCAGTACTTTGGAATCGCATTCCTTTAATCCCAGTTCTAGAGAGGTGGAGACAGGAAAAGATATGGCTCGTGAAGAGAGGAATATAAGGCGGAAGGAGACAAAGCTCAGCATTCTGTCTGCGGGTTCGTGAAGATGGGATCTTGTCCTTTTCGGTCTGAGGGTACGGAGGAAGTAACAACTCTAGTTCTGCCTCTCTCATCTTTCAGTTTTCACCTCCTAATATCTGACTCTAGATTTTTATTATTAAAACCGATTAGAATTCATACTACAGTTATGGTTGGCTTTTGTGGGTAAATTTAACTGATTAAGGAATACTTAGAAAGTTGGTAAAAAAAAAAAAGCTTTGGTGTTTCCAGCTAAGACTGATGATATATGGGTCAGCAAATTAAGAGCACAAGACCTTCCCCAATGTGAGTTCTGTTTTATGTACCTGAAGCTAGACCTTCTTTTCTCAGAGCAGTATTTATTCTTTCCCACACATAGACCCCAAGTACTTCAGCAACCAAGTTCTTGAGTAACACGACACCTCCCTTAAAACTCCCAGGGGCTGGGCCTCTGATGAAAAGCTGCACCACTGTCCCCACCTCTTGTTCCGAGGCCTCTAAATTCTTAGACTGAGCCTTATTGCCAAATTCTCTGACTTTCCAGCTTTCGGATTGTCATCATGTAACTTCCAACCTCCATGATCTTGTCAGTCAACTCTATATTACTATAACAAAATACCTGAGCTAATTTTAAAGGGGAGAAGGTTTCAAGGTTTCAGAAGCTTTGGTCCATGGTCAGCTGACCATGTCAGGTGACTTTGGTGACCTATAGTGACACGACATGGTGAGGAGCACATGTGGATGGAGTTGTTCAGCTCCATGGAATCTGAGAAGCAAAGGGGTTATTTAATATTCCCTTAAAACGTCAGTCTCCAGTGGCATAGCTTCCTCCAGCTAGGACCTGCCCTTTGAAGTTATCACTACAGTCTTGATCACATACAACAGTGATCAAGTTAGCCAGTGTATACATACATACATACATACATACATACATACACACACACATGCATACACACATACATTTAATTTCATTTCTCTGAAGGCCCTCACAAAGCCTCATGTTACCTTCACATTAGGCCTAGGGTTTTCGCACATTAATTTAGAGAGAGCATGAGCATTTGCTGTGTGGCAGATTTTTCCTTGAAATGTGAAGTTGGCTGAGACCTGTGGGATCTCAGAAACTGGAGCTGTATTTTAATATCCTTGTGCACTATACATATAAATAACTAATATTTATGTTGTGCTTTCCAGTTTAATAAATTGCCCCCCTGAAGTGTTAGAGGTGTAATGGCTGTAATGGAAATCAATACGTTCTGTAAGAAGTAGCATTTAGAGCTTAGAAAATATAAAAGAGAGAGCGACCACTTACTGCTGGAAGTTGGGATGCTATTAAGAGTAATTGCTAGCAAGACAGGATTTGTTCAAAATTTTAACAAAGAGGCTCTGGAGTTACCCTCTACTCAGACATGCCATTGCTCCCCCTCCTCTCCCAGCCTTGCCCTTGCCTCTCCCAGTCTCTCCCATTATGCTAGTTAGTTTTTGTCAACTTGATACGAAACTAGAGTCATCTGGGAAGAAAGACTCGCAGTTGAAGAACTTCCCTCATCTGACTGACCTGCGGGAATATTTGTGAGACATTGTCTTAATTAATGATTGGTGGGGAGTGGTCCAGCACACTGGACAGTATCATCCCTGGGTGGGTAGCTTTGGGTTATATAAGAAAGGAAGCTGAAAAAGCTATGGAAAGAAGCCAGTATGCAGTATACCATTATTGTCCCTGCTTTAGTTCCTGCCTCTGGGTTCTCGCTTGAGTTTCTGTCTCAGGTTTCCTGTCTCTGGGTTTCTGCCTCTGTGTTCCTGCCTGAGCTCCTGCCTTTGTGTTCCTGTCTCTGAATTCCTGCTCCTGGGTTCCTGCTTGAACTCCTACTTCTAGGTTCCTGCCTCTGAGTTCCTGCCTCTGAGTTCCTGCCTCTGGATTCCTACCCCTAGGTTCCTGCTTGAACTCCTATCTCAGGGTTCCTGCCTCTGGGTTTCAGCCTCTGAGTTCTTGCCTCTGGATTCCTGTTTGAGCTTCTGTCTCTGAGTTCCTGCCTTTGTGTTTCTGCCTCTGGATTCCTAACCCTGGGTTCCTCCTCTGGGTTTCTGCCTCTGGGTTACTGCTTGAGCTCCTTGTCTTGGGGTTCCTGCCTCTAGGGTTCTACCTCTGGATTCCTGCCTCTGGGTTCCTGAATCTGGATTCCTACCTCTGAGTTCTTGCCTCTGGATTCCTGTTTGAGCTCCTGCCCTGACTTCCCTCAGTTACGGACTGACTTGGAAGTGTAAGATGAAATAAGCCTTTTCTCCCCAAGTTGTTTCTGATAGGAGTGTTCTCAAACAACAGAGAACTCAACTAGGAACAAACTATTATGCTCACCATTTCATCCCCCCGTAATACTTCATAAAATATGGAATTTACTCACATCTTATCTCGGACATTCTTGAAATGGATACCAGCTGCCAATCCATGGTTTCAGGGTTCTATACTGCATGTTAGATGAGTGTCTCTTTGGACAACATCTTAGAGATACTGCGGTCTCAGTTCTTATGCAGGAAAGAGAAGACTGTAGAAGCGATAAAGTCACGCCATGGTCTCTAAGTGGGAGCTGCCACAAGTGGCCTAGGACACTCTGACATATTCTGACCAAACTTCAGACTCAGTCAGGCAAATCCTTTCCCCAAACAGCAGTCCTCCCAATACCTAGATCCTTGACTTGCCAAGCCTCCAGAACAGTGAAAATTGTTTCCGGTCTGTGTAAATTATGAACCCCATAACATTTTGTCTATGGCTAAAGCATCAATATCTAAAGGACAGATGAGTTCAGAAGACCTTGACTCTTCTGCCCCATCCCAGAGAACACTGCTAATTGCCCCATCAATTACATTCGAATGAATTTTCTGACTCAATAAAAATCGAGAAGAACCAGGTTCTGTAGACCCTGAAGAATTTCATGCACCCTTTTGCTTTCATGTATCTCATTGTAAACCTGTCTCCAACAATGAAGGTAACTCTGTGATCACTCTTCCAGCAGATGACTGCAGAAACCAATGCACAGAACTTTTCTACTTAACCAGAGATTTCAAATATTGATAACAACTGCCCCTTAGTTCACAGGCCCTTGCCAGAAGACATTGAGCATTCAGGAGAATGCATAAAGCCAATTGCTAAACTGTGCTCCACACTTGGACTCTCCTTAAGGGGCCGTAAACAGAGCACATGAATAATTTTACAGCACAGATACAATCATTTCCAGTTGGGCAGCTTGTCTTCTCTGTGATGCTTAGAGATGGTTTGCATATGTCTTCCACAGCTCCTTCCTCACAACCCACTCACTACTTCCCAGGGACTGTTTTGAATGCAAGAACAGTCAATCAAGAACAGCCAATCTTGACTTCTGAATCCAGAGACTTTGATGTTTTCCCAGGCTTAGAGTCCTCTTTGCTCCATGGAAAATATCTGAACTCTTAAAAACTTATCTGCTGTCTCCTCCTTGACACCTTTAGACTCATAAGCACCATTTTCTCTAATTTTCCATTCACAGCATCTAGGCTTCCTATGTTGCATCCCTTTCAAGAGTCATTACATCAATTCTGGATTCTGCCCTGTGTTCCCTTTCAACCTCACTAAGCCCTACTGAGTTCTAGACCAATCTTTTTGGCTGCCTGGTATTGTACCCTTTTCCCCATATTAGGAGACTTCTGAGAACTAATGTCCTCAGAAGACAGAATCCCCAACCCACCGTAATGTATCTTAAAGCCCCCCTGATTTTCAGTGAAGATGCTACAATGGCTCCTGAGGTCACACAGATTTCTAAACCCTACACACGTATTTTATTCTCTATTTTCAGATTATAATCAAGTTTAATTTACAAATTAGGTATAATAAGATAGCAATAACAGTAATTGTAAAGCATTTATAATAATATACTGTAATAAAAGTCATGTAAATTATCTTTTCTCCCTCTCCCTTCATCATGGACCCAGTAACAAAGGTATTATTCACTTTCCTAGAGGCATAGCGCTGAGCAACTTGTACTCAGAATGGCAACTTAATACTTGTGAATTATTTGCTTCTGGAATTTTCCATTCCATCTCCAGGCTATGGTTGGCCATGGGTGATGGGGACTGAAGCACAAAATCACAGACAGAGGGACTGCTGCAGTATTTTTCTCAGTTGCCCTTGTGGCAATGTGCAACCATGTGGTTCATGCTCCTGGAGTGACCCTGTCCCTCGTATCAGAAGTTCATGATTCAAAGAAGATCTCAAGTCTGGCAGTGACAGCGACCACAGAAGAAGCCCCACGTGTCACGAGGTCTGATGTGCAAGCTCCAGGGTCCAGGTCTCAGAGGCAGCCAGGGGTAAACTCATGACCCAAGGCTTGTTTCAGGGTGAGAGTCTGAGCCTGGCTCTTCAGATCTCAAGACTACATGTGGCTCCATCTCCGTTTTAAAAGGTTTTCTTCTGATTAAGAATCCTAAATGAGGGGCAGAAGGAGGAAGAACATGAAAAAAACTCAGGACCGCGAGGGGTGCGATCACCCACTGATACAAGGGGACTGATCTAATGAGAGTTCACCAAGGCCAGTTGGACTGGGACTGAACGAGCATGTGATCCAACCAGATTTTCTGAATGTGGCCGGATTCTCTGAATGTGGCTGGCCCGGAGCCTTTCTGAAAAGCCACTGACAATGACACTGGGACTTGTTTCCTCTGCATATACTGGATTTTTGGGATCCAGGCTGTCACCTTCCGGGACCTGGAGGGAGGGGGGAGGAACTTGAACTTCCCACAGGGCTGGAAGCCCTGACCGCTCTTAGGGATGGAGAGGGAGGAGGAGGGGGAAGGGAGGAGTGGGAGGGTGTTGGGAGGAGGGGCGGAAATGGAAACTTTAATAATTTAATAAACTTTGAAAAAAAATCCTAAATCATACAGTTTCCTGTCCATCATCTCACATCCAACTCTTATGAAATTGCATTCTACTTTTCCCTAAAAGCTGGTATTTATTATAATGTCTCTTGTTGCCTGGTGGAATCACATAGATGGTAGTAGCTTCAGGATCATCTTTAACTTTCTCCACTGTCTTTCCTCAAGCATCCACTTAACCTCATAATACTGTTGGTCTTTCTAGATAATGCCTTCCTTGTTCATTCCTTCCTTTACTTTGTCTGTTAAAACCTTCTGTAAGCCATCTAACTTTATTTAACATTTATACAAACGTAGCAAGGAGTAACCTACCTTTTCTCTCTGCCTTCAACCTCCAATTTTTTTATTACTGTTATTAACAATACTAATTGTGCAAATTAATGAAGTGCAGTATATTTCACAAATGCAGACAGCACTGCAATGATCAAATTAGCGCTCCCCTTTCGTACCAGCTTCCTGAACATCCTCCCCCGCCACCCTCCCTGATGCCTGGGAGTCACTATTATGCTTCCAGCCTGTTTTAACCTCCATGTAGGAGAGAGAGCACGTGGTAGTTGTCTTTTAGCATTTAGTTTATTTCACTTCCTTCCATGTTGCGGAAAAGGCAAAATTCCGTTCTGATTTAGAGCTGATAATAAGTGTGTGTGTGTGTGTGTGTGTGTTGTGTTGTGTTTTCTTCATACATATAGTCATCTATGTTAATTCCATGTCATAGCCATTGCTAGTAATACCACAATGAATGCGGACACTCAGCTTGACTTTCACTTGCTACTTTCTGGTACCACTCTCTTTAGATCACGTGGTAGACCTATTTCTGGTTTCCTGAGGTAGCTCCATACTGTGTTTCATAAGTAGCCCTTTGTTTTTCCTGTATTCATCTGTGTTCCACTTCGTTTAAAATCTTATAACAACTCTCTCATCCCATAGGTAAAATTCCATAGCAAACGTAGTATGAGAACCACAGCAAACCCCAGAATCCAACAACTTTACTCTTCGATTTTCCACTTATATGCTGTCTCTACTGTGACCTCACATTAGACTGAATAAAATTTTCACCCCTTTATGGGTTTCTCCTGAATAAATAAAGCAAGCACTACAGAGTGGGTGAGCAAGCCAGACCTCAGCGACATCACATTCAGTGTCCACATGGCATATGTCAAAGGAGTATACCAGATGTCCCTGTTTCCTGAGTACTTTTCGGATCATGGTGCCAGTGTTGTCAGCTTTTTCTATGCCACATGACCTTTCCTTAGCCCAAACTCAATCTGCCAAGCATTATCACCCCCTTGATGCATTATGGAAAGCAACGGGGTACTGTAGAAGCAGAAACTGATAGAGATAACAATCATGAATTTATGGCTTGAGTTCAAAGAATTTAAACCCCAGTCTGGTCTCCTCCTGAACATGAGAATATACTCATTATCTTTTGGTGCTCAGTTGCTTTCTGCATGCCTGTTTATCAGTAAGATGGCGATAGTAACAGAACGCACCTGCTTAGGGTCATTGTGAGGCCTGAATGGGTGACCAGGAGTACAGAGCTCACACTAACACCTTGGAACTGCCTGTTTATCAATGTTGCCACTGGATTTCCCGTTCACAGAAGCCAAACAGATGTGCAATCCTTGCTTAAGCAAATTGGCGTTGGGTTCCTACCTCCTTGTCCTAAAAGACGTGATCATAAAGAACACAAGACAAAAAGACTGTTAGGGATAGGCTTCATTTTCTCATTTTTGTAGTATGTTAACAAATTCCTCAGCTGGAAGGCATATGGCTTTCTGTCTCTCCTTGCCATTTTAGCCATAGGAAAGTAAAAACAAGGCCTACATAAGAGTACTAATGAGGATTTTCCCCTTAGATTTTCAGAAACTACACCCTCACACACACAAATAATGGAATTCCTCTAAACATCTGATTTACATACTTCTTTCTTAAATACTACTTTTTTGTACTGTGAAATAGTTTAGTGATATAAAAGCTCTGAAATAAGGTTCAAGATAGGAGTGGGCAATTGTAAACACCAGAGCACACAAGATAGAGGCAGAGGTTGGAGGCAGATCTGATCTACATGAGTTATAGATCAGCAGGGGCTACATAGTAAATCTGTATCTCAGGAAAAACAAGGAAGAAAATTGCTACCAATAGCACGCTACTTTTCTTTCTGGCATGCTGATAGTTTATTTTCTATAGCAGGTGTTTAACCCATCAGGAATTAGTTTGTGTGGATGGTAGCAGAGAGGCATCTGGTTGAATCTTTTTCCAACGAAATAACCAGTCGTAGCTACTTAATTAAATAATCAATATTTCCTCTGATGCATTGTAATACTTCTTCATCTGATTTCCAAGATATTTGAAGCTGGTTTCCACATTATTTGTTCATTCACAGGTTTGTCTATGTCTAGCGTTTTTATAAATTGCACACTGGAGCCCTGGGTGTTGGGGGTGAAGCCTGGACTGCTCAGCATCACTAAAGACATGGGTACACTTTTTAGGAAACAGTTATTATCTCGGGTGACTGCTGATTCGTTTATGGTTTTTTGTTGTTGTTGCTGCTGTTGTTGTTACCCAACTTTGCTTATTTATTCACTTCTTTATTGCAGTGCTTGTCACTGAACCCAGGACTTTGCACATGCAAAGCAAGTACCCCAGCGCGAAGCTACATCCCTAGCCTCAGACGATTGAATTTTGATAAATATTTGTCCTGTCTAGGGCTGATCACATAATTTCTTTATAATCTGTTCACGGAGTAAACTGAATTAATACGTATGTTCTGGTAGACTACTAATGCCAAATCATTTGTCCTGTCCTTGGTTTGGAGGCAGGGTCACTGTATTTAGGATGTTTCCTTCAGTGGTGGGGGTGAGAGCTGCACATACTTCCCCTCACAGTGCCCTTGACCAATCTGATAACAAGATTATATTGGCCTCATAAAAGGAATGGGATGGAGAAGCTGCCTTCTATTTTAGTTGCTGGAACACATTATATAAGACAAGAATTATTGGTTTCTTAGTATTTTATGTGAATAATTAATAATAGAGCCAGAATTTTAAGGAGAAATGTCTTATTCATTTTTAAAATTTTTAAAGTCAGACTCGTTTTTTCTGTTTCTTTGAGTAACTCAGTGGGAGTTATACTTCTCTAAGAATCTATTTTTACTAATCTTTCAAATTTATTAGCAAAGATTATCTTAGATCTTAAAATGCACAATTGCTAGACTTAACATCCTTTTTTATTTCTAATGTCACTTTTGGTGACATTGTTAATCATAAGACTTCATATTATTAAAAGTTGGGTTTTTTTTCTTCAAAAAGTTATTTTGTAGATAATTTGTTTCTTTTATACTTTATCTTCCATTTTAAATTCTGTTTTTTATTATTTCTCTTTTTGAGTTTATACTGTTCTTATTTTCCTAACTCCTTGAGTTGTATGCCAATTTTGTGAATTTTAAATGTTTTTCTCTTTTAAACTTAGTTTAGGAATATGGTTCTTTCTCAAAATACTGATGTGATGGTTTAAATGACTATGCCCTCAATAGGCTCATATGTTTGGATACTTGGTCCCCAGTTGGTGGAATTGTTTGAAAAGGATTTGGAGGTAGAGTCTTATTGAAGAAGATACATCACTGGGGTCAGGATTCGAGGTTTCAAAAGACCACACTATTCCCAGTGTCTTGGGGTGTAAGCCTTCAGTTACTGCTCCAGCCCCATATCTGCTTTCTGATGCTCCCTACCATGTGGGTCTCTAACTCTCTGCAACTGTAAACCCCAATAAACTCTTTCTTATATAAATTGCCTTGATCATAATATTTTAGAACAGCAATGAAAAGTAACAAAGATAGGTACACTATAATCTTAAAGGTTTAGTTGGTCAACATTGTGTTTTTATTTATTTCTAGAAATGTTCTGTCTTCTATTGTGACTTCCACTGACACAAATCATTTGAATTTGTTTTCTTTGTATAAAGGATGGTTAGTATCTTTCTTTAACTGATCGGTAGTTTTTTTATGACAGAATATTGGTATAAGTTGATAATCTAAGTATCTTTTTTAGAGTTTTTGAAACTTGTTTTATGATTTACTAAGTGTGCAATTTTGTTATATATATTTTATGTGTGCTTTAAAAGAATGCCAATTATTTCCATATATACATTTCAACTCTCTCTTATACGTATTCACCATTTAGGAACTTGATATACCACTTTCTAAAAGAGAGAAATAAACTCTTCCATAATGTGTGGATTTGTTTACTTCTTCCTATAACATTAGCATGTCTTACTTTTCTATTACTGTGATAAAACACCATGACGAAGTCAACTTATAAAAGAAAACCTTTAGTTTATGGTTTCTGGGGGCTAAAGTAGGTAGAACAAAGAAGAACTGAAGAGCTCACACCTTGACCACAACCACAAGGTAGAAAAGAAAGAGCACTGGGAATCTCATGAGTTACTTGAAATATCAAACCCCACCTTTCAGTGACATACTTCTTCCAACCAGCCTAAACCTCTTAATCCTTCCCAGACAGTTCTAACAACTGGGGACCAAGTATTCAAGTATATGAATCGATTGGGGCCATTCTCATTCAAACCACCACACAATGTTCACATTTTATGTTTGTTAATTGCATCCAAGTTCAGGATTGCTTTATTTTCTGGTAATCCCCATCTGTGATTGGCTAATGGTTATCTTTAAAATCTATTTTAGCTATCAATATCACTAAATTTCTTTGTTTTTAATTAGTGTTTACCTGAGATAGTCTCTATCTTTAGTTTATCTTTTTACTTATTAAGTTTTAGGTGTATGTTTGTTCTTCTTTTGGTGTTGTTTTTATTTTTAGTCGTGTGAGTGTGTGTGTGTGTGTGTGTGTGTGTGTGTGTTCCTGCTTGTGTGCAAAAAGAATATTGAAGCCAGGGCCTTGAACATGTTGGGCAAATGCTCTTTGCTGGTCTACCTTGCCAGCCCTAGTATATGTATCTTGCAAACACCACACAGCTAGATTTGGTGGGGTTTTCTTAATCTGATTTAAGAATCTCTGGTTTAAATGAATTTTTAAGTTCCCTTATTAATATTGCATTTCAAGTCCTTGTTTTCTTCCTCTACCAATAAAAAAGTTATGTGTTATATTCTTATTTTAGTAGTTTAATTTGAAATATGTAATTGTTAGGACAGAGTCTCCCTTCTTGAGCAGAGCAAGGGCCTTATGTAACCCAGTCTGTACCATCTGACACACAGGCCAAAATAGCCAGCACAAGCAGGAACTGAATCTTAAACTGTGTTTCATTTGGAAAGTCAGCAATCTGAGAAGACAGTGGATTAACATCTGAACATTTCACCGCTAGCCAGCATGTCGTACAGGAAGGGGAAACAAAGGCAGCTGATTGTGTCAAAGACCGGTGGAGTCCCCTCAAGGGATCAGTCGAGTCTCTGAGAGTTATGATGTTGGTCCTGTTCCCTTATCCTCTCCTCTCTGTAGCATAGGAAAGTTTGCAAATGCCAAGACCACTGAGCCTTACCTTCTTCCTGATCTAATCCTGTGGATGACATCTAGAATGAAGACTGACTCAACACCAGCCATTAACATCATCTGTATGTAGATTCCATCCTACAGAAAAACTACAAATGTACTCTTACCACATAACCACAAAGGGCCCTATCACCTATAGCTTCTCAATTCGGATTCCTCACCCTTCCTGCTTTCTCTGTGAAATATACTTTAATTTCATTGTCTTGTATCCCCTAAACAGTCAGCTATTGCCGGTATTGTATTTATTGGGGCCTTGATAAAGATGATTTGTGTCTAAACTTACATGGTTCAGTTTTTTACTCATCGTTGCTCTTCAGCTCCTTACTATACTGTTCAGTTTCTTTCCTCCAAAATTATTTCAATTTGTGAAGACTCATAAATATAACTCTCTTTGTTTTAGTTTGAAAATAACTTTATTTTGTCCATACATTTTAGTGTTTATTTTTTCATGTGTAGACCTCAGCATCGATCCTTAGTTCCTTTTGACCTGTTCAGCATGTAATTTATCGGCTTCCAGCTCCTATTGTTAGGATGAAATATCTTTTGAAGCTCTGCTATTGTTCTTTTGTAGGTAATTTTCTCTGATTCTTTAGAGTTTTTACTTTGGTTTTAGCACAAGTAAACAATTTTACTATGATATGCTATAGATGGGTTTATTTATATTTCACCTTCAACATGAAACTTATTTTCTTAAATTCCAATAAAAATATCTTTCACCATATTATAGTGGAGGCCTCTTTCCGTTTATCCTTCTCTTCTAGTATGTATCCCAGATACATGATAATTTCTTATTTTATTCTCCATACTATTGATTTTGTTTTTATATAATCCAATTTCTCATCTCTTTCTGTTATACCCTAAGCAATATTTTTATTATAAATAGATTTTTTCATACAATATATTCTGATTATGGTTCCCCTTCCCCTACTCTTCCCAGATCCTCCCTACCTTCCTACCTAGCCAACTTTGTGCTTTATGTTTTCTTTCTCAAAAAAAAAATCACCAAAATGAAAGTAGTAAGAAAAAAATAACAAAGCAAAGCCCCCACACAGAAAGAAAAGTAAAAATCAAAGACTTTGTTTTATGTTGGCCAACTACTCTTGGGCATGAAGATTGTCTTGGAGTGTGGTTGACTCTACATGAGAAAAAAAATGATTTTTCTGTGGCAACAGCTATCAGTTATAAATAGTTTCTTGTGTAAGGGTGGGACCCTGTGTCCCCTTCCTCCTCTCAGTGCTGGGACCCTATCTGGCTTGAACTTAGGCATGTCTTATGTGTGCTGCAGGAAGCTCTGTGAGTTCATATGTCCATCAGTGCTGCTGTGTCTAGAAGACAGAGTTACCCTAGAGTCATCGTGCATGATTGTTTTGCTTGAATGTGTGCATGTCTACCACATGTGTGCCTAGTACCTGCAAAAGAGCATTGCCTCCCTGGTTGTGAGCCATTAGAGTCTACAAACTAAGTGCAAGATTTTTGCAAGAGCAGCAAGTGTTCAGAATTGCTGAGCCAACTATCTAGGTTAGGATTATTATTATTATTATTATTATTATCACTATTATTATTATTATTTTACAAAATTTGGGTGCTTGAGCAGAAAAGTTCCAAGTTGCTTTGGCTCATGATGTTGAAAAGACAGGAGCACTTCATCCCGTCTTCTGTGGTGTTATCATCTCCGAAAATGTTACCATGGGAAAACTAAGACATCCCAGGGAAAGGCCTTGCTAACACTATTTCGATCATAGGTCTAATCAATCTTTTTACCTTTCAATAAAAATCACACAAACTTTTGTGGAAATGTAGCAGATACATGGATTGTTCCAAATTTGGGGCTGTTTTTAGTAGTCATTTGAGACAAACTTTCTAAACAAAGTTTCCAAGAGAAACATAAAATTACTTTAAAAACACTTTTTAACTAAAATAATGCTTCTAATACCAGGTTAGGATTAATAGTAAGCATGTTTCAGTAATAAAGCAAACAGAATGAGAAACCATGACACTTTGTGGCAGGAGGCATTAAGCATGGACATTTTCCTCAATGTGTTAAAATATAGTCAGTAATACTATATGTCTCTGAAATTTCTTAGCAGATTCACTAATCTACAGTATAATGATATTTGTATCTTCATAAGAACACATTCTTGTGGGAGTCACTTAAGATTAAAATTCCTATCACCTAGTGATGTCATGGACACCATTTTACAGGAAAAAATACTATAAAATTAAATAATGTATCACATGGGAAGTAGTTCTTAGATCCCCTCTTTATAATCTCTCTTTTTGTGAGGAGAAGTGGACACAAACCCCATCCCTAATCACGAAGTTATTTGTAATCAATACCTGCAAAAGACCGAAATTCAGTTCTCTGCAATAGTGGGTCACTGAGTAGACTGACCACACTCCAGGGTAGACCTCATGCCCAGAAATAGCTGGTCAAAACACAAAGTATTTTCCATGCTTTTGTGTAGTTTTTGTTTTGTTTTGGCAATATTTTTGTCTTAACTAGTGTTTTATTTTGTTTTGTTTTTTGGTGGTGTTGTTGGTTTGTTTTAATTTATATATTTTCATTTTGCCTTTTTTGGTTGCTTTTTCATTAGCTAGAACAAGAAACAGAGAGTGAAGGAACAAGAGAGAGAGAAAGAGGAAGTTGGGTGGATGGGGAGGTAAGAGGATCTAGGAGGAGTTGGGGGTGGAAAAATACAATCAGAATGTAGTGCATAAAAATTTTAAATAAAAATATTAAAAACAAAAATCCAACCAAGAAAAAAAAAGATTTTGTACTTTTCATTGTGGGTGTGTGCACATGAGTGCAGGTATTTACGGGAGTCAGAGGCGTAGAGTCCCTCAAGCTCCCTGGAGCCACAGCTGAGCATGGGTACTGGGAACTGAACCGGAGTCCTCTACATGACCACGACATGCTCTTAATCACTGGAGCATTTTTCCAGCCCCTTCATGCCCCTTCACTGCACAAGAGGTCATGTCAAGTGGTTGACTCCAACCATCTAGGCTGTGCAAGTGCACTCCGTGATAGGCATTCAATGACAAAGTCACCTGATATTATATTTCTTTTTTTTTTTTTACACAACAAAACAAAGTTTTTATTCTTCAAGGACAAACATTCAGCCAAGGACGCTAGAGAGAGGAAATCTTATTTTTATGAGCGAGGAGTCAGGAGATGATCCCAGGCGCTGCCTTCAGTGATGTTTCTTATCACCATTCTGGGAGGCCAGGAAATACTCAGACCCTACCGCGACCGCAAATGCAGCAAAACCCCACTTGAACCCTTTGAACAGCACACTCATGAAGGAGATGTTCTCTGCGAAGCCACCCATATATCGCCAAGCCTCATTGCGAGCCCATGGGTCCCTCAGCCCCCGGCAGCCAGCTTCCTCTGCACTGTATCTAGCGGTGTCCCTTCTATTTTCCACTGCGTGTGATCTGGAAGTACCAGTTTATCATGGTCATGCCCGTGCCCATGTTCGTGTCCGTGTCCATGCCCAGCAGCCATGTCTGACAGCAATCTGACCTCTCAGGACACTCAATATTCAACCTTCCAGACGGAGCCAACCCTGATATTATATTTCTTAGGACACTGCCCTGTCACATTCAGTGCAGGCTGCACATAGTGACCCTGGGTGGCATTTGTGCTCTTACAAATGCATGTCTTTCAAACCTGATGAAAATAAATCACAGGTTTTGTGTGGGTTAACCCTGAATGTTAGTTCTGGGTTTGTCTATAACCAGAAGTGTATGACTGAACATGGAAGACTTGCCCCAAACGTGGGCTGCATCTTATCATAAGCTGCAGTCCAGGACCGAATGAAAAGGACAAAGCAAGGTGAGCATTGGCGCTTCTCTCTTCTTCCTTTCTAGCAGCAGGCATCTTATGACCAGCTGCCTCCCACTGCTGCTGCCATGGCTCCCCCACTGTGAGCCAAAACTCCTCCTTCCTTGGGATGCTTTTTTTTTACTTGAATTGTATTTTTATTTAATTTATTTATTTATTAAAAATTTCCACCTCCTCCCATTTCCCTCCTACTCCCCTGTCCCCCTCCTCCTCCCTTTCCAGTCCTAAGAGAAGTCAGGGTACCCTGCCCTATGGGAAGTCCAAGGCCCTCCCCCCTTGAATGCACACTAGGAGGGTGTGCATTCAAGCAGCCTAGGCTCCCAAAACTCCAGTACATGCAGTAGAAACAAGTCCCAGTGCCATTATCATTGGCTTCTCAGTCAGCCCTCATTGTCAGCCACATTCAGAGAGTCCGGTCTGATCACATGCTCATTCAGTCCCAGTCCAGCTGGCCTTGGTAAGCTCCCATTATATCAGTCACACCATCTCCATGGGTGGACACACCCCTCGTGGTTTTGACTTCCTTGCTCATGTTCTCCCTCCTTCTGCTCTTCATCTGGACCTTGGGAGCTCAGTCCAGTGCTCCAATGTGGGTCTCTGTCTCTATCTCCATCCATCACAGGGTGAAGGTTCTATGGTGATATGCAAGATATTCATCAGTGTGGCTATGAGATAAGGCCAGTTCAGGCACCCTCTCCTCTGCTGCCCAAAGACCTAGCTGGGGACATCTCCTTGGACACCTGGGAACCCCTCTATAGCCAAGTCTGTTGTCAACCCTGAAATGGCTCCCTTAATTAAGATAGCTTCTTCCCTGCTCCCATATCCACCCTTCCTCCATCTCAACCATGGAAGTGAAAGATCTATTTGACAAGAACTTTAAGTGTTTGGAGAAAGAACTTGAAGAGGTTACCAGAAAATGGAAGGATCTCCCATGCTCGTGGATTGGTAGGATCAACATAGTAAAAATGGCAATTCTACCAAAAGCAATCTATAGATTCAATGCAATCCCCATCAAAATCCCAACAAAATGCTTCACAGACCTTGAGAGAATAATAATCAACTTTATATGGAAAAACAAAAAAAAAACAGGATAGCCAAAACAATCTTATACAATAAAAGTACTTACGGAGGCACTATCATCCCTGACTTCAAACTCTATTACAGAGCTACAGTAATGAAAACTGCTTGGTATTGGCATAAAAACAGAGATGTTGACCAATGTAATCGAATCAAAGACCCGGATATTAATCCACAAACCCATGAACACCTGATTTTCGACAAAGGAGATAAAATTATACAATGGAAGAAAGAAAGCATCTTTAACAAATGATGGTGGCATAACTGGATGTCAACCTGTAGAAGAATGAAAATAGATCCATATCTATCACCATGCACAAAACTCAAGTCCAAATGTTTTAAAGACCTCGATATAAATCTGACCACACTGAACCTGATAGAAGAGAAAGTGGGAAGTAGTCTGCAAGACATGGGCACAGGAGAGCACTTCCTACATATAACCCCAGTAGCTCAGACAATAAGAGCAACAATGAATAAATGGGACCTCCTGAAACTGAGAAGCTTCTGTAAAGCAAAGGACACTGTCACTAAGACAAAAAGGCAACCTACTGAATGGGAGAAGATCTTCACCAACCCCACATCAAACAAAGGTCTGATCTCCAAAATATATAAAGAACTCAAGAAATAAGACATTAAAACTCTAATTAACCCAATTAAAAATGGGGTACTGAACTGAACAGAGAATTCTCAACAGAAGAAGTTCAAATGGCCAAAAGACACTTAAGGTCATGTTCAACCTCCTTAGCGATCAGGTAGATGCAAATCCAAACAACTTTGAGATACCATCTTACACTTGGCAGAATAGCTAAACTCAAAAACACCAATGATAGCCTAAGCTGGAGAGGATGTGGAGTAATGGGAACACTCATCCACAGTTGGTGGGAATGCAAACTTGAGCAATCACTTTGGAAATCAGTGTGGCGGTTTCTCAGGAAACTGGGAGTCAACCTACCTCAGGACCCAGCAATTCCACTCTTGGGAATATACCCAAGAGATGCCCAATCATACTACAAAAGCATTTGTTCAACTATGTTCATAGCAGCACTATTTGTAATAGCCAGAACCGGGAAACAACCTAGGTGCCCCTCAATAGAAGAATGGATAACGAAGGTGTGGAACATATACACATTAGAGTTCTACTCAGTGGTAAAAAACAATGACATCTTGAATTTTGCATGCAAATGGATGGAAATAGAAAACACTTTACTGAGTGAGATAACCCAGACCCAAAAAGAAAAATATGGTATGTACTCACTCATAAGTGGATTCTAGCAATAAACAAAGGACATTAAACCTATAGTTTGTGATCCTAAAGAAGCTAAATAAGAAGGTGAACCCAAAGAAAAACATATTTACCCACCTTGGGATGCTTTTGACAGGTATTTTGACACAGGAATGAGAAAAGTAGCATGAGTACCAATAAAACAGTAGCTCTGAACATTAAATATATATCTCATAAAGTGCTACATATAATTATATACCACATAAAGTGCTATACATAATGAATATATATATATAGAGAGAGAGTAAGTCAGGTGGTGGTGGTACACACCTTTAATCTCAGCACTCAGGGAGGCAGAGGCAGGCAGATCTCTGTGAGTTTGAGGTCAGCCTGGTTTACCGAGTGAGTTCCAGAACAATCAGAGATAAACAGAGAAACACTGTTTTGAAAAACCAATGAATAAATAAATACATAAATAATAAATAAATAAATGGTGACTATATAATATGTAAGTATATAAGTAAATATATATATATATATATAAAGTACATGAGATGTACTTTATTATAAGTACATTTTTATATACACATTGTATTGTTTCATCAGAAAAAATACCTGGAAGCCAAACTTCTAGAAAAGGAGTATACAAATACGCACTTCGTTTCTACTGCCTACTTAGTACCTAGGAATTTGCCTGAAGATCAGCTTTCACCGCAATTCTTGATATCATCACTTCTCCATGACAGCACACTGTAACAGGAGACAAAAAGAATATACAGTTAAAGTACCATTGGGACACAAATTTTTATGGCCACAGCACATTGTTTATGGTTTTAAAAATAAAAAACTGTGTTTCCCCAAGTAAAATTCATGCATTCAGAATACATTGAAAATACTAACGGTGATGGGACCATGTATAATTTAACAACCCAGGAACCCCTGCTGTTAATGTTTGGGTTTCTGACTTCTCAGATTTATGTTTTACATCTTTCTTATATTTAAATTCAAATGGTTTCACACCATTATAAATATGGAAACATATAAAATTAAAAATAAGTAAATGCCAAACATAGATACAGAAGAGATTGAAAATTATAATGATGTATAATATCATATTTTAAAAACTAAACTTAGAACAAAAAGGCCACTCTGTGCAAAAATAAAGGTACCAAAATTGTTCATGAAAAAAATTAAAGCTGGCATAGAATAATAACTGTAGAAATATGAGAAGCAGAAGTTTCACTCCAAAAAGCTCTGAGCTTCCATGTTTTACCAGTAAGCTCCTCTGATGTTTAAGGACCAGAACCCCCAACCCAAATAAACAGTTTCAGAGTCCAAAATAGGCAAGGGTGGGTAAACCAAACGGCTTTCACAGCAAGATAAGTTATTGGGGAGGGTTATAAGACATGTGACTTGAAGGTGGAAGACGGAACACTGAGTGTGGAAGAGCACAGATGTGAACAGAGGGGCAGAAGAGGGCAGCCTTTAATCAGAAACAAGCATGAAAATGCTAAAAGGAAATCTGTTACTTTGTATGCGGGTTAAAAATAAACAGTTGAAAAAAAGAATGAACTTTGAATGAGGCCTGCTTCATTGTCCTCTTATATACGCATCATTGCTATTAGTGCACGTACATTACATACAGAGTGTCTGTGAACATAGCTCAGACATGCAACACTGATAGCACGGACCCGCCTTGGGTTCCTCTTCAGCAAAGGCAAAGGGGCCCAGGGTTGTTCTTTCAAAACCCTCTTTGTTCAGTTTTATTACGAGTTTCTAACTCTTCTATGATCTGACTTTTGAAGGCTGAGAATTACTCAGATATAAACTTGCTTTGGGACCGGGTTTTGTAGCTCAGGGGTAGGGGGAGTGCTTGGTGCTTAACCCCCGTGTGTGTGTGTGTGTGTGTGTGTATGTGTGTGTGTGTGCGCGCGCACACACACACACACACGCATGCATGCACGCACACACACCCACATCAAATTTCACCTTTTAAAGTTTCCAGTCTTTTCTGGTGACTATTGTGTCACATTGCACAGTGAGGGGGATAGCTAAAATGTAACTTTTATTGAAAAATAATCTTTCCAAATTGATATTCATGAGAAAAACTTTCTGTGACTTCTCAATAATCATAGAAATCTTGTAGTCTTTTTTTAGTCCCTTATTTTCATGTTCTAGATGCCTAGAGAAAATATTCGGTTTAACCTATTCAGGGATATTAATTCAGGGATGATTAATCAGGACTATAAATTCTGTTTTTATTACTTCTCATTTCCAAATCATATTGCCTTATAAGACTTCTTACACATTATGTAATGACTTGCTTCAGCACTATGGAAATGACCCAGAGACTGCATTGTTTTCAGAAGTCACGGTCTAACACATACCATTTACCCTAGATAGGTAGACACAGAATTGGTGCTTCATGTACTTAATGACCTTAAAATGTCTATCACCAAAAGACAACTGCAGACTGAAGACGCACAGAACTGAAGTATTTTCTGGAAAATGCATTGCCGGAGTAATAGAAGGGAAAATGTTATACAACATAAAATAACTTATTCCTCCAAACCCTAAAAGATTAGATTGCTTTTACTTCAAAAGCTCTTCATGAAATTAAAATTCCTGTTCTGAAATTTTTTTAAAAAAATTAACTTTCATACCTGTAATAAATACCCAGTCTAATAATATATGCTCTTTGAAATTTAGAACTAAAAGACATTCAGCAGGGCAAATTTTTATTGTCTCTTTTTTGCACTTAATATCACTATAACCACTTTGGCTAAGACTATTTTAAATAAAATAAAGTTTGTGAATAAGAAGGTATATTGAAAAGCCAAGAGTTACCTTCTCCTTTGTTTGTTCCCATCTATCTATAAATCTTGGGCTCACTGTGAGCCAGAACATGTAGACCTACTTCAGGCTGAAACACAACATGAAGCACAAGACAGGGCTGTCTTACATTCCACTGAACTTTCAAATACGCAGCTGATTGGTGCTACTTAGAAAATCAAAAATATTCATAGAGTCTGTAACTGTTACTTTCCAGAGGTGTGAAAGACAGTTAATTCTCAAGTCTCGCATCTTTAAATAACCACAAACAAGGTAAATTGTAAAGGAATGGACTACTTAGCACACACTTCAGAAACTACAGAATGGCAAAGGCAAAAAGATGATGTAGCCACAGAGATAAGACAGGTACTCCAAAGAAAGGTCAGACTAAGGGGTGACAGAACACAGACACCATCTTTAGTGACCAGCACAAGAGTCAAATCGCAATCTTAGAGTTTAGATGCCCAGTGAAGTTGTTCAAGAATAAGAATGGTGTGAAGATAACTTTCAAATAATATTTGAGAGGAACTACTTATCACCAACATATCTATACCAAAAAAATCAAAATATTTGTGAAAGAAACTCAAATATAAAACAAGAAGGTATTGTATAAGGTCGTTTGTTAAACTGGGGTAGCATTCAGAATGTTAAATGGGATATAATTGGAGAGTAGATGATGCAAAAATACCCCATGCAAATTGTGTGAGCAATAGAACTCAGGATTCAAAGGTTGAGGTGAAATCCTGTTAGCTCAGGGAAGTTGTATAGCAAATAGCTAACCTTCTCTCCTTGCTCTCCTCTCCTGAAAAACAATAAAATAAAAGGCCATCTTTCTGTTCAACCCCCATTAAAGAACATTCGCTACACTTAGTTCCTCTCTACCACTTCCTGTCAACTAGTTGCTGACTCAGTTTCCTGACCCCAGGTTAATTTTATTGAATTAAACAAATGTAACACATCTTTGCATCATTAACAAAAGCAACAGAAACAAATGTAACCCACCTTTACACAGTTAAAATAATATTTCACAAGATTCCTCCGTGTGGGATGAAGCCTGGAGATCATGTGCCCCATCTGTGTTAGGATTTTGGCTGGCTTGATCTTGTAGAGGTCTATGCAGGTAACCACAGCTGCTGTGACTTCATGATTGCCGTCACCATGGCATGTCCAGAAACTAGCATTTCATAGCGCTCATCCCCACCCTGCAGCTCTTCTAGTCTTCCTGAGTCCTCTCCCATGACATTCCCAGAGCCTTGGTGGAGGTGTGTTACTATAGCTATACTGTTGAGAGCTGAGCAAGCTGATTCTTCTCAATATTTGACCAGGTCTTTATCTCTCCATCAATGGCTGCCCATTATGAAAAGAATCTTCCCTGAGCAAGGTTGCGATCATCCAGGTCTATGGTATAAATGTGAATATTTAGAAGTCATCTTGACAATATGATACTCCAAAAGAACAATAGCAGATTCTACTCTAGGGTTTATGAGCTTCCCAGTTATGCATTGATTACTAGAATTTCAGTAGCAGGCTTGAAATTCCCTCTATGGAGCAAGCCTCCATTACAATCAGAGACAAGCTGGCTACCCCTGTGACTCTGAAGCCACTGTTGCACCAGTAGACGCATCTTGCCTGGCAGCTCAGTATTAAGCCATGCAGTGTCCAGTTTTTGACTTTTCTTCCCCTGCAGTCTGCCTAATACTTTCTGGTCCTCTCAAAGCTAACCTCGTTCTGTTTGGAACTGGTTTCTCTATATCCTGTAGCCAAAATGTATGATATCTTCTTTAATGTTGTCTTACTGTGTAGATATGATGGGTAACCAAAGACAATGTCAATAGGCTGTGTTGATTCAGAGACCTCTGCAGCCTCCCTAACCAACAACAAGTGGGGAGATACCCTACTTCTTGTGCTGTGGTTATCATACAGTGTCTTCTAGGAGAGAGATTGTGCACTCATGCAGGGTTAAGTCTGTTCAAACTCTCTAAGTTGCTTACTAGTGGGTCTCTATAAGATTCTTTTACATCTTTAGTTTTGATTAGCTCACCCACTCCTACTCATCCCTCCATCCTCCCACCCACACCCCTGCTTAATCTTTAGTATGCCTCCTCTCTTCCTTCTTTCCCTCAATCTATGTTGTGAAGTTTGTTCTGAGAGAGTCTATTTCCATCTGACTTTTCCTAAACTCTCCCTTTGGCTTAGGCCTCCCTTTTACCTCTTGATTTCCCACATACTCCACACCTTTCCTGAGTATTCCACTTCTCTACTTTTAGTTTTGTCTGTACTCTACTCCCTTTTTATTTTCCTGACTTCCACTTGTGCTTCAAGTTAAACAGACTAAACAAAATTTAGAACTAAGATTCAAATATGAGAGAAAAGATATGACATTTATCATTCTGGGCCAGAGTTAATTCCTTCAAACATACATACATTTGGTTTTTCCAAAACAAGGTTTCTCTACATAACAACTCTGGATGTCCTGGAACTCACTCTGTTGACCAGGCTGGACTTGAACTCACAAAGCAGAAAAATCTCTTTTTCAGTCTCGTCCATTCACCTGCAAATTTCATGATGTTGTTTTTCTTTACAGATGAGTAATAATCCATTTGTATATGCACCATTTTTCCTGTCTGCTAATTTGGAAATGGGCATTCACGTTGATTCTATTCCCTAGCTATTGTGAAGAAGGCAGCAATGAACATGATACTTCAGTGTCTCCAAAGCAGTGTAGAAAGTCCTTTGACCATATTCCCAGGAGTGGGATAGCTGCATCAGATGGCAGTTCTAGTTCTAGTTTTTTTGAAGAGCCTCCGGTCTGATTTCCAAATGACTGCCAAGTTTACACTCCCGTCAATACTGTCTAAGACTCCCCACACACACACACACATTCACAGCCTCATTTGTTGCATTTTGTATTCCTTGTGATAGCCATTCTGACTGGAATGGGGCGAATCTTAAAGTAGTTTCAATTTTCATTTCCCTGATGGCTAAAGACATTCAACACCTTTAGATAGCAAAAGTCTACACTGGAGGAAAGACTGCATCTTCCATAAATGATGCCCAAAATCTGTGTTTCAATATACAGAGTAATATGGTAGATCCTTCTCTCTCAACCTGCATAAATTAGCTCCAAAAGGATCAAGGACCTCAACATAAGACCAGATGTCCTGAGACTGCTAGGAAAAAAAAATCGGGGAGCACTTCAGCCTGTAGGCGCAGGCAAGGACTTTCTGAATGAGACTCCACTAGCACAGGAGAAAAGACCAATGATCAACAAATGTGCTCTCATGAAGCTAACAAGCTGCTGTAGAGCAGAGGAAACTATGGGGTGAGTGGCTAGAAAGCCAAGAGAGTAAAACAAAATCTTGATCAGCTATTCATCTGACAAGGGATTGGTGTTTCAAATACACGATGAACTCAAAATAAATTTTAAAAAGCAAAAACAGGAAACGTAAGCACTAAGAAAATAATCAACCCAATGAAAACATGATGCCATGGAACTAACCAGAGTTCTCAAAAGAAGAAATGTTTGAAATTTTCCATATTTTTTTCAAGTCTATCCTCACTGTTTGAATGCAATCCAAGAAGAGGAGTCGAGTGAAGACGTTTCAGAGTGCTTGTGAAAAAATGCCAAGAAGTCAAGACAAGAGTCTTGGGACCTCAGGTTTCTCCAAAACATGGAATTGTTCTAGCATTGTGCATTCGTGCCCCTCCCTGGTGTAGCAGACAGGAGTGAGCGTGCTTCAGATTACTGGTCACAAGTGGTCATTGTCACTAGTTTCTATGTCCCCCATTGTTTTGCCCTGTGTAGCTTGTCCACCACGTGTAGCTTGCCCTTGTGATTGGACACTGTGCTCATATAACTCCTCTTAACCCTCAGAGTCTAAATTGTCTGATGCTCTGAATAAAGCTGGCCATTGCCATTAGCCTGCCTCAGCTCCATTCTCCCAAGTCCCACCGCCTCTGGATGGTAAACAACCGATCCTCCAGCAATCGTCTCGTTTTGTTTATTCAGAGGTAAGAGGTGCCAGGAAATTGCTTGTTTGTGCAGCTCAGCTTCAGTTCCATTCATTTCCTACTCTGCGTCAACCCAGCCAAGACCCACTGCCAAAACAGCTTTCCAATAGGAGCAGGGCCTACATCTTTGCTCACTTTCTTGTTATGAGAAATGCATTGAAGAGTAATTCCTGAGGCATATTGATTGATTTTCAGAAAGGCCAAACCAGGAATGTTCTATCCAGTACAGGTGGGATGTACTTTCACCATATGGTCTGTCTTTTGTTATTGTTGTTGTTTCTGTTGCTGCTATTGCTGCTTTCTCAATTTGTTTTAGCTTGTTTATGAGGCAAGGAATTGCACTGTATCTCAGGATTGGCCTCGAACTCACTATGTAGCTCAGACTAGACTCCAAGTAGCCAGGTTTCTCCTGCTCCAGCCTCCCAAGTACTGGTATTGCAGGTGTGAGTTACCATGTCTGCCTGAGTAGTCGGAGTGTTTGCTTGTGTTTAATCTTTCATAAGTGAAATGTGAAGAAATTGCCTTGGCTTAGCATAGGGGGAAGGACATTCAAGGCAACAAGAACAGCCTTAGAAGATGGAGAGTCTCAGGACTCCTTCAGTTTTGTTACCAGAATTCATGTACCCAGTCTCTGTAATATATTTAATTTTATTTATTTATTATGTGCGTGGATATTTTGTCTGTGTATGAAGAACATGCCTGATGCACAAGGAAGCCAGAAGAGTATAAGGGAGCCCAGTAGCTGGGGTTACAGAAGGTTATCAACTACCACCTGAGCGCTGGGAACCAAACCTGGGTCCTCCGCAAAAGTTGTGAGAGCTCTCATCTGCTGAGCCTTCTCTCTAACCCCCATCTCCGTATTTAAATGATTGTTGATGACATTAGCAGTTGTGGGCATATTTACAGGTATGTTACTAGTGGAGTGGGCCTTTCCTTCTTGGTTGAGGAAGAAGAAATGGACAGGAGGCATGAGTAAAGGTTTCGGAGATGTGAAAATTCTCTTTCAGACACTGTGAACTCTCTCTCACACGGGTCAGTCACATCTCCCAGAGGAATGGCGTTTCCCTGCGACAGTCCGATTGCTGAGCCTAGGACGGTAGAGAAATTTTATCTCCTTTATCCTCGAGAAGGTGGCACAGCAGCAGAAAAGTTACAAAGCAAGCCCCTCTTTAATAAAGGCAGAGTGAGTCTCTGGCGTTTCTTTCCAGCTGAGCTGGAATTCAGAGGGTTTCCAAGATTGTATCTCAACCTGTAGAAGCCTGATCTTCTCCAGGAAGGAGAAACTCGTTTCTTTTTAGCCACTGCTGCTAAGTTGTCCCTGCCATGGAAAACCTCATCTGTCTGCGTTGCACTTAAAAACCAAATATCTCCACTATAATGATCGGCTTTGTTGTGTTTTGCCTCCCCTTGCTCAGCACACTGGATGCGCGATTGAGTAGGAAAAGCAGTGGGCAACCATCACTAAGCAAAGAGCATGCGCAAGGGCAAACGCATCCTTCCCATCTCAATGTCGTTCCATAGTGGCTTTGATGGGGCCATTTGAAATTGAGTACATGGAGAAACTTCAGTGGGACCTCCGTGAGCGGGGACAGGCGCCTTGGGAAGCCAGCGCAGCTTCAGGGAGCCAGGGACTTGCAGCTGTGAACCACAGGCTCTTCTTTCCAGGCATCTCCAGATAGAGGCTCTGGGGACAAGCACAACAGGAAGCAACCGAAAAGCAAGGTTCTTACCCTGGTGTTTGAGCTGTGAAAGTCATTTACAGAAATCTCTACCTTCCTAGAAGGCGATGCAGTAATCTCCACCCTTAAAATCTACAATATTGAATCGAGACTGTTGCTTTTAAAAATAATTCTCTACTTTTCTCATTTCCCATGTCTGTTGGTAAAGAGGGGTAAATATTTCTCTAGTTAGTTCACATGCAAATACACCATCATGAATATCTCCACTGCAAACCATGTTTTCACTCAGAAGCAATCTCCCTTCCTAAGCAAAGGCGAGAAAGGAAATTTTCATAAGAATTTTAAATATACCCAATGTGCTGTGCTACGTTATAATATACGTTCTATAGTACATATGTCATAGTATATAACATACAGATAAATGCATACGTAAGGACAGAGATACAGTGCCCTCTACTGGTCAGACTGAATGTACTTTTAACCTCTTCCTAGAAAGGGGCAGTTTAATGTCCCTCCAAGCAGTGGTGGAAGTCAGAGCACATCCTACTGTCCGACTCTGCTTCAAGTTAGGTGATACTTCTCAAGCTTATGGAAGGAAAAAAAAAACCTCCTTGCATATGCTTTGTCCTCAAAAAACTTGTTCACTAGACTTGCTTTCCTGTCATTCATGTTCAAAGAACTATTCAAACTCTCTCCATGGCTGTCTACACATATATTACTTTTCCATGGTATCTAGAAGACCACACACAAAACAAATTAAAGGGAAAATTGACTGAGCAATGATTGATCTGAGACATCTAAGGAAAAATTTAGGCTCTGCAATTTCCAAATGGAAGGCAAACCACCCTTATTATACACAATTTGAACTTATCAGAAGTAATTTTCATTCATCCAAAAAGATAGTCCCAAGACTTTACGCAAATTGAGAAACACTGTCTAGAACCAAAATGGCAAAGGTGACTTATGCAATATAGAAATTATCAACCTAACTAGTAAGGACTCTACAGAAATACATTCTTGCTGGAAGTAAAAGCAATTTTACTTCAATTTTCTTGAAATCTTTGAAATACAATAGTCAGGTATCCAGTGGTATAGAAATTATTCAGAATGATGAAAAAGTCAGTTTAAAGTAGAAATAGTTCCAAACACACTAACCACTTCAAATTAATATGCACACAACACCAAGGGAGAACCAGAGAGCTGGAGAAGACTGGGGCTGGCATTGTGTCGTAAATATTCTCAGCAGTGGCACTAAGAATGTCAGCATTTTCTGTTCCTTTTGTAGCCTGTGCCTTCCATTTGGTCCTGATCTGCATTTTCTCTGCCGGCCACTGAATGAAAAACCCACTAACTTAACCTGCTCCCCGTCCTCAGAAGCTGAGCAGAGCTTGTTATGAAACTTCACAGCATAGCCCCCTCCCACCCAGCCCCATGCCAAAGCTACTAGGAAACCAGTGTCTGTCTCCTGGCTTCTGAAAACTCAAAGGTACGGTGATCAACCAATTGCAATCCCATTCTACCCTCTGCTGCAAAGACACGCTGGAGAAGAATTTTCTAGAGTTTCTCAGCCATTCTTCTCAGTCATATGAAACCTCACAACCCTTGCTGACAGAAGAAACACGGTCAGAAGCAAGACATGGCTCTGGAGTCGACAAGCCGTCTGTCCTATGAGAGCACTGTTCTGACAGAGCTCAGTCTTGAGCGAGGTAGAAGGGTAGTAAGCCAGGACCAGGAAATCTGCCGCTAGAGGCTGTCACACAATGGGAATAGGTGGGAAATCCAGAGCTTCATATGTGTGTGGGGGGGGAGGGAGCGGGGGAGCCCGAGATTCTGCATTTTAATAAGAAAACCAGGTAACTTGGATACAGAGGATCCTTAGACAATACACTATGGGTGCTTGTGAGGAAGCATATCCAGCAGGCGTACCAAACCTTCAAGCCTCTTTAGATGTGCATCCATCTTTTAATGAGATCCACATGGAATAAAATCTCTTTCGTGCAGATCTCTGTCCTTATATAAATAGTATTAAAATAAATGTAGCTGTGACCTTGAAATTCACCAGCATGATGGCATTCATGACTCTGAGTGCATAGACACTGCTGGGACATTTTGCTAACCCAGGCCGGCCCCTTATATTTTTTTTTAATTTTATCCATCAGTTTCAGGGAATCAATTCTCTTTTCTGTCTTAAATTTCTCTGTTCTTTTCTTAAAATTGCCCCCTCTCCTTTCTGACCAAAGCCCCTCCCCATAGCACTACAAAATAAACAATCTCATTGCTCTTGTTCACCTATCCTGTCTCTATGTGGATCTAATCTACATGGGAAGTAGAAAAAGACAAGATCTCCTGAGTAAATTGGGAGCGTGAGGACCATGGGAGAGGGTAGAAAGGGAGAGGGGAGAGAAAGGGAGGGGAGCAGAGAAAAATGTAGAGCTCAATAAAATCAATCGAAAGAGAGAGAGAGAGAGAGAGAGAGAGAGAGAGAGAGAGAGAGAGAGAGAGAAACAGACGGGGGGGGGAGGATCACCTATCCTGTCTCCAAAAGTGCATGAGACATTTTAGTCATTCTTTGAGGCTTTATTTCAAGCAATGAAGAAAAGCAAGAAGAAAATAAATATGGACGTAGATCTAAAGACAAATCTCAGCCTTATATAAAAGTCAGTTTTTAGTTTTCCCTTCAGTGGCTTCTGATCCTGTGGCAGTAACTCTCTCAGTTCTTCTTTCTTGTCTCTTTCCTCCCTGCCTCCCTCTCTCTTTTGCCCAAATTCGTTTGGGTGCTTCATCTGTGCTCAGTGGTAGAAACCATCTTCATCCAATGGTGCCTCTCGAATGGAGCTTTTCCTTATCCTCTCTGAGGAGTGTATGGGGTGGGGTGAGGGGAAGTGGGAGGAGGAGAGGAGTGGAAACCGGGCTTGGTATGTAAAATGAAAAAAGATTGTTTAAAAACACTGGAAAAAACACGCTAGAGCAGGATAATGTTTTTTAAAAAATGAATGGCGCTTTCTACTGAGGCTTCACTAATGGCTGGTGTGCAGAGTCCAGGTGGAAGAGGGATTGACTGCGATGACTTTGGAAGACATAAATTACCTTCCATATGCTGGACCTCTAGTCTCAGTTATTTCAGAGGCCAAAAGGGAAAGGGTCACTTGAACCCAGGAGTCAAGGGCCAGCCTCAAAAATTAAAAAATAAAAAATACTCCCTCCCAAAAGGAGAACCCTATTGAAAGTCACAGGAAAGTAAGATAGGATGTCGTATTCCTTGGTCTCTAGTATGTCAAAGGATTTGGAACACAGATATTTGCAAATATTGGAAATTGCACCAGAGTGGTGAGCTGGGGCAATTACTAAGAGCCTCACCGTCTACAGGGGGAATCATATTTGATGATTTTTATAACCTACAAACCAGGCAATGAATAATAACTTAAAGTCCAAACCAAGCCAAGAGGGAATAAAAAAGGAAACAGATAAGGCTAACAACTATAGTTATGACTAACTGCTACAGTTGTAGCTGATGCAAGCCATTGTTTTGGGGTGACTAGATGACCATTCTAGCCACTTACATGGCCAGGCTATAGAGATAGAGGTCTTTGACTCATTATTCTTCCTCTTTGTGAAAAAAAAAAGTCTTCATCTTGTGTTTTACCTCCTTCATGGCTAAGTATCATAGGCAGAAATGTGCTGGGACAAACCAGGCACTTTGTTGACTTTTCTCAAAGGAACACAATACCTAGACTGGCTCCCTGCCCAATGCACACTGGTTTTTACAAAACGAAAATGCTATTATGAGTTGACCAACAAGGGGATGTGAAGCATGTTCTAATCTACTACCCTACAAACTAATCAGGAAGGATTTTGGCAGCTAACCAAGGGTGTAGGGACAGCTGCACCTGTACAGGGTAGAGGTAGAGCACATGTGGGTGCTTTTTAATTGAGAGATTTCTGGTCTCTGTATTATTGTGATTCATCTTGCAACTCGTGGCAGCACCCCTCATTTCCAATGTAAGTCAGAGAGGCTATATTCTCATTGCTCAGGAACACTTGGTTCTGCCTAGTTCTCTAGGTTATTTTAAGGTCATGTCTTTCAGTTCAAGGTCCAGGAGAACAGTTTTCAAAATAGGAAAGCTGCTATTTCACAGCCCAGTTCCAAGTTTCCTAGGCTGCTGTTTAGAGATGAAGAGGTAAAATTTAAGCATCATGTCTTACATGTGTCAGGCAAGGACTTTGCCACGGAGCTACATCCCTAGCCTAGAGATATTCTCTTTAATTAGGGAAGAGGGGAATGTATCCAAGAACCAGGGAAATGGCTTGTCAGGTAACGATACTTGCAGCCAACCCTGAGAACATGAGTTCAATCTCAGGCCCCAAATGGTAGAAGCAGAGAACTAACTCTCGCGTGTTGTTCTCTGATTACCACACATGTAATCTGCAGCATGTGCATACACACACACACACACACACACACACACACACACACACACCATACAATAAATAAATAAATAAATAAATAAGCAAGCAAGCATGATATTTTAAAATTAAAAATAGAAATACAAAACTGTCTTAAGCAAGTACATGGTGCATGCCTATAATTCTAGCACTCTGGACACTGAGGCAGGATAAACTTGTTCAGGGTAAACTTGGGATATCTAATGAGAATACCCCCTCTCCCCCCAAAAAGGGAAAACAAAACAGTATCTTCTGGAAGGCAAAAAGCGGTGTGTGGTTTAAGGCATAGTAATGATACTGACTACAGTTTGACCCATTCATGGTCTTAACTCTTCAAAAGTAAACAATAGCTGTCCCATTTAGAGCTGAGCAGGTCAAGATCTCTATATTTATCTCCATCTACTACAAAAGGGAGCTTCTCTGTTGAGGGCTGAGAGTTACACTAATCTGTGGGTATAAAGGAAGCTTCTTGGGCCAGCAGTTATTGTAGCTCCTAGAGTTTACAGTTGTGTAAGACTTTTGTTCTTCCCCAACATAATTCATAGAACACTGTTGTCTGAGTTTTCTGTCCTGCCCATTCCTTGTTCTGCCCAGTTCCCACAGTCGTTAAGTCCCAAAGAAATCATACAGAGGTCTGTATTAATTACAAACTGATTGGCCCATTAGCTCAGGCTTTTTATTAACTCTCATAACTTACATTAGCTCATTATTCTTATCTGTGTTAGCCACATGGCTCAGTACCTTTTTCAGTGGCATAATCACATCTTCCTTCTTCTGTGTCTGGACAGGACTGCAGAGGGAGTTTCCCTCTTCCCAGAATTCTCCTATTCTCATTGATCCGCCTCTACTTCCTGTCTGATTGTCCCGCCTCTACTTCCTGCCTGGCTACTGGCCAATCAACATTATTTAAAACATAATTGACAGAATATAGACAATTGTTCTGCACCAGAACACCCTAGCACTTTAAAAATTTAGCCAGTAAATATGAAGCTTCCAGGTCAGCACGAGCTTAAGTTCTCCATCCTCTATGACTCAACTGTGGTACTGTCAGAAATAGGGCCTTAGCATCAAGCTCTGGAAAATAACCAAGAGCAAAGGAAGTAACCTGTTATGTTTGGTGAAGGGTCTCTGGGACCTTGAAAAGTAGTAAGCCATACCTGGCTCTGGGCTTTTTATTTGGTAGCCTGTGGAGTACAGTAAGGTATAAAATGGCTTCATTTAAATTCCATATATATTTTTAAAGAAGCTTTTACAGTAGTTTCTATATGGGTTTTTCAAATGTCTTTATTATTAGTTATCTATCCCCATATCCCCTCCTCTACCTTCTCTCCAATCCCCAATGCCATTTAACCCTTCCTGTTCCATATCATACCTGCTTCCCACAAGGCTCATGATCACCAGGGAAGAGGGGATAGAAAGATCCAGAGGTGATAGACACCTACCGGGAACCGGTGCTTTCCAGACATGACAACACAGCTGCACATATGAGCTCTGTGGCTGTAATTGTATGTACAAGACCTTGGAGAAGATCAATCCAGTCAAAATACCATCATGGAGAGAGGAGGAGCCCAAGAAGTCCCACCCCTAGCAGGGGAGTCAAGGGAGTTATTAGCAGTTGATGATTGCTGAGGGAGAGAGGGAGTTAAGTTTCTTCAGGGATGCAACCTCTGAGAGACTACCCATGCTCTACATCCATGCACATTTTTGGTGTGATATAAGGATAGGAAGGATTCAATGGGGAGGAGAATAAAAGAAAAAGTAGAGGAAGGAGTATGAAGTATAACTAACCCTGAGGACCTTAGAAAAAACATATGGTAGCATGTTCTATGTGTGTCTTAAATTCTCATACAATAATAAATTCGTATGACCCTATTAAAATAAAAGTAAAGATTAAATAAATAAAAACTACATAGTTCTAAAGAAAAAACTAACAACAGGAAGGGCTGCCTCTCTCCTGATTAAACAGGCACAAAATCTGTCATTTCTTAATATCTACAATACGTTAAATGCTTTATTGAAATATTCATATTTTAAATCAAAGTTTTGCAATACATTTTATCTAGGGTCTCTGAGAGTTCTCAGTCAATAATATCATTATCATTCTGATATGAAACTCATTTAGAGAGCCAACAAGGACAGATCAGCCCCTGGACATGCTTCCCTAGTTGTGAGGTAAGAGACTGCATGCAGAGTTCTGGGGCTGGAAGAGGAGATAGAGCCTTCTAGATGCAGATGGCATCAATCGCTTTTCTACTCATATGAAAAATAAACACAAATTAAGCAAGCGTTTGGTATGGCTCCAGGGTTTCCAGTGAAATATCTTTATCCAAGGACTAAAGAGTTTCAGTAGCAGAAATGTGAGGGTGTTGTTTCTCTTTCAAAGCTCTTAATCCTTTTTACTAGCGAGGCCAGATGTGCACTAAATGAGCATTAACCCCATCCCACACGGGGCCACGGGAAGCAGTTTGGCTCCACTAATGAGAAAATGCAACCTCGTCCAGAATTCACTACAAAGGTCACTTTGTCCTGCCCTAACAAATAATTTCCTGTGCAGCTAATTATAAGAGGTGGTCCAGAACTGTGATTTGGGAACCGGGGTTCTTGTTAATTGGTGCTCACCTGGTCCAGGGAGGGACCCAAGCATCCGCATTTCTAACACATTTCAGGTGGTAACACTGCTGGTCTGGACCACACCATGAGTCCTAAGGGTCTAGAACACGTTCAGAAACTAAGACATGGTTTGAGATACTGCAATATAAACACAGACATCAAGGCACAAAAATTAAGATGCTAAATCAATGTGTGGTTCTATTTATGACCAGAATCCCTTAGAGCCTTAGTTTGTGGATAACATTACGTTTTCTCCTGTAGTTCAGATGAACCTAATTGTGGATCCTAACCAGGACCACTCATTGGCAAGCTGGTAACAATGGGGTCTATCATTAGAGCCATGCTTGTCCGTATTCTGTGTGTGTGTCCCATTTCATGCTGCCCATTCACCAACTCTTCGCTGTTCCCTCCCTTCAATCCTTCATCAAATAGCATCTTCTCAGTTCTGCTCCTCAATCTCCTACCCACAGAAACAGGAGGGAAGCTTGACCTGTTGTTCACTTGAACTGGTTAGGGACAACTCAGTGTGGGATTAGCCTTGGCTAAAATGATGGAGGCCTAGTAATAGAATTCCAAATGCCATCAGGGGAGCTCTAAGGCCTCTTCAGAAGCAGTCTAGAAAAGCCCCGATATATTTAGGTCTGCTTCTAGCTCTCCTGTGGACTTGGATCCCTCAGCTCCAACCCTGAAATACCTATCTCTGGTATGTCCCTAGAGTCTACCCTAAGGCTACCACAGGGCAAGCAGGCTCACAGTGGGGTTCTATGAAGGTGAATTGCATTCCTGATCTTTAACTCAAAGTATTTAAAGGGGGATTTCCAGCTTCAAATGCCTTTTCACACGTGGAAAGAGAAAATGGATAGTGCTAAACACCATCCTGAGTGACACCGTCCAGCCACTCTGCAGCTCAGATTTTGCTGTGAAGGAAACAGAGGAGCCCCGTATTTATTCCTTATCTTCAGGTGCTGACTTCTGAAACAGGGTGAAGCAGAAACAAATGTTGTATCTCTGTCTCCTCGCCTCTTTCTCTGGTCCATGCCCTCAAAAGCCAAGCTACTTTCTGGCTCAATGGAAAAATACCATGATCCATCCATCCCATAGGCTGGATGTCTGGAGGATAAACCTCTGGGTCTTCGTCCCAGGGGACGTGCTTGGGAACAGTGTTTGCCATGGGTAGCCCCAGCTGTCTATCATGTCATTTAGGAGGTAAAGAAAATGTCGAGTTTGGATACAGGAGGACGATGAATCCAGATGCCCAGCCGGTGGAAAGATCCATAATGAGAAAACAGAGCTGACCTCTTTCCGCGAAGCTGGGAAATGGCAGGGGAACGCAAGAAGCAGCTGCTCACTTTTGGCAGCTGCAGTGAAGGGCAATGCTATGGAATGTCAAAACCCAGCATATTTCATTGCAGCCTCTTCACTGGCCTTTAATGATTCAAGAGCACCCCATCTTTAAGGACACTTGGCATGCTGCTTGGTTTAAAGACAAATAAAAATGTCCTCATTTCATCAGCCTCACCAGAGAAGGAGAACTTAAAAATGTGAAGAACGAGGATGATGGTAAAAATGTGCCTTCTCATGTACCACTTGGACCCAGGTTGTAACCTGAGAAGACGGGAGTCCCCGCTCTCCTTCCCCTCTGCCTGTGAAATCATTTCCCAGGAGGCTGTGCGAATACCCACTAAGACATTCTTTGTTCTCTGTCTTGCCATCATGGTATCTAATATGCTAAGTCATCTGGATCATAACCTAAGGATATAACACCAGGTCATAATGGAAGCAATTTTTATGCCAATATCCTTGTCTGACACTTCCCTAAACACGGTAAACAACTAGGTTATTGGTTGTAACACGCTCACTTAAATGAACTCGAGCCCAAAATGTCCTCACCACAAGTCATTAAATGAGATACATGTTTTCTCATAGTTCAGCTCTGAGATGCTGTGGGGGAGATGAGGATTTTGACATTTGGTCAAATAGAAAACAATTCAACCAATTTTATGAACTCAATCAACAACACAAGGGCCACAACTTGTTTTGCTTATGGGTTGTTATGCCCAAGTTCAATAGGAAAATGACAGACTCTCTTTCATTGATAGCATTTCTATCATGATAAACAATGTAAAATGTGTAATATGCAATGGACTGTGTTATGAAATCATTGGTTTTCTACTTTTGGGGGTATTATTTTTTATTCATCTGGTTTGTAGATATCAATTCTGAAGTGTATCACAATGAGTCTGTCACATTTAATTACTAATATACATGAGTGTTTAAATAATTGCCTTTAATATTAACCATCTCTCTCTCTCTCTCTCTCTCTCTCTCTCTCTCTCTCCCTCCCTCCCTCTCTCTCTCTCTCTCGTGTTTGTGTGTGTGTGTGTACATGTGTGTATTTGCACACTCTGATTAGTTGGTTGGGGGGTTGTAACTTTGCTTTGTCTGTCATTTCTCGATACAGATGACTGAACCTGAGATAAGTGTTCTACCACTGAGCTATTTCCCAACCCTTGTTTTGCCTATCCTGAAACCAACGTTTCCCAGGCTGCCTTTGATTCCCACTCTGAAGCCCAGGCAGACCTTGCACTTTCCGTCCTTCCACCTGAGCAATGGAAAGCAGTAGCTAAGATTACAGGCCTGTACCGTCATACCTGCTCCAAATGACTTCCGGGAGCCAAATGGAGAGGGAAGAGTGAAAGAAGAAGAAGAGAAGGAAGATCTGGGGGTCAGAGAATAATGGAGAAACAGTTGTGGAGTCCACACGGTGATAAGCAATAGCAAGAAATCACAAACACATCAATCACCACGTTTGATGGAGCCTCTCCGACTTCCCATTCCATTTCCCAGGTATCTCCCGCAGGGCCCCCAGCTGGTGTATCCCGAAGGAAAGGTAGATGCAGAGCTGATTTTTGTCTTTTTCATCTCCAAACTTCCATCTGTTGTTGGTTTTATTTTATTATTTTAAATTTTTATATGTTTTACATACTAACCACAGTTTCCCCTCCCTCCTCTCCTCCCATACTCCCCCCACTACCTTTCTATCCCATTCCCCATCCACTCCTTAGAAAGGGTAAAACCTTGGCTGGGAATCCACAAAGCATGGCGCATCAAGTTGAGGCAGGACCAAGCTCCTCGCCCCTGCATCAAGGTTGAGCAAGGTGTCCCATCACAGAGAACAGGTTCCAAAAAGCCAGCTCATATGCCAGGAACAGATCCTGGTCCCACTGCTAGGAGCCCCACCAACAGACCAAGCTACCCAACTGTCACCCACATGCAGGGGGCCTAGGTCGGTCCCATGCAGGCTTCTTAACTACCTGTCTAGAGTCTGTGAGTTCCTACTGCTCAGGTAAGCTGTCTTTGGGGGTTTCTCTGTCATGACCTTGACTCCCCTCCCCCTCCTCCCTCTCTTCAGCTAGACTCCTGGAATTCAGCCCAGTGCTTGGCTGGCTGTGGATCTTGCAGAGCTGATCTTACAGCCAACCCTGACCTGTCTTTCCCTAGGAAGCGATTTGCTAAGCAGGCGGAGGGGCAAGAAGACCGCCAGGAAGCCAGAGTGACCCACAGAGGAAACGGCAGAAGCTACACCATCTTCTCACATCACAAGCCTACTTTTTTATTTTAAGAACGTGGCACAAAAGAAAGTATCTGAGTAATCTAAGCAATTGGTGAACATTAAAACCAAACTGAAATGGAAAAGGGCAAAATTTATGGAATATTCCAATTGGAACCTTCAGTGAAATTATAGAAGTTTAGGATAGAAAGACAAGATCAGCAATAGAACAATATAAGAATAAAACAGAACTCAGAAATAAAAAAAAATAGGAAGCAGATGGTATGATCTTTCCATCTACAAAACAGTCCATAAGGCTGAGCTAGAAACTTTTTAAAACCACACATTTCTGGTAAAGTTAAGAAACAATAACAGTTATGGTTCTTCAAGAATCCCCTCATAAAAATAGAAATAGGATCAAAAACAAACAAATAACAAAAGTATAGGTGTGTCAAACCATCATAGTTGTTACTGCTGTTAGCCTTCCTTCTAAACATAAATCCAAACGAAGACAACTCACCAGGAAGACTCACATAAAATAAACAGAAACATCAGGGAAAGGGGACACGTGAAACGAAAGGACACACACATTCTAATAAATACAAACACACACACACACACACACACACACACACTGCAACATTCAATAACACACCACACAAACTCGCAGCTTCTCAGTGCAAAACCGCAGAGACAGTGAGATATATTAAATGCTGGGAAAGTATTTTAGAACCCTACTTCTAAAAAGAATCAACATTATATAGTGGACTTGAATACGTGGATAAAGAAATCAATTCAGGTCCTACACAAAAAAGTTGCTAACATGGATAAAACAATCAGCAACTTGAAAGAAAAATATTGAAACATGAAAGCAAAAAATCATCAAGGAAATTGAAACCCTGGGGAAAAAAACAAATTCCGGAACTAAAAGAATAAGTAAGTCAATTTAAAAAGAAAATGGGAAGAAAACATTGTAAACAGACAAGACCAAACAGAAGAATAAATTTTAGGGATGGGAGATGATAATATACACAAACATATATTAAAAAAATAATGAGCAAACCCAAAACTTCCAAGAAAGACATTCAAAGACCAAACCTAAATATCAATGAGTTACAAAAAAGCTGAGATAAAGGCTTACAAATCTATTTGATTAAATTATAGATGAGAATTTCACAAATCTAATGAAATAGACATCCAAATACAAGAAGCATTTAAAAGCCCAAACAGATATGACCAGAGAAAAACCCCTCCTCAACACACAACAGTCAGATGTCCAAAATGCAAAGCAAAGAAACAGTACTAAAAGTCATAATGGAAAATACCATCTCACATACAGAGGGAGAAGCATCAGAATAATGCTGGACTTTTTGTCAGCAGTTCTAAAAGCAGGAAAGCAGGAAATGACCAATTCCAATCCCAGAAAGCAAATAATTATCAAACAAGGTTGCTCTAGCCTACAAAGTTATCTCTTACAAAATATACAAAGAAAAAATATTTCAAGAGAAGTGAAAGTTAAGGAAGTTAAAGACAACTGATCCAGCATTGCAGAAAGTCATAAGAAAATATTATACAAGAAGAACATTTCATTCATGAGAACACAGGAAAGCTATATTACATAAGAGGAACAGGAACAGAGAGAGACCAGTTAAGGGTCAGTCATGTCCAACACAGCAAAACAGCACGCTTCTAACACCATGAAGAAAGAACTAACAAAAAGTCAGAAGAAAAAAATTACAGTACATAGATTTCATCTCCTATTCAAGGGAACTATTACAAAATAACTTGTAACCAGGAGTGTTGATGCCCCTGTCATCTCAGCACCTTGGGGATAAAGGCAGTTGAATCAGGACTTCTACTGAAACGAGAGCATGACCTACCACAACCTCTGCAGTACAGCAAAAGAGGTTTAAGAAGGACACTGAAAGTTGTAAATGCTCACATTAAAAAAAAAAATCAAGGATTTCCCAAATAACTTAATGGTGTTCCTCAAATTTCCAGAAAAAGAAAAAAAACTCAAATCCAAATTCAGTAGATGATAAGAAGTAATAAAGATTGAGATAAAAATTAATAAAATTGAGAGAAAAAACACATAGAATTAAACAAATAATTGACTCTTTGAAAACATTGTCAAGCTTGACAACCCTGACCTAATATTCAAAAGAAAGAGAAAGTATCTCAAGTCAATGAAATTAGATCTATAAAGGAAGATGTTACCACAGACTCCAGTGATGCCCAGATCATTAAAGAATGCTTTGGCCAGGCAGTGAGCAGTGGCGGTGTACTCCTTTAATCCCAGCACTCAGGAGGCAGAGACAGATGAATCTCTGAGTTCATGGCCAGCTTTGTCAATAGAGCAAGTTCCAGGGCAATAGAGCTACACAAAGAAACACTGTCTTGGGAAAAACAAACGAAACAAACATATATACTCCAGAAAGCAAGAAAATTTATAAGAAAGGAATAAATTTCAAAACGTATGATTTACCAAAATTAAAATCATAAGTTATAAAGAATTTTGGTAGATTTATATTAAGCAATGACACTGACGCTGTAATTAAAAGACTCCCCACTGATGCCCATGAAGTCCTATCCCTATCTGAGGAGCTATTGGAAAATAACTATTGAGAGACTGAGTCACTTCCTCCATGGATGCAGGGCATGGAAGGCTACCCATGCTCCTGCAGGCAAGTCCACCTTCATGGATGCAGGGCGTGAAAGGCCACCCAAGCTCCCCTAGACAATTCCACCCACACAATGTACATGTCGGCCATGCCCCATAGATGATTCTATCCACACGCCCGTGCCGGCGTCACTAAGGAGGCTACGTGAGTATTAAATTTTTAAAAAGAAGCAAAATACATGAATTTGGTACAGAAAAGTGGAAGGGGACTAGGGCAGGAATTGGACGGGGAGGAATGGGCAGGGAATCCAAACATACTGTTTAAATGTATAAATATTAAGTAAAATATTTAATTGTTAAAAGACTCCTCACAACAATAAGCCTAAGAGTGGATGGATTCACTGCTGAATTTATCAAACTTCTAAGTCCTAAAACCAGCACTTCATAATGTGTTCTGGAAAACAGAAAAAAAGAAACACTACCAAATGTCTTTTCATGCAGCCACTACGACACTAATACCTACACCAGACGGAAACAATAAAATTTAAAGCTACGGACCCATTTCCCTAGTGAACGTAGAGGCAAAACTTCTAAATACAAACAAGCAAGGAAAAAAGCTACTTGTAAATTACTTTTGAGAATCTACCCCCACTCCAGTTAGAAAGCTGCCATCTAGAAAACGAATGGCACCCAATACTAACAAGAATGTGGGGGGAAATAACCTATAATAAAAACTAAAAAAAGTAAGCAAATAGACCAGTTTATAAATATCAGAAGCAAATTAATGCACACGTAGTCAGCAAGGTTCTATAATGAGAACAGAGGGATATAGTCCCTCATAATAGAATCCTCAAAATGAATAAGTTCTTTGATTCACCTGTAGAAAAGGCAGAGAAATTCCACAACCAAACTGAACAGCAGTGGCCATCAGTAGGCTTTCTACATTCCACATAGAAGCCTGCATCAGGATATAATTTACTCATGGTTTTGCCTGTAAATTGAATGCAACTCTGAAACTATACCAAGAGATTTTTGACCATGACTAATTAGTTGTAAAGTTCAGCCATAAAATAAAAGACAGGAAAATCATAAAGAAAAAATGGGGGGAAAAGGTCATTCCCCACACTAGCTAACAAAATCCCTTTGAAGAGTAGAGAAATTAAAACAATACAGTGCCAGTCTGCCCCAGACAAATCAATCAGTGAAACAAAATAGGCTTTCTCCAAAGAGACCAGTGTTGTGGGATATTTGTACACTGTGTGAAAAAATATTTCTGTGGATTTATTTAATAAAGAACTAAATGACCAATAGCTAGACAAGAGAAATAGGTGGGATTTCTGGGCAGATAGAGGAAACTTGAAATGAATCTATGTGTGAAAGGAGATACCAAAAAGACATGGAGAAAGCCAGATATATGAAAATGAAAAAAAAAGGCAAAAAGCCATGAGACAAAATGTAGATTAATATAAATGGTTAATTTAAGTTATGAGAGCTGGTAGGACAAGCCTAAATTAAGACCAAGTTCTCATAATTAATAGCAAGTCTCTATGTCATTGTTTGGGTCCTGGGTGGTCGGAGAGAGAAAGACTCATTGTAGACATGGATGCTTATACGAATTTATTCTGGGGTAACGTGACATTTCAAATAAATTGGAAAAAGATGGATTGTTCTCTAAACACCATTGAGACAGCTGATGTTCTATTCAGGAAAATGTGAGATCAAACTTCATAGCAATGCTCTCTGGACTGATGAAATGTATCCCCTAAAAATTAATACTGTCGGCAATCCCCACCACCCAGCCAGCAGGTGAAAGACCTGTCTGCAGACTCCACCACCACTGCCACCAACCACTGGATTCTTTCCTTCCAAGACCCATTTTGCCAACCAACCCTACCCACCTCATTAGCCTCCACATGGTCAGCCCTTCCTCAAAACTCGAGCAGGCTCCATAGACATGGGTACAGCCCACACCAGTCAGAAGGAGGAAGCTAGGTGGATCTAGACACCCAAATCCCTACAAATCTCAGCTGAGACAGCCTACTGGACCTGAAGATCTGCCAGTCACCAGAACCCTTTATCACACCGCCAGAAGACAATAAAGGAAACAGATAATAAAGGAACAAAACACCCATCCAACAAAGGTAAATGTAAGAATTAACACCGAGACCTGTAATCATCCCAGATCGAAATGCACAAATGCCAGTATAAGAAAATATAAAATAACAAAAAAGGCAATATGGCACCAACAGGATCCAGTGATCCTACAGTATCAAGACCTGAACATTCCAATGCAGCTGAAACACAAGTAAATGACCTTAAAAAATACTTTATGAAGATGATAGAGGCTGTTAAAGGGGAAATGAAAAATTCCCTTAAAGAAATTGAGGAAAAGACACACAAAAAAAATGAAAGAGATTAACAAATTCCATAAATAAAGCCAGGAAAGCCAAGAAAAAATAGATGAGGGAAACAATTCAAGACTTGAAAATTGAAATAGAAGAAATAAAGGAAATACAAACCAAGGGAATTCTGAAAATGGAAAATCTGGGTAAGCAATAAGAAATACAGATGCAAACATCACCAACAGAATACAAGAGATGAAAGAGAAAATCTCAGGCATTGAAGAGACGATAAAGGAAATAGATTCATCAGTCAAAGAAGACATTAAATCAAAATATTCATATCACAAAACATCCAGGAAATCTAGGATATCATGAAAAAAATCTAAGAATAATAGGAATAGAAGAAGAATTCTAGCTCAAAGGTGCAGAAAATATATTCAACAAAAATCATAGAAAAAAATTTCCCAACCTAGAAAAGGACATGCCTATAAAGGTGTAAGAAGTTTACAGAACACCAAAAAGAGTGGACCAAAAAAAGAAAGTTCCTTCACCACATAATAATCAAGACACTGAATATACAGACTAAAGAAAGAATATTAAGAGCTGCATAGGAAAAAGACCAAGAAATCATATAAAGGCAGGTCTACCAGAATTATACCCAACTTCTCAATGGAGACTTTAAAAGAAAAGGCTTGGAAATATGTCCCAGCAAAATTTTCAATCACCATATATAGAGAAAACAAGATATTTCATGAAAAAAAAACAGATTTAAACAATACCTGTTTACAAACCCAACCCTACAGAAAATCCTAGAAGGGTAACTCAAACCCAAGGAAGTTAGCTACACCCACGAAAACACAGACAATAAATAATCTCACACCAGCAAAACCCAAAGAATGGAAACTCATACTACCAGAACCACCAAAACCAAAAATTAGTAAGAATTAACAATCATTGATCATTAATCTCTCTTAATATCAATAAAATCAATCTGCCAATAAAAAGACACAGGCTAACAGAATGAATATGAAAACAGGATCCATCCTTCTGCCACATCCAAGAAACACACCTCAACTTCAAAGACAGACATTATCATAAAGAGTTGAGAAAAGATTTTCCAGTCAAATGGATCTAAGAAGCAAGCTGGTGTGGCTATCCTAATATCTAATGAAATAGACTTCAAACTAAATTTAAGCACACCCACAATTGGAAAAGAAATGTTACCTGCTGGGAGGTGGAGTGCAGAGTTTTACCAGATTTCCAAACAAGAGCTAATACTAATACTCCTCAAATTGTTCCACACAATAGAAACAGAAGGAGCATTGCCAAACTCCTTTTATGAGGCTACAATTATCCAGATACCCAAACCACACAAAGACTACACAAAGAAAGAGAAATATAAACCTATCTTCCTCATGAACAGTGAAGAATAAATACTCAATAAAATACTGGCAAATCAAATACAAGAATACATTTAAAAAAATCATCCACCATGACCAAGTAGGCTTCATCCCACAGGTGCATGGATGGTTCAACATACAAAAATCTACCAATGCAATCCACTATATAAACAAACCGAAAGAAGAAATCCTTATGATCATCTCATTAGATGCTATAAAAGTCTTCCACAAAACCAAACATACCTTCATAATAAAGGTCTTGGAGAGATTAGGGATACAGGGAACACATGTAAACATAATAAAAAGCAATATACAGCAAGTTGAATGACAACATAAAATTAAATGGAGAGAAACTCAAAGCAATCTCACTAAAATCAAGAACAAGGCAAGGCTGTCTACTCCCCATATCTATACAACATAGTACTGGAAGTTTTAGCTAAAGCAATAAGACAACAAAAGGAGATCAATAGGGTACAAATTAGAAAGGAAGAAGTCAAACATTCACTGTTTGCAGATGATATGATAGTATACATAAGTATAAATAAGTGACCCCAAAAATTCTACTAGGGATCTCCTACAGTGGAAAAACACCTTCAGTGATGTGGTTGGATACAAGATTAACTAAAAAAAAAAAAAAAATCAGTATTCCTCCTGTACACAAATGATAAACTGAGTAAGAAAGAAATCAGAGAAATATCACCATTTACAATAGCTACAAATAATATAAAATGTAGGGAGCCACCTGGAGAAATCGCCATTATAAGATGGCGCAGGTGGTCCTGCAGCTTGGAGGTAAACAAATCTCTTTGATGTTGCGTGTGGGGCTGAGCACCCTTTGCCCACATTTGCATAATTGAGACTTTTCCCTAGCCAATCCCGAGGCCCCGGACACCAGCAGAATGGTATTCACCAATCAGGACAGTATCCGAGTCCCTCCTCCCTATAGAAGCAGCTTGGCTTTCTTTCTCTCTCGCCTTTTCTCTCTCTTCCTGCTCTTGCGCTCTCTCGCTCTCTCTCTCTCTCTCTCTCTCTCTCTTGCTTTTTCTCTCTCTTCTTGTTCTCTTTTGTTTCTTGCCCTCTCTCGCTTCCCACTCTCCCTTCAACCAAGAGGCTCTGATAAAGTGTGATTTGAGAAGAATCCTCGACTTCGTGGTCGTTCTTCCTTGCTGGTCAAGGGGCACACCACAATAAAATATCTTGGGGTGACTCTAACCAAACAAGTGAAAGGCCTGTATGACAAGAACTTTAAGTCTTTGAAGAAAGAACTTGGAGAAGATATCAGAAGATGTGAAGATTTCCCATGCTCATGGGTCTATAAGATTAAAAGTAAAAATGGCAATCTTACCAAAGCAATCTATAGATTCAATGCAATCCCCATAAAAATTCCAACACAGTTCTTCACAGACCTTGAAAGAACAATACTCAAATTTACATGGTAAAACAAAAACCCAGGGATATCTAAAACAATCCTGTACGTAAAGGAATATCCAAGGTATCACCATCCCTAATTTCAAACTCTGCTCTAGAGATATAGTAGTAAAAACTGTGTGGTATTGGCATAAAAACAGACAGGTGGATCAATGAAATCGAATTGAAGACACTGATGTAAATCCACACACTTATGAACACCTGATTTTTTACAAAGTCAAAATTATACAATGGATAAAAGAAAACATCTTCAACAAACAGTGCTGACATAATGATGTCGACGTGTAGAAGAATGCAAATAAATCCATATCTATCAGCCTGCATAAAACTCAAGTCCAAGTGGATCAAAGAATTCAACATAAAATCCAGTTACACAGAACCTGATAGAAGAGAGAGTGGGAATAGCCTTGAACGCATTGGCACAGGAGACCACTTCCTAAATAGAACACCAATAGCACCAACACTGAGATCAACGATTAATAAATGGGACCTCGGAAGAGTGAAAAGCTTATATAAGGCAAAGAACATGGTCAATAAAACAAAATGGCCGCCTACAGAATGAGAAAAGATCTTCACCAACGCCACATCTGATAGAGAGTTAATTAACTCAAGATTCTGGACATCAAAATATCAAATAATCCAATTCAAAAACGGGGTACTGATCTAAACAGAGAATTCTCAACAGAAGAATCACAAATGACCAGGATACATTTAAAGAACTGTTCAACATCCTTATCCATCATGGAAACAAATCAAAAAGACTCAGAGATGCCAAATTACACCTGTAAGAATGGCTAAGATCAAAACCACTAAATGACAGTTCATGTTGGAGAAGACCTTGAGTAGAGGGAACACTCCTCCATTGCTGGTAGGAGTGCAAACTTGTACAGTTCCTTTGGAAATCGATATGGCAGTTTCTCAGAAAATTGAGAATTGGTCTATCTCAAGACCCAGCTATATCAGTCTTGGGCATATACCCAAAAGATGCTCGCTCAATCACACAACAAGGACACTTGCTCAACTATGCTCATAGCAGCATTATTTGCAATAGTCAGAACCTGGGAACAACTTAGATGCTCCTCAACAGAAGAAAACGTGGTCCATTTACATAATGGAGCATTGCTCAGCTGTGAAAAGCGATGACATGAAACTGGCAGGCAAATGGATGAAAACAGAAAAAAATCATCCTGAGTGAGATAGCCCAGACCCAAAAAGACAAGCATGGTATGTCCTTACTCATAAGTGAATATTAGCTATAAAGCAAAAGATAACCAGGTACAATCCACAGCCAGAGAGCCCACGTAACAAAAAGGGGTCGAAGATGGATACCTGGATTTCCCTGGGAAGAGGAAACAGAAAAAAATCTCCTGGGTAAACTGAAGGGGGTCATGAGGAGCCGGCTAGGGTGGGTTCTGGGTGGGCCAGAGGAGGAGAATAGTGAAAGAGATATCTTGATGTGGGAGGCTGTTATCTCGGGATTATGGAGAAACCTGGTGCCAGGGGAACTGCCAGGAATCCGCAAGGATGCTCACCCAGGTAAGACTCCTAGCAGTATTGGAGGGACGCCTGAACTGAGCATCTCCTTAACCCAGTGAAGGAAACAAGCGCAAAGATCCACAGTCAAGCACTGGTCTGGGCCCTGGGAATCCTGCTGAAGTGAGGTAGAAAGGATTGTACAAGCCAGGGGGTCAAGGCCATCACAAGGGAACCCACAGAAACAACCATCCTGGGCTCATAGGAGCTCACAGACTCTGCCCCAACAGCTAGGGAACCTGCATTGGACCGACCCAGGCCCTCTACAAATGTGTGACAGTTGCGTAGTTTGGTCTCTTTGTGGGACTCCTGGTAGTGGGATCAGGTCTTGTCCCTAACGTTTGAGCTGACTTTGGGGAACCTAGTCATCGTACTGGGCTTCCTTGTCCAGCCTTAATTAAAAGGGAGGAGCTTAGTGCTACCTCAACTTGATATGCCATGCTTTGTTGACACCGTGGGGGCCTGCCACTTTCTGAACAGAAACAGAGGAAAATGGATGGAGGATACAAAGAGGAGGCGGGGGCACACATGGGAGGAGAAGACGGAGGGAAAACTGCAGTGGGTTGTAAAATATGAAAAAAATTAAGTAATAAAAAAGACTAGGAAAATTAAAATTATCTAAATAGAAGACATACAGAAAATTAGTTTTATACTTCTGAATGACGAGTTTTCTTTTTGTAAGATTTTTTAAATTTTTTAATTCATTTTACATATCAACCTCAATTCCCCCTCCTACTCTTCCTCCCACTCCTCCCCTCTGCCTTCCCCACAACCCACCCCATCCAATGGTAAGGAGTTTTCTTATCAAAACCCTCCATAAGTTTATTGAGACAATAAAACTCACTAAGTACTGGTATGAAAAAAAAAACCCTCCAAAACAACAAATTAAAAAATCTGCAATCCTTACACTCAGACAAGAGAATCACAAGTTGGAGGCTAGCCTGGGCTGCACGGTGAGTTCCAAGCTAGCCTGGGCTACAAAGGTAGATGTCATATTAGAACAATAGCAATACACATGCAACAGAAAACAATGTACAGAACGCGCGCGCACACGCACGTGTGTGTGTGTGTGTGTGTGTGTGTGTGTGTGTGTGTGTGTGTGTGTATCTTCCCACATTTTATGTAGAAAAGGTAAAAATAGACACGGGTATTGGCATTTGTATCTATATGCAAAACTAAAGTCTAGAAACATACATTAGGCAAGCGCAACAGCAGTGCCTGCCACAGTTGGTTGGGAGGCAGGAAACGAAGAGGACAATCACTGAGGGAAACAGGAGAAAGAAATTCTTCACTCTAGAGCGTTTTTTAACGTTTGAATTTATGCGGATGCCATATGCACTTTAAAAATCAGGAAAATAAAGTTCATTTAAAATGAAAATACTTTCATGGAAGCATAAGCAAACAACTTGAACTGAAAAGACCAGTGAGACTAGAAACAACGGAGTTGGAGGCTAATCGGCATGCAGCTCTAAAGAAGGGGTAAAGTGTAGGCAGATAGAAAAGAGGTGAAGGGCAGGAAGCAATCATTCGAATTGCTTTGGGTTTTGAATGTCCTGGGCTATATTCCCTATCTTGGTACCACTGGAAGGTGACTGCTCCTTTAGGGAGTAGGGCCTTGCAGAAGGACCTGTAGGTACTCATACACACATGCACATACATGGACACAATGCACATACGAACATAAATAAGAAAAATAAATAATTTAAATTTACATGTATAGATTTATACCCAGAAATGTGCACAAAATGAGACTCTCTAAGGTCTAAGAGTGTTCCATTTGTAGACTATGATTATGGAGAAAAAATTAGATGTCTATACTATACCCTTCATTGTGAGCTTCATGCTTAGATTATATAATGTGCACAAGCTTTATAATAAAAAAAATTAATTCTACTTAAAACTCCTTTGGGAATTGTGTGTGTTTGAGATGCTTCTGATTTGTGGCTTTATAATGAATTGTGGTAAATTATGTTTTACTTGGTCTATGGGGCAATGCACCAGTAGGTCAAGAACATGATTGCTGGATATGCTCATTTGCATAGTGCATAAGGAGAAAGGATGCTGTGAAGGTATCAGTTAAAACCAAAGCTAAAACTGACTGTGCACATGAAATCAGAAGCATCTTTCAAAGCATTAAGAGTAGCAACAAACCTGCACCTTGTGATTTGGGGCAGTGGATAACTTTATTTGTGCTCAACCTTTGACAGCACAGACTCTGAACCACGGTAATATTACTTACAGAATGACAGTCTAGAAGCATCAAGTCTTTTTCCATGAGTTCAGGCAATCCTTCAAAATTGGATAAGTCACATTTTCTTTGTAAAAGGACAAATGTTGAAACCTCTAAAAGGCTAATTCGTTATTGAAATGCTTATAAAAAATGTACTTTATGGATGCCCATAAAATGGCAATGTCACCCTCTTTATTTCTGTGCAGTATTTTGTGGGGATTCATAAAAGTTCAGAATGCGCATGGCCATTTGTGGTGAGTGAGAGTACCAACCATCACATGTACGGAGAAAGGAAGGGGTTACCCAGCAGATGGTATGATGAGGAAAGGCTGGAGCCACACGATTGGCACCTCAGCCTGGGGGCCTGCTCACGGCTGAGTTCTGTACATTTCATAGCCTTCTGCTTCTCTCTGTGAGATCGTAATTATAACTCTGACAGCACCAGAATGAAGGCATTCCTCACAAGGTCCTGTAATAGAAGGGACAGTGTCGAATCGCACAGAGAGGGGTTTGTGCCCTTGCCCTAACCTTAGCCAGGAAGTGGTGATGGAGCAACTCCCTATAGATACTTGGATGCTTCATACTCCAATCTGATTGCCCTTGCCACCTGCCTAAACAGCTACAATGACTGCAATGATCATCTTGACTAGTAATCACCATAAGCAATAAATTAGAAAACTCTACTACTTAGGAAAAGCAGAGTAGTTTTTTTTTTAATTCCCCCCTGCTAATATTAAGAAGTTCATGAGATAAATGTGGGGTGTTGGGCATTGTGCTTTCTTGCATCTGTACCAACGCTTAGTTAATATTCCATTCCTCCTGAAAATGTCACTGACGAGCATTTTCTTGCTAACACAATCTATTTTTCTTTTCCTCCAGCTGCTTAAAATTCCTGGGAGAGAATAGCATGAAGAAAATAGTTTTTTTTATGTTTTCATTTTCCGTGTGTGTGTGTGTGTGTGTGTTAATGAGATCATTTCAGGTGGAAGACTTTGGGTATGTGCACTTGTTGGTTATGTTAATGCTGTCCTTTATCAAGAGATTGTGGCTTATACTGACCAGTTGGCCATCAGCAGCTCACTCGGCTCTACTGCTTTATAGGCTCCATTTCCAAAACCCAGATAACATGTATTGATGAGGGCCCTCTAAGTTCAGGGCTTCTTCTATACACAGAGGCATCCAAGGTCGCCCACCTGCCTGCTCAGCGATGTTTTAGCAGACTCAGAACCACTCATGTGGGTAGAAAGTAAACAGATTCCAAGTGTTACCTCATAGTCATGGTCACAGTACACCATATAGCTTCTTCCTTGAACCATGGTCTGCAAGCTTCTATACCCACATCCTTCTGGTATCCTGTTTTGTGATGTTCAGGGATCTACAGAGAGTCACCCAAAGATATCTGTTCTCCTTATGGAGGGAGCAATCAACCCATTAGGCTCCTCTTGGACCTAACTAAAAACAGAAGAAAATCTAACAATGGTATCTTCTACCCCCAGGTAGTCACAACAGAATCAAAACAACCACTGCTCCCTCTACTCCAGACTGCTTTTAGTTTATCTCTATATTGGTGATTTCTATTGCCACTAGGATTGGTATAAGTGATCCTAAGATGTCTAAAACTAACCCAAATTGTAGTAGTACCAATAAAAACACACACTATATGATGAGTTTGGTCATCACATGCTCTCTCTAGAGTCATCACAATACCAAATAATACATCTTCTTATACTATGGAGGATGCTCCCTGTCTGTGACCAGCACTCACCCCTACAGGGCAGGGGCATCTTGGCAAGAGTCACTTGGAGTCTTTCTATCAGGGAAATAAAGCAGAGAAACTAGAATACATGGTCTCTAACACCAGACAGGATCTGGGTGCTGATGCAGGATGTCTGTCGAGACAGGATGCGATGCGTTTCTAGAAGCCTTCTGGCTGTCATGCAAATTGATCCGCTCAGCTCTGTTGTTCCTGCACTGACTCCAAGCTCTCGGTTGTAACACACTCTGGCAACAGGCAAACACTCTCTATTTTTAGAACTTCTCACTACATAGCCTTTGATGTTAACAGATGTTCATAATTGCCAACTTGAAAAACTCAAGGATTTTGATATTGTCAGGGGGAAAATTCCACTCAGTTCAAGTTTAATAAACTCAAATGCAGCCTTTGGTAGGTAAGCTCTCTCATCTCTCTGTCTTACCAGAATGTGTATCAGTGACTTCTCTCATCCCTATGACCAAAGGCCTGACAGTAACCAATTTCAAAAAGGAAGGATTTATCTTAGTTCACAGTTTTGAGGGGATGTAGCCCATTGTTGCTGGAAAGGTGTGGTGGGGGTGGGGGTCATGTGACCCAAGACTCCTCTCGACTTGATGGGTCAGGAAGCTGAGAAACAGATTAGTTTGAAAGCATAGCTGAAATAGACTTTTATAACCTACTTCTTCCCAGTGGCCTACACCCTCCAGCAAGGCCCCCTAGCCCCCAAAGTTTCCATAACCCCCAATAGCACCATCAGATGGAGATCAACTGTTTAGATCTTGAGTCTATGGGGGACATTTCATACTCAGATCATAACAGAGTGTTATATTCTAACCATTGTAGAAAACAGCTTATTACATATAAATTATCTTGTGTGTCTGTCTGCATGCAATTAAGACCCTCTGGCACTGTGGCCTTATATATTAAAGGCTATGTTTTGTTGAGATTCTTTTCCTTAGTAAAATATAAAGAATTATTAAACATTCATAAGAAACATTTTTTGATCCCTGACTATAAAGTGTTAAGCCCACAGAAGTGCAATACCCCTCATATCCAGAATTCTAAAATATGACCTAAATTTTTCCAAATGCGAAAAAGACGTAAGAAAGGGGGAAATCTGACTTCCAGTGGTTACAGTGAGTCTGAAGATCCAGGCTAAATTGATCCTTTTCAAAATGCCTCTGAAAAGATCTTGATCACAGCCCATATGTGTCGTTGTAGTCACAGCCCTTACTGACACTATTCTGACTGACCTGGCACACAGTGCTGTGAATCAGGTGTGTCTTTAGGATCAGGATCAGTAGTGTTATTCTTTATGTGGCCCCAAAGACACACAGCTCAGCTACTGACTACCTACCACTGATAAGTTACCTAACGTGGTGTATGGGTTTAACTTAATGCCTGTGGACAAGAGGAGTTTGTTAATGTAGAGGAAATCCTCACGGGCTCCTATATGGTCAACTCACCACTTTTGGATACACTACCCAGTAGAGGTGACGTCAGTAAGCCTCCCAACAGTGTGTGCTCCACAGTCATAGACCAATCCCTGTGGTATTTGAGGAATAAAGCCAAATCTAACATTTAAATGCAGGTCAGTAGGCAATTTTGAGTATCTCATCATTTAGGATTTTCAGAGGGATCTTTTTTGCTTTCTTACTACTGAAATTTGTTCTTAAACAGTTTTATGCCTATGCACAATGAATATTTAACAACTCTTACCTTCTACCCTCTCTCATACCCTGTGTAGATAGAAAAAAACCGTATTATTTGATACTGCGATGGCTCTAGAGGGAGCATATGATGACCAGAGCCACCATATGGTGTGTATTTTCACTGGTACTCCTGCAGTTTGGGTTGACTTTAGACATCTTAGGATCACTTATACCAACCCTAGTGGCAATAGCTGTTATAAATATATAGTTAAACTGAAAGAAGTCTAGGGAGGAGGGAGCTGGGATTGTTTTAGTTCTGTTGTGAATGCCTGGGGGTAGAAGATGTCATTGTTAGGTTTTCTTCTGTCTACCCCATCCAGTGTAGACAGAAAAGAAATGACAATAAGTTACCACACTCAGCAACTACCAAATACACTGGTTTATTATTCATGAAATGTACATGGGAGCCAGAAACAGCGACACATACCTGTATTTTCAGCACTTGGAAGACAGAGGCAGGAGGACTACATTAAGAGACAGTCTCAGCTACGAAGTGAGACCCTTTGTCTCAAAACTAAAAAGTGTGTGTGTGTGTGTGTGTGTGTGTGTGTGTGTGTGTGTGTGATGTATAGCATCTGCTAGGTTCAACTTGAAAGCCAAATGAGACTCAGTTTGGTTCCTGCCCTTAAGTCACTCATCATCCAGCCATGAGGACAGGTGCTTGAATAGAGGAGGGCAGCTGAGTTATGCGATGTACAGTGGTGGAAATATGGAAACACCTAGAGGAAAATTGCTCCACTGTTCTGAGTGCCTCTGTTCTGCAGCTAGACATGTAGATGTAATGGCTCATCTCCTGCCACAATGACCTTATCAGAAAAATTCTGTCAGCCTCATAAAGCATGTGCGTGGGCTGGGAGCTCAGCTCAGAGGCAGAGTGCTCATCACCAAGGTGTCAATTGGTCAAAAGTAGGGTGCCGTGTGATCTACTGTTTGAGACAGGAGACTTTTGGTTTAAAAAAAAAATAAGTCATGTAAATAGTATGTGTGGAGCCATGGGTTTGATTCCCCACATCACACACAGAAAAGCACATAAAGCAAATGAGAACGAGGAAGATGAGGGAGCCTGTTTGAGGTCAGACAGGTGATAAGTTACATAGCCTGTTTTAAATCACGCATTCTTCTTATGGTAATGTGTGGTATTTATTGAATATTACATGGTGAAGACAGAGACAAAATGAGAAAGGTCTTTCCTAATTATTTAACATAGAAATCTCCCATTTGGGAGGGTATTAAGTGGTAAAAGAGAATAAGATGGGTTTTGAGATTCAACATAGTGAATGCTACATTTTTCTTGCATTCTAAGCAACTAGTATGTTTTCTGAGCAATCACATGAATGACTTAAACGACTCTTTTCAGGAAGAAAAATAAGGTCACGGCCAACTTGATACATCTTATCTGCTGAAGCAAGGTAAAACTCTTCTGAACATTTTTTTGCTAGAAAACAAGTGACATATATTATTGCTGCAGCTATCACAGTGTCTGTGAGTGCAGAATTGTTCATTATTTATACAGGAACATAAACGCATATGGCAATTTACTATACATAGCACTTGCTGAACAAACAACTCCCCCAAAGAGGTGAGAAGAGAACAATGTAGAGCAACACACTGCAAGAAAAACACGTCACCCAGATAAATAGGAGGTGGTTTGTGGTCTTTATGGCCAGAAAGCTCCATAGAACACATATTATTCTCTGCTAAAAGTATTCAGTGTTGAGATGTTGTATATCAAATCTTTAAAATATGGTTTTGCCTAATCAGATCTATCATTTTTACGTCCTTCAGGAAACCAATGAAATAGTTTCAAAACCGTCTCTTTGGGGAAATCAAAGCGGAAGCAAGGACAGTGGTTTAGAAGGTAGAGTTGATAAATGAATACCAAAAAGTACTGAGCATTGCCCCATAACACAGAGATAATATCAAGATAGCTGTACTCTCACAAGCATTTGTATGAAATATCAGATGGAGAGGAACTGTTTGGCAGATATATGTTATTGTGTTGGACAATGGACTGGAATAAGGCTTTTTACGGGTCATTCACTTTTGTACATGGCTATAAACTCAATCTCCAGAATCTGCACAAACAAGTCTAAAATGTGGCTTGTTATCATAAGAGAAAGTAGCTTGAGATACAGAAGATATTCCTATTCTAGTGAAGTTATTCAGTATTGTACAATGGGGATATTGATTAATCAAATCATATATTATTGGAAACTTGCTTTTAAATAGACACGACTCAGACTATAGATATTCTTTAAAATGGTGCCAATGAATCACCAAAGTGTCAATTGATCAAAATCAGGGTACCATGTGATCTACTCTTTGAGCCAGAATGCTTTTCACAAAACCTAAAGTGTGATGACTGGTTACCCCAGTACACTACCAGCCAATCACAACTGTTCTGGGCAAACTGGTTCCATGATCACCCTAACTATTCATAAATCACGTATGAAATAAAGAAACTAGACCACTAAGGAAAAAAATCAAAAAAAATTCAATCCACTGTATTCATCCTCAGCACCCCAAGGCATCATGACTTCCCCCAAATCAGGATAAACCCAAGATGCATTCAACACAGCCTACTGTAGATTAAGCAAAACTGAGTTTCATGCACGTTTTCCAGGTGTTTCCTCATGAGTTTTACAGCCTTTAAAGAAGCTTCGAAAAACCATTGCCATACAAAAGGTACACTAGGCAGGATAGTTTGTTTTCTCGCCTAAGAAACTCCTACCTGGTGAATGTGAGCCAGCTTGTTTAGCCATCCAAAATTCCCCTCACTTCTCCACAGAAGAAAATAACACACTTCCTAAGAATAGACCAGGGTTTCAGAATCTTAGCTCTGTAAACATTTTCATCGGCACAGCTCTCTGTGGTAGAGACTGTTCTTTACCTTCCAGAACAAAGTAGATCCAGGTATCTGCTGATGTGCTTGCCAATAGCATCCTCCCACAAAGTGACAACCAAGTGTCTCTAGTTCCTGGCAATACACTCTGGAAAAAGAGTTCCTAGTCAAGAACTATTGAAACAGGTACATTTGCCACTCTAATCACTAAGAATTATTTTGCACCCTGAGTTTGACAAAGTTCTTGCTATGGAGTTTAACCCAAAAACAAACAAGCAAGCAAAGAAAAATAAAACAAACAAAACCACTTCTTTTGTACATTTTCATGTATATTACAGTACAAGCAATGTCCCTGTGTCATCTAGAGTCTGCTTTGTTTCTCCAGTGTGAAAGGGTTTACTTCCTCATAAAATGTTCTAATTCATGCGTTGGCATTTCAAATACAAAAACGTTTATTAAAGTTGACCCGAATCAGCTGCTGTGTGACTGATCCCTGGGGTCCCAACTTTCCCAAGGGAACTCAATGGAAGGTGTCTATACACAGTCCTTCTAATCTGGAATCTCCTTTCTTCCCAGAGAGGCGTCTCTATTTCCCTCCACAGTATCTCCCATAACCCTCCACTTTATCCCTGGTCTCAAGTCTTCCCTGAAATGAAAATAATGACATCAGCCAGGATGATGTTGAGAGTGGTAGTGATGGGGTCCTGTTATTGGTACTTGCACATGGTGGTGACACATAGTGATGACAAGGATTGTGATGATGCTGGGAGAGGTAGTGATGATGATGAAGGTGGTAATTATAGTCATAGTGACGGTGATGATAACTAATTATAGTGGTAATAATGATAGTTATATTCATGATGGCAGTGATGGCAATAGTGGCGATGATATTAGAAACGGCGATAATGTCAAATGCGGTGGTCGTGGTAGCAATGGTGATGGTGCTAGGCGCCATTTATGGTGATTCCAGGCGCCTTTATGGTGCTCCTTCCACATGCTGTATGTTCTTTATGCATCACAATATTATCCAGTGTATCAACCAGGCACACCCTTTCCCAAATAAAACTGGCAAATACCATTCCCACCTGTAATGGCAGCACATGTCTTTAATTTCAGTACTTGGGAAGGAGAAGCCCCCAGATCATTGTAAGTTCAAGACCAGACTAGTATATATGACAAGTTCCAGACAAGGACTGCATAATAAAACCAATCTCTGTCCACCTAACGAATCTACTCAATATCCCCACTAATTTCTTCTTCCAGACTTTTAGAGTCCTTCTGATGTGGTTGCCAATAGCATCCTCCCACAAAGTGACAACCAAAGCTGACTCCATTCTTAGACAACAGCAGCTGACACATACTATTACGTCAAAGTCAAGTAGAGAATAGAGTCTTCACTTTCCATGTACTTAGAGGCTCTGATTGCCATCTTCCTTGCTCCTTCATTGTCCCCAGCAAGGACAAATAAACCCATATCTACACTGCCCATATCCTTCTTTTGAAGAATGTACTAAAGCTTTGTGTGTATCCAATCAAATCTTGTTCCTGATTGAAAGCCAAGTCCAAGTCTTCCTTCCTTCATTACCATGCAACCATAGTTTTTAGTCCCTCTTCATGTCAAATACCGCATACCGAGATGCAGACCCTAACTGTGACAAAGATAGTCTTAGGTGCCAGGGAGTGTTTTCAGTTCCTCTTGCATCCTGTTCACAGGAAATTTACTTGGCCAGTTCACAGTCTCTTTGACCCTTACCCATCAAAGCCAGCCTGGCATCAGAAGCCTGTAAAACAAAGTGACTGAGTAGCAGGAGAACAGAAGCTGTGGACACGAAAGAGTTACGAAAAACTAAACAAGTCAAAAACAGAGTGTGAGGCGGGTATCAAGAAAATCAGGGTTGTTGTTTGAAGATCTTTACAGCTTTGGGTTGCATGGCACTTGGGGAGAGGACATAAGCCTATAATCGACTTCTTTTCTGAGCTAATCACCATATTTCACCTGTTTGTGGAGTTAATTATGCTTCCATCTCGTGTTGTTGGGGTTTTTCCCAAAGTGAACAAACAGTTTAACAATTGGAAAGCATAGTCTATTACATTATCAAAAGAAAAACGCAAACTTTTCAATTTTCATCATGCTGGACAGTGTAGAACATGCAAGAAAAAAATGAGAACACAATAAATATCTATTGTTGGTCATTGTCATTCCTCCAAAGGATTGGCACCCATTTTCTAATGACATGCAATGGCCTTTGAACAATGCTCAACAGTGTAATAGTATAATATCAATACTTCTGAGCCAAAAAGAAAAAAACTCAAAGGTTTCTATTTTTTATTAATGGACAGTAAAATGAAGTAGAGGCTCACTTTCCCTTTTCCTTCATCCCAAAACACCACGTAATAACCCAACCCATTCCGACCCATTCCAACCCATTCCGACCCATTCCGACTCATTCCGACCGCTATGTTACCAAGTGGAGGTGAATGCTGTGTGTCTTCAGCTTGGAAAGTAAAACTGCCTGCTTCATCTCACTCCCCATCACTCTCTATCCCCACCTTCAGTCTACTGTTCCAACTTGACAGTAGTTGGCTTGAACAAAGAGTTTCCAGCACTACCCTGTATCAAGTGGGGGAATGCAAGAGAAAAACTTGTTGGCATTGCTTGTTCAGTTAGGTGTGCAGTGGTGCAGAGTGGGAACGTATCTTTTAACCATGACTTCGCTGTGCTACTGGAAGCCACTCCATCAGAGACAAGAGTGTTTCTCTGCAAAACCAGCCATTTGAGCTTCCCAGAGTAGAGACGAAGGGGCAAAGCATGGGAATGACTAATGATGTCAAGACTTCGGGTGGGAATAGCGTGGGCAGGGAAGGGAGCCTGTGGTGGCACAAATGAGTCTTTTGATTTAGAAACTAAGTTGACCCTGAGTTCCTCCCAGTGAGGACAAGAATGGCCTCTCATCTTGCCAACCCTGAGGTGGAGCCTTTATTCCCTGGCTGGCTCCATTATGAAATCGATTCTTGTACGGACACTTTTTATAACCTATTGCTTGCTATATAGCTTGACTCTCCTTACCTAAACCCATAGTAGAATTTACTCCGTGTTGCAAGAAATTAAGAGTGGGACCACGTGGAAACTTCAAGAAGTGATTATTGACATGCAGTCAGAGCTCTCCCTTGACTTATGAATCCATTAATGAATCAGAGCATCTCCCAGTGGGAGTATTGGCAGTGCCACGTTGGCTCTGACTCCTTTACCTAGCACTCACAAAATGATGGCTTGGACTACCTCGGGACCCTGCAGACAGTCCTCAACCGCAGGAAGACCCTCAAACTTTCCCCACCTGGGGCCTCCCAGCCTCACAAACGATGAGCTGAGTAAGTTTCTATTCTCCGTTAATTACCCAGCAGTAATAATCAGCTATAGCCACAGAGAAATGGAGTGAAAATTGCCAACATGTTTCTGGGATGCTTTTCCTGATAGCTGACATTTACCCACATACATATTTGTCTATCGCCATGAAATTTGGCCATTATAATGAAGGATGGAAAAAAGAAAAACTGTGTCATTATGACCGGTATCAGCAGCAAACTGTTGGATTACACAAAATGTCAGAAATTTGGGTAAAACACTGGCCCAGTTATATCACCCCTACTTTGTCTCCATTTTATTCCCCAAGAAATATAAAAGATCCCAAGATGACAATTCCCTTGAGATTTTTTTCATGACACCCATATGCCAAGACTGTGTACACACATGTATGTGAATGCTTATGTTAACAGTATGAACACACAGGAGTACAGGTATTTCTAAAAGGACAGAAGTCATGGTGTACCCCTGGAGCTGGAGTTACATGTAGTTGTGAGCTGCCAGTCATGGGTGCTGGGAACTGAATTTTGGTCCTGTCAGGAGCAATGAGCACTCTTAACCATTGAGCCATCTCTCCAGCCTCCCGGTCTTAACTTCTGATACCCATGTTGTGCAGTTCTATTTTAAAGGAAGAATGAAACATATTTTAATAAAACTAGCTTCATGTTTCGCATCAAAATACCTTTGTCGCACTATAGGAGGGGACCATAACTGCTGCAGCAACACTGAATTTATTTCAAGGTGGGTCACAACTAGGAACCACCTGCTACAAGTGTTTAGGACTTTGAAATCCTGCTCCCTGGCTTAATACTAAATGACAAGGGGTGAGAGGGGAAGAAGCTCAAAATTCTGAGAGTCTAAGCAGTAGTCTAGCCTTTTGTTTTGCTTCTAATAAATATTTTATTATTGTTTGGAGAAAGTAGAAACAGCGATTTCCTCTCTGTGGTTTTCCTGGTAATAATAGTCACTTCTTCATGAGCAGAAGAAATGAGAGTTCCCTTTTAGTAAGTAAAACCTCACTTTGCCATGCAGACAATATGCTCCATAAAGAAACTAAGTAAGAGGTGATTCTGCTTCAGCTTCGCTCCATAGCTAAACAAACAAGTATTAGATGCTGGTCAGTCTCAGCTGAGGCACTTGCTTCCATAGCTGACTTGCTGTAATATCCTTCCATACTTTAAGAGGTCCATTCATAGAGAAAATATTCAAACCGATTTTAAGACGTTTGTAATTCCTGAAGTGCCTCATCTTTCCAGTGATTGCAGGAGATATCTAGTTCCCCACAAAGGATAAAACCCCTCCAAACACTGACGTTGAGTACAAACTCTATTTTCTAAGATGCCATTGTGTTTGTGAGAATCCCCCAGAAGTGTACGATGCATCCACCTCTTATTATGTGCAGATAATGCTGTCTTCGGCTATTGGGAAAGCTGCCAGCATTTACTACAGCTAGATCCAAGGGGAAGCACTATAAATAAGTGAGAGGACTACAGGGTTCAGTATTGAATCCATCTGCTAGAATCACTCAAACCACCTTAGAGATCGGTTATCGCTGCACAACGTGAGATTCAAGGATGTAAAACCTCTGGAGGGAAAAACATTGACTCCATGTCAAATACTCCAGCACCCAACTATCGTCACACAAGCTCACAAAAACACATACAGAGAACTCCAGGCATGGTGGTGCACTCGAGTAATCCCAGCACAGGAGAGAGATGGAGGCAGGAGGACATGGAGTTCAAGGCCACCCTTTGCTATATAATAAATACGAGGCCAGTCTCTCCCTCTCTCTCCTCTTACTCCTCTTACTCCTCTTGCCACCAGGACATGTCAGTGGTCATATTGCCAGATCTTCCAGTTTTGTAAGAATGTCTAGAAATGTTTTTTATGAGGTCTGCCCTTGTTATTAAAACATTTTGCACATTCATCCAACTCTGCTTCTCCAACAAGTCGAAGTTAAACTCAGGGATATCTTTGAACAATAGGTACCGGGCTATAGCTCATACATGGATACTTCTTAACACACATAAGTGTAACATGAGGGCCGGCTTGTTGGGGTTTCTGTCCCGCCTGGTACCCTACAGCCGGCAAACCCCAAAGAAAATCACACACAGGACTCCATAAGATTATAAACTGATTGGCTCATTAGGTCAGGCTACTTATTAGTTTTTATGACTTATCTTAACCCATTATTCCGATCTATGTTAGCCATATGGCTTGGTACCTTTTTCAGCTGGGCAGGTTACATGTTGCTTCTCTGGTGGTCTGTGTAGGAGTGCCTGAGAGAGCTTCTGCTTTCAGAATACTCCCAGTCTCTTTGCTCCACCCCTACTTCCTGTCTGGTTTTCCCGCCTATATTGCCTGCCTGGCCAATCAGCGTTTTATTAAAATATGATTGACAGAATACAGATAATTCTCCCTCACCACATAAGTGAAATTCTTTCAGGGAATTAAAGCATGTTCAAGCTTCAAAGTTTCCATTCTGAGTCTCTGGACCAAGGCCTGTACTAGAAATAACATTGTCCTGTTGATTCAGCCTGCTAATGCCTTGGGAATGCATTAATTTATCTCCATTTCTATGGTCACTATCATCTTCTCTTACCTGCTCCTTCAACTACCTCCTGCAAAGACATCTTGCCTTCCTGCTCCCACCCTCCATAGCCTATTCATTACTGTAGATTCTTCTCTGCACTTGTGTGATACTGGCTTTTAAAACCCTTTGATGGTTTTATATGCTCTTAGAATAAACCCCAGGCTCCCTAGAGTAGCATAGAAAACTGCCTCTATCCCACTCGCCTCCTGTTACTCTACCTTCACAGGCTGGATGTCTTTTCCAGGCCCTGCTAGGGTTTTTATTTCTTCCCGAAACTCTACCCCTGTTTTTTTTTTCAACCATTCCTATTCTTCCTTTAAGTTTTACTATAAGGATCACTTCCATGAGAAAAATATCCCTGTTCCCTATAGGGAGTGAATTATGTCCCAAAACAATATGCTGAAGTCTAAATTCCAGGTACACGTGAATGAAACTTTATTTTAAAATGGGATCTTTACAAATATAATCAAGATTACAAGTTAAACTAAGAAAAGGAAGTGGGAGGGAGAGGAAAGGAAGGAAGGAGGTGGGAGAGGAGAGGAGGGGAGGGGAGGGGAGGGGAGGGGAGGGGAAAGGAGGGGAAGGGAAGGGAGGGGAGGGGAGAGGAGAGGAGAGGAGAGGAGAGGAGAGGAGAGGAGAGGAGAAAGGAGAGGAGGGGAGGGGAGAGGACAGGAGGGGAGAGGAGGGGAGGGGAGGGGATGGAAGAAGAGAGAAGAGGAGAGGAGGGGAGGGGAGAGGAGAGGAGGGGAGGAGAGAAGAGAGGAGAGGAGGGGAGAGGAGGGAAGGGGAGAGGAGGGGGAAGGGAAGGGAGAGGAGGGGAGGGGAGGGGAGAAGAGAGGAGGGAAGGGAGAGGAGGGGAGGGGAGAGAAGGGAAAGGGAAGGGAGAGGAGGGGAGGGGAGAGGAGGGATAGGGAGAGGAGGGGAGGGGAGGGGAGGAGAGAGGAGGGAAGAGAGAGGAGGGGAGGGGAGAGGAGGGATAGGGAGAGGAGGGGAGGGGAGGGGAGGAGAGAGGAGGGAAGAGAGAGGAGGGGAGGGGAGAGGAGAAGAGAGGAGGGGAGGGAAGGAGAGGAGAGAGGAGAGGAGAAAGGAGAGGAGGGGAGGGGAGAGGAGAGGAGAGGAGAGGAGAGGAGAGGAGAGGAGAGGAGAGGAGAAAGGAGAGGAGGGGAGGGGAGAGGAGAGGAGAGGAGAGGAGAGGAGAGGAGAGGAGAGGAGAGGAGAGGAGAGGAGAGGAGAGGAGAGGAGAGGAGAGGAGAGGAGAGGAGAGGAGAGAAAATATGTTAAGAGACAGATGTAGATAGTATAATAACCTTATAAACCAGGGAAGACCAGAGACTATCAGCAGCCAATAGCTCAGAGAAAAGCAAAAGAGGTTTAAGGGCTTGAATGAGAAATGGCCTCCATAGGCTCAGGTATTTGAACACTTGGCCCCAGATGATACCGCTACTTAAGGTGCTATGGGACTTTTAGAGCATGAAGACTTTCAGGAGGAAGTATATTGCCTGGGGTGGACTTTGAGAGTTTATAGTCCCATTTCAATTCCATGTCAAGCTCTCTGCTTTTTATGTGTGGTTGAAGATGTGATCTCCCAGCTTCTAGCTCCAGTTGCCTCTTCCATGTCCCCTCAGCCATTCCGACCTCTCCTTCTGGAAACATACAGTGAAATAAACTCTTCAACAAGTCGCATTTAATCATAGTATTGTATTAAAGCAAATTAAAAGGGTAGGATTCTTCTTTAAGGCCTTCAGAGGTAGCATAGCCCTGCCAGTGTGTTACTCCCAAGCTCCAGCCCCCAGAAATACATTGCCATTGTTTTAAGCTACCACATTCGTGGTGAAAGTATTATGGAAAGTAGATAACAATCACTCAGTCTAGAATTGCCTCCTCCTGTTGGTTCTGCTTACCACTTTCAGAAAGCGTGACCACCTGTGACTCTCTGTGATTCTTCATCGCTGCACTTTATGGTGTCAATGAAACTTCTCCATGAGACCATAGAGTCACGAGGTTAGAAAAACAGGTGACCCATTCACCATCATATCCCCAGAGTGCACCTACCACAGGGGCAATAACAACTAAGTAAGGGATGGCTTAACACTAGAGACTATGCTTAATGTGTACCTCTCTGGGGGTATTTATTCATTTGTTTCTATTGATTCATTACATGTATTCATTTGTGTGCATGCTCACAATGTACATGTGGAAGGGCACAAACGTCCCTGGTGCTGTCAGAGGACCACTTTTGGAATTCTTTTCTTGCAGTTTCACACAGGTTCGGCCCATCAAACTCTGAGCACCAGGCTCGTGCAGCAAGCACCTTTACTTCACGAGCCATCTTGCTTTCCCCTTCTCTGAGATCTTGAAGCTATGTAGAGTGGTATATCTGAAAACTAAATGGTCCCATACTGTTGCCCTGTTATTGACTAGCTCCCCTGTCCTCCTGGAATCCTAGACTGGCAGAACTGGAGAGATTCTCAGACTCCCCCTAACTCTCTGCCACCAGCCCCCACTGGCTTTTCAGATGAGAGAATTGTGCCTTCTCCATATGCCGCACTGTCACTTCTTACAGCTGTCAGTATATTCCTCTAGCAGAGCAGCAGCCCTGTATTGGCTACGGCTGCCTAGCCTGAGGGTCCAGAGGCAGCTTTCCCTCCCCTGCAGACAAAAGCACATGACTTTGACAGCTATTCACTGCTGGATGGCATTTTTGCTTAATTAGAATAATGGAATTTTAAGCCTGGAAGGTCCTTAGACATCATCTGAGTAACCTCATCTCCTTGTTTAATTGAGTAAGAAAAGTCTCAAGTTATATACACTTAAACTGTAGCAAGATGGATTGCCAAGATTCACCCAGTTAATTTCTTCCAAGGAGACACTAGGGTATTTCTGAGCATTTCCTGCAGGTCCATGTCCAGTGAGCTGAGGATCTGCCCCTCAGATTTATCTATTTAATACCGCCCTGGACTGACCAAGCCTGGGATGCTCCATCCAGCCTGGGCTTGAGCCTCCTCTGGGTTCTGTATCTTGGTACCTTCTTCCTCTCACACCTTTCACGTTCAGACCTTGCTCATCACCTTACAGTTGATGCTGGGCTCTAGACTTTGAAAGCGACTTCCCTGAATATTTAGGAAAAACAGAGGGGGAACGGAGCACAGAAAACAACACAGATGGTCCTTGAGGTAGCATGACTCCGAAACCGTACTTTAATTTGATGCTTTGATCTTTTTTTTCAAGGCTAGCAATAACGTGGATATGACAGCTGCCCAGTGTTCAGCCATAGTGTTCAGTGCACTTGACAGCAAGTCTAGGCCAAGCTGTGGTCACAAACATTAGTGGACTTCCACCCCACGGGAAGTGCATCAGGATTGCAGAGTCAGTCTGGGGGATTCTGACCATGAAGAAGACAGGACCCTTCCCTCAGTTCAGCCTCGGACCCACTGACTTTCTGCTCCAAGACTTGGTGTCCTCTAAGAAGTCCACCCCCTCTGAGGATGCACCACCACGACCTCAGCACGGTCATTTTTTTGCCAAGGCAGTCACACAAAACTATCAGAAACTGAGAGATTTAAAAACCAAAAGTGTGTGCCTCACAGTTCAGGAGGCTAGATGCCATGACTAAGGTTGGCAGGGTTGATTCTCCACACAGCCATGAGGGAAGTCAGGTCAGTATCCTGGTTTCTAGCGGTTTTCTAGGAGACTTTAGCATTCCTAGGCCTGTTCATGACTTTCTCTAACCTTTACTCCATTGGATATGACTGTCCTGAAGTCATAGTCCCCTGTGAATGTCTGTCTCCATGTCCAAATTCCTCACTTTAAAATGCTATGTATTTGGTGTGTGTGTGCACGCGCGTGTGTGCATGTGTGTGTGAGTCTGTGTGTGCATGCATGAATGCAATCAAACTCTGGTAGTAAGGCTTAGTGGCAAGTGTCTTTATCTACTGAGGCTTAAAGGTTGCATGTGATCAGGATCCGTGTTAATGTCCTCTTGTGAACTTTATTGCCCTCTGACTTCTCTAAAGAGGTTCTTGGTAGACACCATCATGTGGCAGGCTACATGCAAGAGAGAAAGGTCTCATGGCAAGATAGAATGAAACAGAGTTGGGGGGAGCTGGCTTACCTTTGTATGACAACCTGCTCTTCCCAAAAGTAATTCTTTCTTTCTTTGTTCCTTCCTTCCTTCCTTCCTTCCTTCCTTCTTTATTTATTATTTATGCAGTGCTGGGGATCAAACTCAGAGCATCATGCATTCTACACAAGCACTCTCCAACTGAGCCATATCTCCAGTCCCTAATTCACTCCAACTAGACCTAACCCACTCCATGAAATGACCGTTAATCCATCCTTGAAGATGAAGGCCACAAGGTTTCATCTCTTAAAGGTTCATCACCTCAGCAGCGCCACACTGGCAACCAGCCCATGACCCTTTATGGCACAAAGTGGACATGGCCATAGCCGTGTCTCCCATTTCCCATTCCAAGTTTAGACCTGCAGTTAACGCGCTACCCATCTGTATCCAGAAAGAGAAAGTTACAAAGTGCATCCCAAGTCCAGGTCCTCAGCAGGTTTTTTGACAGACTATAACTTCCTACAGGAGTTTCCTGAACACACAAAAAGCCCATTCCCCAACATGAGAACTGAGCAATTGCACAGTCCTGACTTGTGTATTAGAGGTGACTCCAGAGACCAAGCTCCAAGGAACCAATATAGAACTGAGCGATAGAGAAACCAATAGTGGTTTCCTGAGCAGAGACTCACAGTGGTCTGAAAACAGAAGCCTGAGAAGGCAAAGATTTATTCCCTTCTTCCTCCCACACCCCAAAACCGTATCTTCCAATCCAGCATCACGGTCCCCCTTCTCAGCAACTGTTGTGCAGCAAACATCTTTATATACATTTTAGACAGGGAAACTGAGGCTTCTGAGTAGTGAGTGGACCATATTTTCAAAACCAATAAATTTAGAAGGGAAGCCAGAACTCAGTCCTTTCTCAGGTTGCCTGACTCCACACTGTGATCCAGAAGGGGCCCATTTCCACTTTGCTAGTGAATGATTCATGATGGTCAGGGGTGTATTGGTAGGGTCAGATGGCCCATCTTGCCAGGGTTAGACAGAATAACTTCCCAAAGTGTGTTACTGGGAGCCTCTTTATACCCACAGATGGAAAGGAAGTTTATCTAAAGAGTTCCATAAAAATTGTGCTGGAGCCCAGGTTCACATCAGGGACAGAGAGAGGAGCCAGGAGGCCCTTGTGGTGGCTGTATTACTGCCAGCTGAGTGTTCTTCCCAGCTCCTTCACAAAAGAATTGTTGGCATTTGTGGCCATCCTGGCCCCAGTGCCAGAGTGGTTGGTCTCAGTGTCTCAGCAGCACAGATTTGAGATGTTATCACCATTTTCAAAATTACACTTGGAGAAAAACTATTTAGCTGATAGAAACCTGCTTTGAACAGATGAAACAGTTGTGTGTGTTTGTTTGTGTGTTTTTCTTTCTGTTACACACCAGTTTCTAAGCAGGCTGTGAATTGGTTGCTCTTTCCTTTGTGTGGCCACAGGGCCTTGGTGAGAAGGTGAAGAGGCCGGCCGCCTCTACTGACAAACAGTCACACTATAAATGCCACTCTTAAACCTTCTCCAGTGCAAAACAAACGATGGACTCGAACTACTTCCCATTGAGGTAAATAAAGAAGGCTTCCTAAAGTTAATAAATTCCCCAGAAAACAGCTAATAAGGTCATTCCACACGGAAAATAACAAAGAAAGATGAATGCCGATACCTTCAGGCTCTCCTCTATGCAAACAAAGGGCCGCCTGTGAGGCTTGGGCTCAGCAGTTGCCATGAGACAGTGGGAATGCTAAACTGGCTGAGCTACACTGAGCTAAAGGTTGAGAGTAGGAATAATCCTGAGATGCACCTGTATTTGTATTCGAGGGGGAAGTATTTAGAGAGTTAAATAAAGCCTGGAAAAGAACAAAATACTAAGAGATAATCAATAGTAAACGCTCTTGGGAACAGTTCATTTCTAACTGTTTTAAAGCTTGCAGTGTCTGCCCCTCTCCTGTCACAGAGTCAGGTGACCAGCCTGACCCAGGACAGAGATTTAGGAGGAAACTTGTCGACAAGCTTGCTTGGGCCATGACCCACCTGCAGAACCACCTGGATCAGAACACCATGTGGCAATTTTTAATATCATCCATATCCAAAAGACATTTGAATCTCTGGAAAACTGGTCAGAGGGAGGGACTAGAGCCAGTAGAAAGCAAAGAAGGTTTAAAGAGAATGGATTTTTTTGAGAGGAGAGAGAAAAGAAAGCATAGAGATTGGAGTTTGGGGAATCACAAGTTCGTGCGGTGGCAGAAGTTGTTGTGAGCCTTGAGAATTAGAAAACTGTGTAGTTACATTTAGGCCACTGAGTCTGAGGACTGAGGCCTATCCTTCTTAAGCAAGACAGAGAGACTTTAATGGAATTGAGTCCAAGGGGGGAAAGAGATCAGGGAAGGTGAGTGAGCACTCTAGTAAGAGCCCATGGTTAGCTCAGGATCCATCAGACAAGCAGGAGAGATGGAGCAAGCTCCAGGAGAGAGCTGACAGAGCAAGCAGGCGAGAAGACAGCCTTCAAAAGCAGACCGAACAGCAGTGGGAAAGGCTCAGTGAGAACATCCCGAACAGGAATTAAGGAGGGTTCCAACAGAGAGAGGGCTAAGTACCTTAGCACAAAGATGCCCTGCATCACAGTGGAGGAGCATATAGCAGACTCCAGAGCCAAGGAGAAACAGCTTGTTTCCTTTCCATGTGGTGGGCACCCAGGAGGGTGTAGCAGGCTCCGGGCATGAGAAAGAACACTTACAGAGAGGGTAAGTGGTACGAAAAGGTGGAGGGAAAAAGGCTGGAGGACTCTGGAATCCGGAGTCAAACATGGTGGGTGGCAAGAGCCAGCAGAAACAAATGACCTTAGGAGAGTCAAACCAGGTTGATTTAGTTGGGAGAGACCTGGCCCATGAAAGGGGGTCCATTTGGGTTCCTCCCAATTTTCAGCCCCAGATATATGAGAGAAGGTGTGATAAACAAATTGCTGACATAACCACTCCACTATTAGGGGGAGGTTCTTTATTGTGAACAAGAGGGAGAAAATACCAGAGTCATCCGGAAGAGTCCAGAGCAGAGAGAAAGAGAAACAGATTGGTCATGCCCAGTGTTGTCTGTGAGAGAGACAAGAGAGCGGGAGAGAGCATAGCAAGGGACAAATAGTGGAGACAGACACCAAGAGAGAGAATAGAGCATGGCAAGCGAGAGGAGGTGACAGGGAGGTGGGTGGACAAATCATGTGGCTCACAAAGAGGGCAGGGCCAGGAGGCTGCACGTACTTTGACATATATAACGGGTACTTGTGAGACTGAAGGAGCTGGGGGCCAACATGGACTTTGATGTGCTAATAGACACCACAAGTAACCATATGTCCTTTCTGCCAGAAATAAGGGAAAGGACTCCCTTTGGCAAATGGGAACTGGTTTCATAAGTTCTTAAGGAATGCTGGCTTTAATTTAACCTCCAGAAATCCTTCTACAGTTCAGCTTGAGCTCGTTTCTGGATATATGGACATCCTGAGACCCAACCGTATTGGATGGAGTCTTTGTAGATCTGCAAGACAACTAATCACAAGGATCTTAGGCCGTTCACTCTCCAACAGGGTGACCAGTGGCCATTGTGTCTAATTAGAATTGAATTATGACTATTCTGGATGTGTACAATACAAACTGCTTGAGGACAATACAAAGTAACTTAACTTAATAACTTCTTACAGGTAATACAGACTGAATTTATAGTATTCTGATATATAAACGTATGTTGTCATTAATTATTGTTAAGTAAAGTATATTGTTAACTGACTTTCACCTATGCCCTTTTACATGTTAACTTGGGGCTAATAGAACATGTCAAATTCTGCATGTTATTTGACTGATTTTTCCAGTCACGCTCCTTGAATTGCTTTTGGGGGGGGCTTTCAGGCTCCCCCTGTGTGCCTTAAGTTGAGAACTGACTGAGCTGAAGCGGTTGTTCTCTTTTCTCAGAGATTCTGGAGCTGTACGAATCAGTCAATCCCAATTTGCACTTTTCAAAACTCATGGAATGTTCATGGCAAAGAAAGCTTAATGTATGCCCAATTTCGGAAAAATAGCTTGGGAAGTCGAGGACTATCAGGATGGAATTCAGACTGGGACAAGAATCTAATTATATGGCAAGCACATGAGATTTCACTGAGGGCGTGAGGGGGAAAGATGCTGACCCAAGTAACTGAACTGAGTGGAGTTGGCAGGACAAAAGCAAAGAGGGGTGTCTGTAAGCACCATCCATCCCCCCGTTGAAAGCTCTTTCCCATAGGTATTCAGGTCAGCACTGACAACACCACATGTCTTGGAAGTGAATCATTGGGTGGGAGGGTGGCAGAAAGTGGGTGTCAACGTCTCCCTATTGCAGGAGAGGGTGACCACACTTCAAGGGGGTGGTAGACGATCCCTGTGTGACTGAGTGGAGTCAGAGATGACATATGGGTTCATGCTTAGCTTAATGTAGGCACAGATGGGTGCATAGCAAAGTATTTACTGACCTGTGTATATACATACAATTTCATATATTTTCTGACTGAGTCGGGTGGAGGGGCTGGAAGCAAGACTATCCCTCAGCAGCAACAACACACCTACCATCCAGATTTTGTTTGCAAGGCCCAAGGAAATGAACCAGAGCTTCCTGGAGAAGTGGCCCTTTCTAGAGTTAAATGGAACTATATAAACCTCTAAAGGGTTGTCCTGGAGAGCTGCGCTGTGTCTGAATGAAAAACAAAATAGCCTACAGTTCTAGAGTCTGTCAATGGCAGACACAGGCCAACAGAAAGAGTTCTAGCTCAATGGTCACAGCTGGGACGGCATGAACAGAAAACAAAGCAATACAAAATAAAAAACAAATATCAGGCAGTCCACACAGATGGGAATAGAGAACCGAATAAACTAACAACAACCAAAATAAGAGACAAATAACCTGCGCAGAAGACATTCCCTCTTCCATTGTGCAGCCTCTGCCCAGGACCTTGCTCATTGCTTCTTACTTCCCACTTGTGGAAATAATGTCTGAATACGGTGACTTCTCTCCAGACAGCACAAAATGGGGAGGGAAACAGAGAGTGACTTCACAGTGCAGAGGCTCAATAAGCACTTTGCCAGGTGATCAAGGTTAACAGCAACAGATATAAATCATTTCTTAGCTCCGGCTCCAGCTGCCTTAGAGTGGATGGGCTAAACAGCAGAGATTTCTTTCTCACAGTTCTACGGGTGAGAAATCCAGCGTCAAGACTCCAGCAAGGCTGACTTCATTATGAGGTCTATGTTTGTCTCATGTGTGGCTTGCTGTCGCATCACTGTGCTCACGTGACCTCTCCTTTGAGCATGCACAAGGACTGAGAGCACGGGAACCTAAGGGCCTTAATTCAGTGTAAGACTTGAATCTAAACCTCCTGAGACAAAAGAAAGGAAAAATCTACTTCTTGTTGACCTGAATAATTTTGCGTATAATCCCAGAACACAGAAAGCAAAATAGAAATAGACAAATAGCATTAAATTAGCAAGCGTCTGCACAGCAGTAGGAACACAAAGCTTAGAAATGGCCTTCAGAAGGGGACACTTGAAAAAGGAGACAGTGCCCAAGCTACTCAAAATTCAATTGCAAGGAAAAAAAGTAACCCATTTCAAACATGGACAAAGGAACTAGAGAGATTGTTCAGTGCTTAAGGGCACCAGCTGCTCTTCCAAAGGAGCCAGGTTCAATTCCCAGCACCATGTGGAGGCTCAGAAGCACCTGTAACTCCAGTTCCAGGTGATCCAACACCATCTTTTGGCCTCTGCAGGCACTACACACAAATGGCACACAGATATACATGCAGGCACATAAAATTACACATAAAATTAAAATTAGTATGAAGAGTAATGCTTGGTATTCAGCTAAAAAAAAAATACCGTGGACCAAGACCTGAACAGAAAATACTCCAAAAATGGCAGATAAAGGGCTTGAGGGGTGGCTTAGCAGTTAGTAGGGTAGATTGTTCTCCAGAGGACTTGAGTTTTATTTCCTGACATTCACGCGGTAGCTCATAATCTCCTGTAACTCCCAACTCCAGGAGATCTGATATCTGTGAGCACCCACACTCATGTGTACATACACGTATGTATGCATAATTAAAAATAAAAAAGCTCTTTTTAAAAGTGACTTAAAAAGAGTCAACAAGTATAAGAGAAAGTATTTAGCATGTTCAGAAAAGTTCAAGTCGAAACCACAATGAGATATGACTTCACACATCATTCACTGGACTCTAAAAATGCAGCCTTAGTCAAACAAAGCCTGGCCATGCTGATAGGCAGATTAAGAAATACAAAACCACTACCATGATTGTCCAACACATGTCTAAGTAACATGGAGGAAGAATACGTAAAACTTCAGCATGCTATGGACAACAGAAGCAGGAAGGTTGGAGCAAGAGATACTCATAATCACTCATAGGAGAAGTGGCATGATGAATATTCTTTTGAACTACCTACATAAAAATTTCCATTAAAAATAATTAAAACTGTGTAGTATATGCTTATCAGATGCGGTGCAGCTCAGCAGTCTAGACGGTGGCACTAGAAAAGGCGGAGAAGCAGTACCCTCCTTTCCATGTTCTTTGCCCCATACCTCGATTCCATATGACTACTTATCTTTCATGGTAAAGAAATAACCATAAATAAATCCCCTCCCCTGAGTTCTATGAGCCATTCTTGCAAATTTACCAAACTCCCAGGAAGGGAATCAGCACAACCCTCCCTTTATTGGCAGCTCATCAGGGGCAGTGGATGACTTAGCTCTTACTACTGGCACCTGAAGTGAGGACGGTCGTGTGGGATTGAGCCCTTAACCCGTGGGTTCTGATGCTGTCTTCAGGTAGCTAATGTGAAAATTGAAATATAGCATGGGCACTTGGGACTCACTAGAGAATTTTTTGGTGTGTAGAGGAAAAAAATCTCACACCTCTTGTCCCAGAAGTTTTGTGTTGATTCTGTTAGAATAGAAATTATAACTTGAGAAATGGTCAAAGGCAATCAAACATCTCACTTAAAAGGGCTATGTTAGCATATATGAAAATAAAAGAGACAGTAGTGAATGTTGAGGCTGTGGGTAAGGTCACATATAAATAAACAGTCTGTATTGTACTGATATTGAAATTATAAACATAAAACTAGTGGTTTTATATTAATAGCATTCTTACAAAGCTGCCCAGATACAAAAATGGAGATGTGTACTTGTGTGTGGGCTAGGACACCATTGTAATCTCGGAATATTTCTCCACAATAAAGAGGATTCATCAACTACAAAAGAGGAAATAGTGAATCCAAGGGATGGCTTTGCAGGTAAAGGTGCCTCTACCAAAACTGATAACCTGAGTTCAGTTGGTTCAGTCTCTCCTTCTAAGGAGAGAACTGAGTCCCCAAAGCTTTTCCCTGAGGTTCACATTCAAGAGAAAGAGAGAGGTAGAGAGAGACAGTGAGATGGGTGGGGGCAGACACCAACCCAAGATTTCACCAGTGCTGCAGCCAGTCAGTATGGTTATGAGAAGTATGGAAAACAGCTCTCAAGGTCTGCGGTGAGCCCACTATAATTCCATGATCACAGAACGATAAAGCAGGAATGTGAGAAGGGCCTTATGGGAATCATCCTTTTATCAGGTGCTCTTGAAAGCCATCTTGTACTAGGGTTTTTCTTTTGGGCCACCAACCAGCTCTCAAATCATAACATGGAGACTTATTAATTTTGAATGCTCGATCTAGCTTAGGCTCACTTCTGGCTCACTCCTTTCACATAAGTTAGCCTGTTTCTTTTTATTTAATTTTTGCCTCAGGGCTTTTTACTTTTCTTTCCTTCTGTGTAACCTGCTCTCGCAGTTTTTTGTATATGGCTGGTTGGCTGCTGCCTCACTTCTTGCCCTGGGTGTATCTGTCTCTTTCTCCTTGTTCTCTTCTTTCTTCTCTTCTGCCTAGATTTCTTCTCCTATTTATTCTCTCTGCCTGCCAGCCCTGCCTAACCCTCTCCTGCCCAGCTATTAGCCTTTCAGCTTTTTATTAGACCAATCAAGTGCCTTAGGCAGGCAAGGTGAAACAAACTCAGCACATCTTTACATAATTAAACAAATGCAGGCACAAACAAATGTAACACCTCTTTACAACATTAACAAAAGCAGCAGAAACAAATGTAACACATCTTTACATAGTTAAATATTCCACAACACTATGTAGTACTTGAAACTCATGAGAGGTTTTTAATGTTAAGCCTGTTTCACTGTGTTGTTGGGTTAAATTGTATGTGTTTTTTCATTTATTGTGTGTGGGGGCGTTGCTTTTAAGCAAATGATTTGGGAGGAATTCTCAAGTTCTTGACAACAAATTTTTTAGACTTTTACAATATTGATTTATTACTACATGTAATATAATTACATGAAAAATATCTTAAAAGTACCCAGTACATTATTTTTCCTTTTTTATTTACTCCTCTCTTATACATTACATCCAACTGCAGTTTCTCTCTTTGCTCCCAGTTCCTCCTCCCCTCCCCTAGATCCACTTCTCGTCTTTTCAGAAAAGGGCAGGGCCTCCTCAGGATAGCAACCAAACATGGCATGTCAAGTTATAACAAGACTGGGCACATCCCCTCATATTTAGGCTGGACAAGACAACCCAGTAGGAGGAAAAGGATCCCAAAACAGGCAAAAGAGTCAGAGACAGTTCCCGCTCCCACTGCTGGAAGCCCCACAAGAACACCAAGCTACACAACTGTAACATAATCGCAGAGGACCTAGGACAGTTCCATCCAGGCTCCCTGATTGTTGGTTTAGTCTCTGTGAGACCCTATGAGCGCTGCTTAGTTGATTCTGTGGTCCATTTTCCTGTGGTGTCCTTGATTCCTCTGGATACTACAACCCTTCTTCCCCATCTTCCACAGGACTCCCAGAGCTCTCCCTGCTGTTCAGCCATGGGTCTCTGTGTCTGCTTCTCAGATGCTATGTGAGGTCTCTCATAACAGTTATGCTAGACTCTGATCTACAGGTATAGCAAGGTATCATTACGAATCATTTCATGTACTTTTTTTTTCCTGGCCTGTCATGTTTGGTTCTCTCTTAGGTCTCTGGACTATCCAGGCAGCTATTATATATATATATATATATATATATATATATATATATATATATATATATATATATATGTGTGTGTGTGTGTGTGTGTGTGTGTGTGTGTGTGTGTGTGTGTGTGTATACATATATATATAAACATAATTTTTATTGATTCTTTGGGAATTTCACACCATGCACCCTAGTCCTACTTGTTTCCCTGTCCTTCCATATCTGACCTTCACCCTTGTAGTATCCCCTCCAAAAAATTTTTTAAAAAAAACTGAAATTAAATCAAAAAAATAAAAACACACAAGCAAAAACACAAACAACAACAACAAAAAGCAAAATAAAAACAAGGAAAAACCACTTTGTTTGCCTGTCTTTCCCACCCCTCCATCACCTCTTTATTCATATTAGTGGCACTGGGAGCTATAGTGTGACATGCAGTAAACCCTTTTGTCCCAATATCTTTACTAACAAAAGTTCATTGTGCAATGAATCGTTGATCAGGTTCAAAGCCCCTGACTTCCGGCACACCATCACTACTAGACCCTCTAGGATATCCTGCTGTTGCCTCAAGTCATGAAGATTGTGTGCCTAGGGTTGCACAGGACCAGACCCTTTGTGCACTCCAGCAGGCCATAGATGGGGTAGATGTTGGAGTAGGTCAACCCAAAGCCCTAGACGTGTGCCTCGGAGGTGCCTGAGTTGGTCAGTCCAGACCGCTAGGACCACCTCCCTCAGACAAGGGATGGGGCCAGCTTTCCCAAATACAGGGGCCAGCTTTAATGAGAGGTAAGGCTAGTGAGGGTCAGAGTCAGCTCAGCACAGCCCTAGGACTTCAACAGTATTGGGCCCCTGTGTTAACATGGACAATGATAGTTGTGTGGTCCTCAAACTCCAGTATGGCCTCAGGAGGCAGCCCAAACCCTAGGCATCTACATGGTCTTCAATGGCAACAGGAATCATTAACATCAACACAGACCCTGGCTGTGGTAAGGTCATAGACTCAAATTTCACATTTGGAAACAGCTCGGGGCTGGATGACACCATGGCTCCCAATGGCAACATAGGCCACTCATTAGGCAAGGCCCCAGATGCACTGTGGCCCTCAGACACCAACCTGATCCCAACTGGAGTGTGTCCCTTGGATACCAACTTGGCCACAGGTGGTGGCCCAGACCTTGGGCATCCATGTGGCCTTTGGGGACAACACAGACCATGGATATCAACACAGACCCTGGCTGCCGTAGAACCACAGATCTAGATACGGCCCTAGGCTGCAGCTCAGGCCCAGATGTCACCATGGCCTTGGATGGCAGCACAGACCACTAGGTCAGCACGGCCCTAGCAGCAGCGTGACCTTCAGACACCTCCATGACCTCAGGGGTCAGATCAGACCCTAAGCATCTGCACAGCCTTCAGTGGGAAAAGGAGCCACAGATGTCAACCCAGATCCCAGAGGTAGGGGGACCACAAGCCTAGACTTCACCATGGCAACAGGCAGCAAGCAAGCCACCCACATCAACCAGTTTCTCACCACCTTCACCTCTTTAGATCTGCCTCCCTCCACAGCAAATGACCATTCTGCCCCCCTTTCCCTCTCTCTCTCTCTCTCCCTCTTTCTCTCCCTCTTTCTCTCCCTTCCTCCCTCCCTCCCTCCCTCCCTCCCTCCACCATTTCTCCACATATTTGTTCACCATAATAGCACACACCACCCAGTAACACAGATATGAGGCAGGACTATGGTTGTTTTCTACCTGCCTGGGCCTAGTGGCACCAGGTGGGCCTATGGGTGTCCTCCACCCACCTGGGCCTGGTCTATTTTTATATATTAATCCTTTGAGAATGTCATATGATGCATTTTAATGAGATTCATCTCCTTTCCCACAACTCCTCCCAGACCTCTTTTCCATCATACCCAGTCAACATCTGTCTTCAGAAAGAAAGAGAGAGAGAGAGAGAGAGAGAGAGAGAGAGAGAGAGAGAGGAAGAGGAAGAGGAGGAGGAGGAGGAGGAGGAGGAAGAGGAGAAGGAAAGAAGGAAGGAAGGAAGGAAGGAAAGAAGGAAGGAAGGAAGGAAGGAAGGAGACCCATCAAGTCAAATTAGTCCTGCCTATATACTTGGATGTGGGACCATTCGCTGAAGCGCAACCCACCCAGGACCTCACTGTTAAGGAGGATTGACCCTCCCTCTATTGGATATCAAGTGCCAATAGCCCCACAAGTGGGATGTCCTGCCCAACTTCTGTCTCCAAACTGGGTTTGGTCTGGCTTGAGCTTGTGTATGTCTTGCGTGTGTTCTCACAATCACCATAAGTTCATACATGCAACTGCCCTGTTGTGTCTGGAAGACACCGTTTTCTTGTAATCGTCCACTGCTCCTCTCTCTTACAATCTTCCTTCTCCCTCTCCCACAACAATCCCGGAGCTTTGGGAGGAGGGAACATAACATAGATCTCTCCCATTTGCAGCTGAGGATTCCAGTCTGATAGGCTCTGTGCCTGGACCAGCTGCGGGTCTCTGTGTTAATTGCCCTTTTGATACCAATTTTTGTAATTGTTTGTAATTTGCTCTTTTCACTTTTTTTTAAGGTGCTGCTGAATAAAAGTTTTCCATTTATTATAATAAGATTTACCAATATGTTTCAGTTCACAGTTTTTAATGTTTACTTAAGGCCTAATCGCCATCTAGCTGAGTGTGGTTTGCACGCCTATCATCACAGCCCTCAAGGAGGAAAATGGTAAACTCAGGACAAATCCAAACTGCATAGTATGTTCTAGGTCAGCTTGGACTGCACATCAAGATCCTGTCTCAAAATAAGAAAGCAACAAATAAAAGCCCTTCATCTTATACAGTAACTTATATTTCAAAGTTTTTGGACAGTTAAGTCTCTGTATTAGTCTAATTACATTACTGTACCAAAACACTAAAGACTCATCTTCTTACAAGCAGAGACTGATTACGGAACAGGGCACCAGTGGCAAGAGACAGGGAGTGTGTGTGTGTGTGTGTGTGTGTGTGTGTGTGTGTGTGTGTGTGTATCTGTCTGTCTGTGTGTGTGTAAAATGTATATGTATACAGTATGTATGTACATGCACATAGAGAGCACATGTCTATATAATGTGTACGTATGTATGTGTGTGGTATACCTGTAGTGTATTGTGTGTATGTATATTTGTAATGCATAGAATAGTCTGTGGAGTGTATGTGTCTGTGTGGTTAGTATGTGTATAGTGTGTGTGTATGTGGTGTGTATGTGGTGTATATGCAGATGGATAGACATAGATTAGATATAGATACTAAGTGCTATGGTCAGTCTCTCTATGAAGTTAGCGGTATTCATTCATGGATCACCTTGATGATCTTATCAGATCCCAATCACTTCCTAAAGTCGCTATCTCTAAACAGCATAGTTTTATTATGTTACCACTCTTTGATACCTCATTATAGTGATTAAATTTCAATACAGGAACCACTGAGGGACACACTGACCTTATGAAAAATGTAACAAAGCCTTTAATCACCTAGAATTGACGTTTTACTTTTATTAATTTATTTTTAAATAACTTCAAACATTAAAGAAAATAATGCCAGGGGAAAACAGAGAACTCAAGTCCCCCTCCATTTCCCCAGCTCTTGACATGTTCCTGTGTTTTTACCATGCTATTTATTCGCCTGTACTCCGGCTGTTCTTTTCTGAATGCTGTGGCCCCTTCACTCCAGGAAACAACCACCCAGGGTAGAAGGCAGCAACCCACAAGGTAGGAGAGGCCTCCTAAGAGGGAGAGATTCCCTCTGTCTCTCTTTCTTTTTGAATTAAAATTTCCCTTTCACATACAAGACAGCGTGTTCTATCAGGACATTTTACAGATGCAATCACCCTTTTCTGTAGTCAGCACACAAACCTCAATCGGAAATCCATGCTCACATAACACAGTGTCACCTATGGTCCTCATTCAGGTATTTAATTGTGCCAGCCATATCTTCGCTCCTTCTGGTCTAGGGATCACACATGGGAATACAAATCGCATTTTATCCTTATTTCTCTTCCAGGCGGTGCAGTGTGGAGAGACGTTTGCACCGTCACACGCCATGCAGCTGTCACCATGCAGATGTTCACCTTGTCACACACAGGAGCTGTGTGCAGCCTCGCCTTGTGAATCATTCTCAGTGTCCATGCCACAACAACAATGTGCATTTTTAAGAGGGGCACATTGGCCTCCAGAATCCAAATGGAGGCATTTAAACCAAGTTTCCTCAGTCCGTCATACGTTTCAAGCCTAAAGGTGCCGCCTAATTTCAGAAAGTTTCATGATCTAAAGTGGAGAAAGTCGCCTTATCAAGGAGCAAATACGAGGGTAGAGAAGAGGCCTCCTAACAGGGATTCCCTTTCTCTCTTTCTTTTTTAATTAAAATTTTTCTTTCACATAGAAGATAATGGGTTCTATCGGAATGTTTTACAGATGTGATCATTGTCCTTTGCTCATATTCATTCTCCTCACTATTACCATTTCCTGTCCCTATGCACGAACTCACCTTCTTTATTGTACAGAGTCCCCCCTTCTGCTTTAATTGCACACCCACATAAACAGACACACACACACACATACACACACACAGATATTTTACATATGAGAGACAATTTGTGACATGTGTAATTATTCCCTGCCTTTTCCCCTTCCCACACTACAGGGAGTTTAATTCACCCTCAAATGACATAATACCATATACAAATTCACTTTCCTCCTAGTTTAAATACAGTAGAGTTATTTCCATGAGACGAACTAGCAATGGACATTTACATTCATACTATGATTAAAGGTTCTAGTTGAAGGTTAAAAACAATGACAGGTTGAATTTGAGGGAGATGTATTGCTAGGGCAATCCATTCTAGTACAGCATTGGCTTTTTTTTTTCTGGTCTAGAAGACAGAGATGGACTCTCCCACTGGCCCTGGCAACTGCTCTTGCGAACAGTTTCGAGGGGATGTGTCTTGAGGTGGCAGCCTCTGGGAAGTCCAAGCATGATGGATTAGCAGAGGAAGCTGAGAAATCAGCTCATAAACTGCTCAGTCAAACTGGAGTGGCCCAGCCTGAACTGGGAAAGAACCCGGATGCTTTAAGGAAATGGAATTTTGTCTGCCTGTCATTTCATTCTGCACAGCTACTTCAGGCGTTTTCTGTTCAACCTGCAGACCAAAAAGCAACAAGGACATTTTTTTTTCTTCCTGAACTGTGCTTTTTTTTTTCTCTAACTTTTAGAGCAAACATTTATTTGAAGAAAAACAGCTCTGCCTCTGCTGAGCCATAACAGACATTCTTGCATGGACCTTAGCTTACCCTTTGGCTCTAAGTGCATTCCCGCTTCCAGGCATGTCCCTGTTATTCTAGAAACGCTCTGGTTCACAAGAAGTCAAAGTTGAAGATCCTTTGGAGATCAAATCATAGACATATCCTCTTTGTTTTCAGATTGGGAAAATACAACCCCAAACCTTCTAGGGGCACCCAATGTCACTTGAAGGCCAGGGTTATATTCCTACCCTCCTACAGGGCCATCTTTCATGTTAAATATGACATGGAAAGGCTTTTCAAATTAAAAAAAGAGGAAATGTCCTCCAATCCAGTCCCAACTGTGATATTAGTCACCCTTGCGCATGCACTTCCATCTTGGCTTTTAAGGAAGTAGGGAAAAACAAAGCCTGCCTGGGCTTAGACTGCCGAACGACCTGCGTGATTTAAAAGGTTAGAAATTTCAAAAACAAAACCATCGTTAGCATCTGCTTTCAATTATTCATCCCCCGGATTATTTCTGGAGAGTACCTCCGCCAGCCTCTCACTTCACTTTAGCGGAGGAGTCCAGTGTCAAGGAAAGGGCCAGCAGGAGACCCAGAGTTGGATAGGGCACAGCGGGTGCCAAATCTACTCACGCGCGCGCGGGACTGCGGACGCTTGCCCTCGCGCACCCCTTCACTCAGCTTCAGTCTGTCAATTCACCCTCCTTACTCAAACCCTAAAGCATCAAGTTCCGAGTGAGAAAGCGTGTATTGAGTAGGATCCCAGGACACCCACAGAAAATGTTCTAGAAGGTCCCAAGGAGTGAGCAGGAGGAGGGCAAGGACGTTGAGGGCACGAAATGTAAATCCACCAGGTTTCCGGACTCTGAAACTATGAAGCGGAGTGGGGAAGACTCGGCTCGGAGCCACGGACGGGGGTGGAAGAGGGGGAAGCCCGACAGCCCTGTGCATGGAACCCTGAAGGGACCGGAGGATACGGGGGCGGGCTTCCAACCTTGAGGTCCCGCCCCTGGCCGGCCCCTTCTCTGCCATTGGAGAGCATCGGGGGAGGGTCCGAGGAACGCCCCCCTCTCGCCACCCGTTCTCTCCCGCCTCCATCCCGCCCACCTTTTCTGTTTTTCTGGGTACCTCTGGACACTAGAATAGGAAACCCCCCGGCGCTGCCACTGAGACCCTGAACACCGGGAAAGTGCGCCCCCGCCGCCCCGCCCACCACCGGTGACATCACCAGGGGCGGAGCACGTGGCTCCGCCCGCAGAGTTCAGGTGTCCTGCTTAGGGGTCTGTGGTTCGGCCGGGCTGCCGGCCTGAATCCCCTAGGTGTGAGCTCTTCTAGGTGTGAGCACGGCAATCAGGACCCCCGCAGTCCTCCTCTGTCCGTCCACAGCCAGTCACCTGACTCCAATTTTGCATCTTTCTCTCCCTCTCTCTCTCAGTCTGTGTGGGCTCCCAGTGCCGGGATCTCGAGAAGCAACTACAAGGGACGCCCCATCTCCCTAATCCCTTTGCTTTTCTGCTACTAACTTGATAGTTTAACGCGGTCGCCCTGCAGTCTTGCAAAATATGAAGATTCTTTTATTTTTTTCCTAATTTTCCTTTATCTCTTCATCGGCATAAGTAACAAAGTTCGCCAGTGCAGCCGTCAACATTTGATTAAAGACGCTAGAATTCAGACTGGGGAAGAGCGTATGGTGCATTGCAAGAAAAAAAGAAGAGAAAACCAAAACTTAATTGCGTTTAGGAAGCAGATCTAGTTATTTTTCCATCTTACACGACCCACTACAGGACCTTGCACAAATGCAGCTGAGGAGACATTTCCCTGCTGCACAGTAGGTGCTGGATCATCAAAAAATCAGCGCAAGTGTGTATGGGTCCGGGTGTGCGTGTGTGTGCGTGATGGACGTGGGTGCGTGTGTGTAAACATGCGAGTGCAGCCCAACAAATGACCCCAGGGAGCCCCCAGAAAACAGCCTGCACACCGGAGCGTGCATTGGAAATTTCCTAAAGCGCTAAGAGTTTGTAAATCACAAAATCCGAAAATCGTTTTAGCCAAGCCTCATTGCCTGGTACCTCCTAGCCCCACCCACCCAAATAGGTGTCTCTGCCTCTGGTGTAGCGGCCCCGCGGGTGGGGTGAGAGTCTCCAGTGGTGAAATTCACAAGAGGGCACGCGGAGTCTATTTCTGGGGCCCCGTGTGTGCAGAATGAACCCCCGGGGCCTGGGCGTGCGCGCGCTCTCGAGCGGTGTGTGAGGACTGGCTGGGGGGGGGGGGGGGTCGGGCGCTCGGCTCTGCTCCCGAGAGGTCGTGAACGTGTGTGTTTGTGTGTGTGTGTGTGTGTGTGTGTGTGTGTGTGTGTGTGTGTGGCGTGTGTGGGGGGGGGTGCTGGGGGCCGGGTTGTGTGCTCACGCACTCCAGGCTGCACCTAGAGCTCAGCCGCCGGGCTGGAAAAAAAGAGTAGGCAAGTGCAGGGTCTGCAGGCCGCGGAAGGGGGGGGGCGGCGATTCGGCTCAGATGAATCCCCCCTCCACCCCGGGCCAGAAGCACCTCAAACCTCGCAGCAGGGTTGGAAGTGTCTGGGTTCGTTGTGGCGCCAATGGAGGAGGGAGCAGGTTGAACAATCGAGTGGGCGCGCCAGGACTCCCCGGCTCCGGGCGGGGAGAGGAGAGGGAGCCCCGATTCTGCGCAGGGAGGGGGCGGGGCTGGGGCCCCTAGAACGAGGAGGCGGGGGGTAGCTACCGGTATGGGAAGCGGTCACCCCAGAGAGGCGAGATTTCGTTGAGATTGCACATTAATTGGAGATATCTTATTAATTCCAGAGTCTTATGACTATAAATGGCGATTCTCTACCAAGGTGTCTATATTAAAAAAAAAAATCAATCCGTGTCATCCCCCACGTCAGGCCTGCTCGTGGGCGTGAGGCTGTACTTCCTCCGCCCCCTCCTAATGGAGTGAACCATTCCCAGCTCTACAACCCCCCCCCCCCAAGCCTCTCACTCTCTCGCTCTCTTTCTGTCTCTTCCTCGCTCCCTCTCTTTCTCTCCTCCCTCTGCCTTCCCAGTGCATAAAGTCTCTGTCGCTCCCGGAACTTGTTGGCAATGCCTATTTTTCAGCTTTCCCCCGCGTTCTCTAAACTAACTATTTAAAGGTCTGCGGTCGCAAATGGTTTGACTAAACGTAGGATGGGACTTAAGTTGAACGGCAGATATATTTCACTGATCCTCGCGGTGCAAATAGGTAAGTGTCCGCCCTGTCCGGCATGGTAGGCGACCGGAGATTGCCAGCCCCGGAGGTGCCTAAAGGGGACTTGCTGGCCGGCGTCTGCCGCTGGATGCAGAAAACCCTGCAGAAACCCAGGGTCGGGGTATTAGCTGTTTGGGGCTCGGGAGTCCTGGTTTGGTTTTGCTAAAGTAAGGGACTTGAAGTGTGTGCGGCAGACTATTTTCCAAAGGGGTTTTCTCCTTGCTTTCCAAAGCGCAGATCCATTTTTGCTACCCTCGCCCGGGTTAAAGCAGGGTCGGAGCGCTCTTAGCGTGTGCCGATATACTGTAAGGTACTATTCTGAGGGGTCGAAAGGTGAATGCAGAAATAAGATGGCTAGGCACCTAGGTCTGAAAAGTTTATGTGCAGAAAGCAAAGATATTCCAAGGCTGCCCTCAAACTGCAGCATTTAGAACTTTGTCCTTCCCCCGCCCCTCCCCCTCCTTATCCTAGCTGCAGCGTTTGCTCCGGCACCGCAGACTCCGACAAGGAGGATAAATCAGCCAAATATGCACCGATATACTTTTTCAGGGTCATATGTGTCTGTGACTTTATATACTAGCGTCTCTAATATTTCCATGCAGAAAAGGGTTTTACATGTTTACAATATGTAGGTTTGTGGGTTTGTTATTTTTGTTTGCGGCGGTTTATGGAAGGACTGATTTAGTCCCCCATTTTATGTTAAGGAATGTTGAGTCTCAGTTACACTGTAAGAAAGCTTTTTTAAAGTTCATATTTCTCCGACCAAAATGCAAATGTTATAAGTGCTAGAAAATCCGCTTGTCTGATGTCGGATGGGAACATTAATTAATATAGCCGAAAAGTGAAAGTAAAGCAGCTTATTAATAGAATGGACAAGAGAAAAAAAATAGAAACTCTCCAACGGGTTTTCTGGAGATGGAAGGAACTGCTATCATGTCCGGCTGTAGAATTCTTCATAGACAAATCTTGCAGTAGCTCAGGAGTGCGTTAGGGAATTTGTGTGGGACAAGAGAAGGAATGTTTAATGTCTTTTCTTCGTAAGAAATGTAGAAGAATCGGGGTTCCCAGAACATTAAAACTGATTCTTCCCATCTGGGTCTATATGCATTTGACATGGTTTTAAAATTCTGACTTTAGAGGATTTTTGTCATTTTGCAGAAAGTGGGATTTTTGCATAGCAAGAACCATGCACGGGGATGTTGGTTTTTCCTTTAATTTTAGGAAATGACTTAATGCTTTGCATCTGGTGGTTTTGCGCCTCTGACATTAGTTCAAAGAGCTGCAACAACCCTAGGACACAGATCCCAAGGGCAGCAAATTCTCTAAGTGTTGGAAATAAGTGACTGTGGCATTTTGCAGTTAGCCTGCAAACGTTTATAGATCAGGAAACAGCGGTAGTTTTAAGACGGGGGTTTCACCTGGACGACGTCCGGGGGTTCTGTTTTCTTTGTGGGTCAGAATAGAAAATAATGAAGCAGTGATTGTAGAAGGGATTCATTTGATTAACCTCAGCCTGGAAATGCCCAAAATATTGGCAGTGGGATTAAAATGTATATGTTCCCAAATATCTACTCTTTTTTTTTTTTACATCAGAGCCTCAGTCTTTATTAATTCATGGATGGAAGCTATACCAAATCACTGACATTTGGCAAGAAAAGTGGGGGGTGGGGAGGGGCGGGGAAGTAGAAGACGGTGAACGAATGAAGAGGCGCTGGGAGGAAGTTTGGAATGAATGAAAGAGGTCCAGCGAATGAATGAGCAACTGAAAACCAGCACTGGATAGGGATGTTAGAGAGAACAGAGGAGCTGAGGTCGACTGCCTGGGGGTGACAGGAACCGAGTGCAGAAAGAACTGAGAACTCCGCTTGCGCAGGGACTTGCGCCTCCAACCTCTGTCCCGCGCATTGCTTCCGGCTTTCCAGTGAAAGCTAGATCTCTAGAAGCCACAATTGCGAAACACAGAAATGTTCCTGAATTCGTATTTTACACACGCTCACACACATGCGCGCTGCGGGATCTGCCCCAGCAATGCCTGAGAAAACAAGGTGACAGGAGCGCTTCCTGCCCCCAGAAAGCCCTAACAGTCCTTTTTAAATCTTGATGGCATCTTTTCGGACACCAAATTTGGGGGCTTGAGAGGTTAGGTTGCATTTTGTTTCCTTCCCGCAAAGGCATGTTTGTAACATACATTATAGAGGAAGCTGTGTAGGGTTTCTTTCATCGTGACCGAGCTACATTAGAACAAAGATTTATTTATTCATAAGACTCGATGTCAGTGCTTAAAAATTTGCTTTTATTACAGTGCCAAGGTTTTTTTAAATAGGTGTGAAGGAAACTAGGTTTATGAAAGGTTATGTGTCTGCCCCAGCCGAGGTGGAAGTTAACCTCCGTCCCTTCCGCAGCGCTTCCCGTTCCGGATTAGAAAGCTCTAGTCCCGCCTTGCTCTTCCTGCGGCAATCTGCCGACGCACAGCTCCCGGAGGCTGCGTCTGGTTGGGTCACCTTCCCCCGGGTCTGCAGTAGCCTGGCATTCAGGGACGGTGGCTGCGTGAGACTGAAGGGGTGCTGAGTGTTCCACCCATCCAGGAGGCTTTCAACTGGGATGGCGGCACAAGAGGCCTGTACCCCAAATCCTCTAGAGCCTAAGGCCCATTTCTCTTCTAGGATTCACCCTTCCCCGCCCCAACAGCGGAAATGTGATACTCTCTCTAGCCCTTCGGGTACCCCAGGATTTTGGCCCTTTTTGCCCGCTGTTTTGTTGGGGGTCGAGCCCCCAACCCGGTCGTTTGCCACCGGGTGGGAAGAAAAGGCTATTGGCCCGCGCTAGGCGGTCTGGAAGCTTAGTAGCTCTTAAATTCAGCGCTTTATATTTGGTTGACTTGAGTTTGGGAGCTAGGACCCTAGAGTGTCCTGGAATTTTCCCTTCTCTCTCCTTCTGCCTCTGGCCCAGCGTCTACCTCCTTCAACTCCCCCGCCCCCCTTAGGAGCCTCAGCCCTGGGCGGCAGCCTACCGGGCGCCTAGCGTGCTGGCTGCAACCGTGAGAGGAAAGGTCTGCTCTCCTGAGTGTTTCCAGGGACATTGAGGGGGAGTGTAGAGGTGAGAAATGTGAGAGATGCAGAGAAGGGAAGGGAAAGAAGCCACACGCGCAGTCGCACGCACACCAGGCTCCTGGCATTGACTGTGGTCACTGGTACAGATATATCTGTTGCACACACACACACACACACACACACACACACACACACACACACACACACACACACCAGATACTGAGACCAATACTCATCCCAGTAGGTCCCTGAACATTTAAACTGCCCTGCTTTAGAGCGGCAGGAAACTGTACACCTAAGGGTCTCACAAACAACAGACTTCATGTTGGGCAATCGGTTTTGAAATAAAAACATCCCGTCCCCGTGGCTGTTGCGATGTTCCAAAGACTTTATTCATTCATTCGTTAAGCAATATTTGCTGAGTGCCTGACAAAGACCCAGGCGCCTGATGGTTACTCTGGGGGTGTGGCTCTTGGTTTAGCAGCGCAACCCCGGACCCCACACCTCTCTGGCCGTTTCCCCCCCCCCCCAGCACTCTGCTTCTCAGACCCCCTCTGTCACCACAAAAATGGAAATTTGCACCGCGAGACGTGACAGGGTTTTGGTGGAGGAAGTGTTGAGAGACAAGGAGGGAGTGAGGAAAAAAAGAGTAATAAAGGAGATGAGGGAGGTGAGAAGAGGGGGCGAGGAAAACAGAAAAAGAAATAGAGCTCAGTTAGGAGCGAGCTGGAGAAAATAAATGGACTCACCTCCCTGCCACCATCTGTACCCACCCACGCTCGGATCCCTCCTTCTGCACCAGAGGTGGGCCGAATGCAAATAGGTCATTCCGGGGCCACAGCGTGGGATTCTAAAAGAGACCACCCCAAGAGGCCACAGAGTCAGTAACGGGGCAGGGTGGTGGCAGTGCTCTGACTGGTGTCTCTCCTCCCTACAGCTTACCTGGTGCAGGCCGTGAGAGCAGCGGGCAAGTGCGATGCGGTCTTTAAGGGCTTTTCAGACTGTTTGCTCAAACTGGGCGACAGCATGGCCAACTACCCGCAGGGCCTGGACGACAAGACGAACATCAAGACCGTGTGCACGTAAGTGTCCTCTCTGACCCCGGGTTTCCCTTTTGGGGGCGCTGCTGAGGTCAGAGTTCCATGCTCCTCCCCACCCCCATTCTCTGTCCTACCCCTTTCCCTCCTGTGCCCAACATTCTACTAGTGAAATCTGTGCCCTTCTGCCTTCTGGCCAAGGCTGCTGACAGGCCCTCTGGCTCTGAGGCCCAAGTCCCTGGTTTAGAATTTGCACTGTTTAAGGGAATTCCATGACTTGAGGTCTGCTAGAGAAGAGAATTCTCCCACTAGCCTAAGCTTTCCAGTTTTATGGGCCTGCACCCAACAGGCATGGACCCAGGGCTAGTGACAGAGTGTCATTTTAGCGGTTTCTCATTCAACAAAAAAATCTCTACTTTGAGATAATCTCCAATCTTCCTTCTTCTGAACAGTTGACTCTGGTTTAAGAAAAGTTGGTGGTAATATAGATTCACCTAAAAGAGAAGTCCCCCCCCCCAAAAAAAGAAAGCATACCAAGAAAATGCAAGTGCAGAAAAGGACCACGGGTCTCCCTGTTTCCTAGAGAAAACCTGAAATAATAGTGTGTGTCAATGACTTTGGGGTTTGGCAGGTTTTGCTAAGTTTGTAGTCCTATCCCAGGTTTGGGGTAGCCTCCTTGCTACTATCGCCTTTTCCCTTTTCCACATCTATATGATCTCCCCAGACTGGGGCAGCTGCTGGTCCAGGGGAAAAGAGGCCTTCATTGCCAGCTTCAGTGGTTGACTAGAAAGCCTACATCTGGAATAAAGGGGCGTCCAGTTGCGTGAACCCCCACATCTTAGCTGCTACAGGTCTCAGAAATGCCCTCATCTCTGTATTCCACCATCCTACAAAATGGTCTTGCAATAAAGCTAAGGCAAGAAGCATTCTTTGTTCCCAGAGGTTGAAGTGCCTATTTCCCATAGCATGTGTGTGGTTCTTCCTAAGTAGGGGAGAAGTGTATTCATTTAAGCAATGACCAAATGTGGGGAGGTAGTCTATCTTGCTATAAACCTTCTAAGTACCTCAACACTCACTAGGAACTCCAAGAAGAAAGTGGCTGGTATCCCTCCATCACAAAATGGAAAAAAATGTATTTAACTCAAAACATTGATTTAAAAAAAAATGAATCTGAAAAGTAGGACAGGTTCACATACTCCAGAACCTCCAGCATTTGCTAAAACATGGGATATTCCCAGTCACTTTAAATTTTTTAGCAGGACTAAGGGCCTGGAAAACATGGACAAGAGAAGGATTGTCCCTGAGGTTGCAGGCAGCTGGATCCAGTACCCACTATGTTAATAGTGCCTGCCCATTGCTCAGCAAGTGGGTGAAACTCACCTCTCCCAGCCCCAGGTGAATGTCTGCTTTTCTCCACACCCCACATCTCAGAAGTGCTCTGCCCTATGTGGGATTCCCCCCCCAAAAAAGGAGCAACTTATTACAAATTGTGGAAGCTGAAAGTCCTGTACTCAGGTCCCTAGAAGGGAGAAGGTCCATAGAAAGCAGTCTAAGTTCCAATAACTCCAACAAGAATTTATAACTCGCTATCAGCCAGAAGCCAGGTTTGAAGTGGAAGCAAAGGTTAAGCTTGACTTCAACAAGCTTACAGTCCCCGACGTGCGAACAAAAAGGAAAGAGCTGAGAAAAAAATGCAGCCACACTGCTAAGGGTGGTTGCTGACCGGGTGAGCTCAGGGTCTGGGCGCAGTGGGAGCCAGACGCGTAAATCGACCCACCTCCGAAAGGAGACAGAGCCTTAGAAATCGATCACGGCTTGAGATTATATTTAGTTTCGGGATCTATTTTGGGTTTCCAGAAAAAAAAGGGGACAATTAAAAAGAGAGAGAGAGAGAGAGAGAGAGAGAGAGAGAGAGAGAGAGAGAGAGAGAGAGAGAGAGAGAGAGACAGGTTGGATGAAGGTTGTGGGGGCGGGGCTGAAACTGAGCCGGAGAAAAGGAAGCGCTTGAGCTGCGTCTTAGTTGATTTGGGAACCGACCCGAGGTAGAGGATCCGGAGCTGGGTCAAGGAGGGAACAGCCTAGGTGTCCATCGTGCCCGCTCTAGAGAAGTGGGTGCTACAACCTGGGGGAGGGGATGGGACGGAAACTCCTGGTATCCAAACCTATGAAAAAGGCTAGGGAGGAGGTTAGAGGAAGCACCCAGCTCGCAGACCAAGAGCACAGGGGTTTGTAAGAGCTGGACCACTCACCGACCGGGAATGGAGAAGAGAGCTGGTGGGTTCCCCAGACGCCTTTGGAGCTCCGTGACTGTTGAAAGGCGGGATGACCTCGGGGGACCGAAGCGAGCGGGGAGAGCAGAAAAGAAGAGGGGGAAAACAGAGGGAAGGAAAAAAAGAAAGAAAGGGGAAATGAGGAGAAACTGGAAACAAAAGAAAGGTGTGGGGGCTGGGTGAAGGGAGAGAAGGGGGGCAAAAGCGAGGGGACAGCGGCTAGGAGAGGGTGGAAACAGAAGGGGCGAGGAGGGAGGAGAGTGTGAGAAGCCTGGAGGGGAGGGCCTGGCTCAGAGCAAGTCACCCATCTTGCGAGCTAAGAGGCATTAATGGGCCGCAGCTTGCAAGGCTTAGAGCTGTTTTCTTAGCTTTCCCGGAGGAGGGTGAGCAATCTGCGCAGGCCGTGGTGCCAGCGCCACGCAGCGGGTGCGACCCGGCTCCTGGCTGTCAGGTCCCCTCTTGGCACCGTACTAGGGAAATCAGACTGGGAAAGGGAAGGCCCACACTCTTGGACCTGGTTTCTGGAACGAGACAAAGATCTGGGGGTTTGCTACCTAGTGAGAAATAGGTCCAGAAAGGGGAGGCGGTGAGGGGGGGAGGGGGCGAGCGGAGAGGAGCCCTGGGAGGTTGGCAAGGGCGCAGTCACCCAAGGCGCAGATCTGGGATCCTCCAGCGCCCCAAATGATCCTGCTTCTTCTGCTTTTGTTCTGTTCCTCTCCAGATACTGGGAGGATTTCCACAGCTGCACGGTCACAGCTCTTACGGATTGCCAGGAAGGGGCGAAAGATATGTGGGATAAACTGAGAAAAGAATCGAAAAACCTCAACATTCAAGGCAGCTTATTCGAACTCTGCGGCAGCGGCAACGGGGCGGCGGGGTCCCTGCTCCCGGCGCTTTCCGTGCTCCTGGTGTCTCTCTCGGCAGCTTTAGCGACCTGGTTTTCCTTCTGAGCGCGGGACCAGGTCCCCCCACCCCCACCCCCGGCGCACCCACCCACACTCACTCCATGCTCCCGGAAATCGAGAGGAAGAGCCATTCGTTCTCTGAGGACGTTGTGATTCTCTGTGATGTTGAAAACACTCATATGGGATTGTGGGAAATCCTGTTTCTTTTTTATTTCGTTTGATTCCTTGTATTTTTATTTGCCAAATGTTACCGATCAGTGAGCGAGCAAGCACAGCCAAAACCGGACCTCAGCTTTAGTCCGTCTTCACACACACAAAAGAAAACGGCAAACTCACCCCCATTTTTAATTTATTTTATTTTATTTTTTATTTTTGGCAAAAGAATCTCAGGAATGGCCCTGGGCCACCTACTATATTAATCATGTTGATAACATGAAGAATGATGGGCTCCTCCTAATAGGGAAGCGAGGAGAGGAGAAGGCCAGGGGGAATGAATAGCAAGAAGAGCGGTGTCCACGTGGGAAGCATCTGGCGAACACTCACACTCACGTCTTTCTTCCACAGTACCTTGTTTTGATCATTTCCACTGCACATTTCTCCTCCAGGAAAAGCGAAAACACACAGTGTGGGCTTTTTGCATCTTAAGGCTAAGGGAGAGCTGAAAGCAGGCGGGGTGTCGTGGGAAAGGCGGTCAAAGGAACTGCTCTGGTCACTGAGGGGCTGGCTTCACCTACTGTCGATGCATCTTTCAGGTCCACCGCCTTTGTGTTCCCTCCTCTCTCTTGTTTTAGCAGTTCCACATACTGTAATACCTGAATATCCAACGGTATAGATCACAAGGGGGTAATCAATGTTAAATCTAAAACATAGTTAAAAAAAGATTTTGACATAAAAGAGCCTTGATTTTAAAAAAGAGAGAGAGATGTAATTTAAAAAGTTTATTATAAATTAAATTCAGCAAAAATTTACTACAAAGTATAGAGAAGTATAAAATAAAAGTTATTGTTTGAACTGGGGGCGTCATTTTATTTTTTTCTCCGCCGAGTTCCCAGAATACCTAGAGAAACACATGAGTGCAGGGTGATAAATTCACCTGGTCACCAAACGGTCAGATGACCTGCTGTCTTCACAGGGATCCGCAACAGGACACTTGACTGTGTCTTCCAGTTTAGGCTTATGTTTGGAAGAAAAAAAAACGCAAAAGGAAAAAAGTCGTTTTCAAATGAGAGGCCTTTACTACGTGTGCACTGCAGGCTTTCACAGGCTGATACAATGCCCGCGGTCAGCCCGCTGCCCGGGTCCCAGGTGGGCCTGAGCTGTAACCTACGGGCCAGGCCCTAACCGCCACATGCCTCTTCCTCTGTGGTGGCTAGAGAGGCAGCCTGCAAAGGAACCGCCATTAAGGGCTCTGCAGAGGGGCAGAGAGGCTGCGTTCCCAGGCGGGGATCAGGCGAATCCTTTCATAATTAATAAGACAGCTCAGCTGAAATGGTGAGGAGACGGGGCCCTATTGATCTGCCAGTCGATCTACTTCCACCCCTCCTATTTATAGGCTCCTCGTGGCTTTACAGATTAGTAAACAGCCGCAGTGGGTACCCGGGTCCAGAGTCTGCATATGTGGTGTAGACTGGGGAAAGGAGAACTACACATAGGCTATTGAGTTCGTTGAAATCAACATCTGCTTTCACTGTAGGTAGGGATGGGAGGGAGTTCGTGGGTACTCCCTAGGGTACGTGGAGGGGCGGGGGAAGGATGAAGCCTGATCCGGGTGCCGAAGCAGGCTCCCACACCCACAGCCCGCCCGCAGTGGGGAGGGTGTGCCAAAGCTCTGAAATGCAATGTGTAAACAATCGCTAGTGTAACAGTTCATAAATCAAACCCAGTGGGTCGCAGCCCAATCTGCATTCCCCCCCACGGATTGAATTCCAGCAACACATGCGTCCTTGCGCCCCGAGCGCTGGAAGCTGCATGGATTCTTAATGGCAGCATACATTATGGGCTCTGGTTCACGCACGCGCCTCGCGGGGCCACTCTGGGGAACAGTTCCACACGCTTCCCACCTCCAGCCCCTCCTCCTCACCTCGACCTGGATCTCAGCCCAAACCAAAGGAGATCCCGCTGCCTGGGCTGGGGTGCTCGCCCGCGCCGGATCGCTCATTATTTTGGAAAATAGTTGGAATTTCTTCATAATTTCATTCCGATGGTATTTTCAAAAAGTCTAAATATACAGATGACCAACCTAAGCACAACCGTCAGAATTTAAATGAAAACATCTAAGCCTGTCGCAAATACCAATCCGTTTAATGGGGTGAGGGTACAAAGAGAAAAAAGAGGGTCTCCTGCGTTTCTGTCTTTTTGTCATGACTTGCTGACCACGATTCTTTTTCCTTTGTGAATCGGGGACGATCCAATGCCCACCACTGAGCTCCTAGAGTGTGGAAATGAACCCCGCTTCCTGTTCTCTGCGGGCTTTTGAGGGAAAAGCAGACTGGCGGACCGCAGCCGTCGTCCCCTCCCCCACTCCCCACCCGCGGCGAGCTTCCCACTAGATCCACCTCCTTAAAGACCTAAGTAGGCGAGGCTGTGGGAGGAGACAGAAGGGATCGGGGGCGGCCTAGGGGCGGGCAGATTTGTTCTCCCAAGAGAGTTCCTTTCCAGGAACCCCTTTCTCTGAGTGAGGTTCCAACAGCTCCCCAGGTGGAACTGCTCTAGATGGAGGGCTCCCCAACACTAATCCCTCTGGCGCACCTACTCCAAGCGGTCCCCCCAGGAGACAGTAAACAGCGGCTTGCTGTTTAAAGCTATCTTACCCGGTCAGGGGACCACCGCGCTCACTTGCTCTAGGAAAGATCTCAAGGAACGTGAGGCGAGTCTTGGAGAAACTCAGATTTCCGGATCTGTCTTCTCACGGAACGTTTCTTTTGTTTGTGATTGCTTAGATTATTATCGCGCCGTCTTCAACTATCAAGTGCTGTTTAATCATGTTGGCTGGTGTCACCGTTTTTAAGCAGCAAGGCAGAGGTCCTAGTCGCCAGTTCTGGGAGGTGGTGTATCTATCTAGGGTGGGTCTCTCCTAACGCTGTGGTGAAGGGGACCGAGTGGTCACCAAGTTCAGCACGCCCGACTCCTCTAGGCTTGACCTGCGAGCATCCTCCTAGGCTCTCCACTCGGTCCACTGGCCCTGTCTTCCAGCATTTGAATCCCAGCTAGTTCGCAGAGCATCAGCTTCGTCTGAAAATGTGAGAAAGGCCTTTTCTGGAGCTCCAGCCTCAGTCAGGAATTTGAGGGCCGGTGGAAGAACAAATTAGGAGACAGGCCGGAGAAAGACACCCTGTGGAAACCGCTGGAAAGGTGGGGAAGGCAGATGCAGAAAATGAGGGTAACGGAGAGGAGAGAGCGATTTGTGAAATAAGGAAAAAGCAAGATGGGTGGAAGTAGACGCAAGAGAAGTAAAATAAAGTCCCGGCCTCGGAGAAAAGGAGGTCAAGGTGAAAACCTTCGCTTTCACTTAGGACTCTCCGTGAAGCGAACGTTACAAGTGACCACACATACTTTCTTCCTGCGAATCCAGAGAGCTTTTCCTTCACTGCGACTTAAAAGATTTTTCACTTCAGGTGGCTATGGTGCAGGTGACGGCTCCATCTTTGCTCTGACGTGCCCCCCCCCCCCCCCCCCCCGTAGTACCCACAGCCTAAACCTGCAATCTTAGACTCTGGCCTCCTGGAAAGTAGGCGAAGTGTTTCCCGTTTCCCCTTTCCTGATGGCCCCATAATCCCTACGGAGGCTTCTGGGGTGGTCTTCCAAGATCCTCTGCATCCCTTCACACCCATTTCACTATATGCCAGGTTCCCCACTCTGGTGATGCCCTCCCGATCTGGTCTAGGACGGGTTGGATTTCCGGAACACCCGGTACTGTAGCCGGTGGGCCCTCAAGGGAAAGACTGAGGTGCTCACTTCCTCTTGTTCCCTGACACCTACCACGGGGAATTCACCATTCCCATCAGAATCTCCCTCGTCCCTTGTCTCTGGCATGGAAACAAAGTGGTAACCGCAGACTAAAAGGAAAAGAGCGATGAGTTACCCAGCTTTGGGGGCTGAATAAAAGGCCCTCAATTTGCACCTTCCCTGCAACCCAAGTCTCTTCATGTTCCTAGGTCATGGGTGTCAGGCAATTTGTAATGCCCATATGGATCCGGATTCCGGTCCCACTTCCCAAAGCGAACAGCCTGAACAAAGAGGTGGGGTGTGTGTGTGTGTGTGTGTGTGTGTGTGTGTGTGTGTGTGTGTGTGTGTGTGCAGTCTCTCAGTACCCTTCCCCCACACACAGAGAAGGTTTTTCGTCCTTCAGCTGTGTGGGGGTGTTCCATTCAGATTTGTACCCTAGAAGGAAAACACCTTTAGCTTCGCTTCCAGAGACTTGGACTCCAGCATCCCCAGAGCTACTCTCAGTTATAACCCTTAGGCTCAGTTGCTGAGCCCCTTGTAGCTGCTTCTCAGTCGTCTGAACGCCAGCTGGGCACAGCCACACTCTGCCACAGGACTGCACCTTCCCGCAACCGGCCCACATAGCCAGTTCTTCATTTAGCTTCCTCCTGTTTGGTTTAGGCTTTATCTGTTGGGGTATTCTTCAAAGTAACCTCCAGGGACAACCTCATTCGGCCTTTTAAAATGTTGGAGAGTTTTTCTCTCAGTCGTCTACAGTTTTCAGTCCTCTACCTATAGGTTTACTCAAGCTTTGTGCCCCTCTGTGACCTTCTCCAAGGATACCTTGAACAAGCTCCTTGGAATGAAGTTGTCAACCTATGAGTGACTCTTCCGAGGCCACTCCACCCTATCTGGCTCTGCCCAGACCCCTACTGTCCCAAACGGAGTGACCAGCTGCATCACTCCCGCCAGGTATAAAAAATGTTTCTTTCAACAGTAAAAGTGTAAAACAAAATTATCCTTGTATCCCATAAAGGGATTCAAGGGGACCTAAGGGAAACATTTAACCTGTTGTCCCCTCACAGTGTTTGGAGGGCATGTGTCCTTCAGTGTGCCTATAAACCTGTGCTCTCATATACCCATAATGAGGGTGGGTTAGGCTTTTTCCGTGGGATGTGTATTTTGTGTCATCCAGATCTGTAGATGACCATCTACGCACATAGATCCTTCTTCTAACCAGTTGTATACCTGTTCCACAGAAGGGCACCCTAGTTTACTGCTTGTTTCTTTGTTTAACCTATACTGATGCACATATGAGGTTTTGTTTTCTTCTGCTTCATTTATGATGCTCTACAAATGTTACTGTCACAAATATTCCTGTTCAAACAATAGTCTGCACTAGATTTTTATTTCTTCAATAGCTTAGAGCGCCTTCCACCCCCACTTCTTAGATTAGCTTGCTGGGTAGAAATGTCTGTGTGCTTTTACTATGAAAAGATGCTAGCGGATCATCTAAAGGATATAGACCACCAGGTTTTCTGCAGCCTCATCAACACTGGGTGTTAACAGCTCTTCGCAACTTTCCTTTCTGGAGGCCACCTTTCCTGACACTTCCCTGGATTCTGTGCCTCTCCAGGGACAGAGAAGCTCCAGCTAGACTTTGGGTCTCTACACCAAACTGTGGCAAGAGCCACAAATAGTCAATGATTTTATTTAAACCTGGGAGTAATTAGTCCTGGAAAACCCTGGCTCAGCACCTGTAATTTAATCAACAGGCCCAGGGAGTCTAGGGTTCCTGAGGGCTCCATAAGGGATTAGAAGGCTCAACTGAGGATCTCCCACTGAGCCTGCTGTGGTTACCTGGCACTCACCCTGCAAGGTGCCAGCACTCAGTCCCAGCTGAGGCTGTGGTTCCCTGGCCTGGCAGCAGTGGGTGGCAAGCAAAGGAAGAAGCACAGAAAAACACATGGGCATGGGGCACAGACAAGGAAGACAAAGGCCGCTTTATTTTTTCTTTTCCTCAAATGTTCAAGGGGCCCTAAGGGCACCTACAGGCAGGATCCAAACCACAATGAACTGAATCATCTCTGGGGGAGCCCATTGTACAGAGAACCCTCAAGCCCACTCTGCCCCCCCATCTTTCCTCCATTTATGGTCTAATTTTTTTTTAAATTAACTTTCACTGAGTACATTTTACATGTCAGGTTTTATGCTAAAAGGCTGCATTTTCTTGATAAGCTCAGCAAACAAATTGCATTATACCCATTTTAAAGATGAGAAACTGGGGTTTAAAGAGAGGCTAATAATTATCCCAAGGTCAGCAGGTATCAAGAGAGGGAGCTGAAATTGAAAGCCCTGATCTAGCTTCGGGATCTGTTTTATGGTATCAGTTCACTTTCCTTGGTGTGTTACTATGCTGAATTAAAAGAATTAACACAAGTAAAAAGACAACAACAACAAAGAAATTTAAGTCCCTTGGTCGGCAGAATAAACAGTCTGACAAAGATGTCTATCCATTTCCTAATTAATCTCTGGAACTGGTGACTTTTGTAGTTGTTGGCAAAAGAGAGTTAATGGTTGCAGATGGGATCACGCTGTCAATGGGCTGACCATAAGATGGGGAAAGTGTGCTGCATTGTCCTGGGGATCAGTGTAGTCACAAGGTTCTTAATTCCCAAGAAGAAGGCAGAACAGAACAGAGTCATGGATGGGAGAACTCAGTCCGCTATTGATTGGTCTTGAAGTTGGAGGGAAGAATCTCTGTGACAAGGAAGTTGAAATGGCTTCCGGGAAAGAAAAAGAAAATATGTTTCCCAGAGCTTTCAGAAGGGAGTGTGGCCCAGTGATTTCAGCCCAATAAATACCATGCCAGATTTCCCTCCTACAGAACTGAGTATCAGACAATAAGGTATTGTTTGATTGCCCATGTTTGTATGTTTGGTTATAGCTGTGAAGGGAATGCTATTCCAGGCAGAAACTGCATTATACCGATTTAGTTGAGAAGGTACTTTTTTACCTAAAAACAACCACAATAAAACAAACAAATAAACAAAAAACCCATGCCCTTCAGGATGTAAGCGTGCTAGAGATTTTTCTCAGGGCTTCCCTTCATCTATGTGTGTGTTTGGAGGAGGTGGCTGATTCCTTTCTGTGGCTTTTCAGGGATCAATCAGTAAATGCATCATAGAGGACGTCCGAGAAGGTGTTTCTATAGAGCAATAAACAAATGGTTATATGGCTGCTCACTGGTGTCTCAGCACAAAGATTTCTGCATGTCCATCCCTTTTCTATTCCTCCTGTTTGCGAGAGTCTCCTGTTCATCTCCTTTCCAGCCAGTAACTCAATGAACATGCTAAGACGTTCCTTGCCTCTGTAACCCTCATGGGCCTGCCCAAACAAAAGTTCATCATTTGGGTCCATGCATTCATGAACTATACCACCAGGTTCTTTTTCTCTTGATAATTCACAGAAACTAATATTAACCACATACTTCATCACCTGGACAAAAATCGTATGCTGGACTGATTTGCATGGTGGTACCATTTCCAACTGCACCTTACCCAGTCGACATAAGGAAGTGGGTTTCACCTCTAGTAGAATATCTGGAGTGAATTACTTGCTATTGGCATCCTAAGAAGGAAGAATAATAAAAAACAACAACAAAGCAAATTTAGACAAGACTCTAGTTGTTATTATCCCCTACACAAAGAGAAAACGGTTAAAATATTCCCAATACAGTAAACAGGACAGAAAGAAGCATATAGCTACTGATCCTAGAGGACTCTAGGAAGGCATGGCAGACACAGGCCATTAACTCCAGATTCATTGAGGATTTGCAGTGACTCCCCAGTCCCAGCCTGCTACTTCTCTCCATGTCCTTGAGGGGCCAGCAAGCTTAGGTAAGTGGCTGTGAAAAGGGGCTCAGGGACTCTCATGATCCTCTGGTCCACTCATCCGGCTGTCACCTGATGCACACTGAACTGTGATCTCCCTTAGGTATAGAGAGAAATCTCAACCCAAATGGTCATTTAGCTTTATCCAAACACAGAGTCTTCAATGTAGGCCACTTTGAGGTGTACAATAGAGGCTGATCCATTAGCCAGTGTGGAGGGTGAAGACTCAGAGCTGAGTGTCAGCCGGACCTCCCCAAAGTTCAAATTCACCTAGTGAGCTGGTAGGCGTATCTGTGGCAGTTCTGCCTTTTCCACAGCAGCCTTAAAGAGGCTTTTGCCATATTGTGCTATTTTATACTCTTCCGAACAGAACTGGAGGCACTGCACTGACTCAACTTCTCTGTATGGAACACTATCTTGTTCTACTTCTGAACAACCATTGGGCACTTTTACAGAAAACAAAAAGACTTGTTCTTGGTCGAAATATCCATCTTCAAGTCATTCTCTAAGTTCAAGTCTGAGATGTCCATGTATAGACTTGCACAGATAGTGAAATCAGGTACTGTTTGATTAACAATGCCCAGGACACACAGAATCACACAGACTCATATGTGCACACACATGCAGATGTGCAGTGCTCTCCTTGACCTGGAAACCTCTGTTTGGCTTTTGAAATCTGCCTCCCATCTGGTAGACTAGGATTGCTGTTTTGAGTTTCATCCCCCATGTGCTCTTCCCTCCCTGTCTACACTTCTTCTTTGTCACTGTGACAAGCACCTGCCCGAGACAAACAACTGAAAAGGAGGGAAAGTTTAAGTTTCAGCCCCTGGCCACTTGTCCCATTATTTTGGGCCTGTGATGGCACAGGGCATCATGGTAGGAGAACATGGCATGACCTCCACCCACATCATGGATCAGGGAAACAAAGTAGAGAAAGAGAGAGGGTGGGGTCCCATCTCAATGGCATGATTGTGATGACCTAACATACATGCTTTATGTATTCAAGTCCCATCACTCTCCAATAGTGCCACAAGGTGAAGATCAAACTTTAGCACATGAACCTCTAGGATAATGTAGACTACAAAGCATAATAGTGTTTGTCTTGGGTGTTCACCCATTTCTCCATCATGTCCCAAGAACAGCAGACACAGAAGGTATAGAGCAAGTAATACAGGAAGAACTAAGCCCAGAGATACAGATGGGCAGTCGAGCACAAACTTAGCATGAACACAACTCGGAAGAAGTGTGGTGTGTGAGTCCACATATATATCAACAAAAAAACATTAACATGTGTGACTCTATCTATGTGAGATGTAAGAGAAGATGATTTACTCAATAAACACCTGTGCCAGGCATAGTGCTATGTATCATGGGATATTTGAAAGTAGAGGACATTTCTTGACTTTGAGAAACCCAAGATCTAGATAATGATAACTTAGCTGATACATGAAGAATAGATAAACATGCATGGCTAAAAAGTACAGCAGTAACATCTTCTTCCAAACTGCTTGAGTCCATTTCTGTGGCTAATAAATTGTAGAGGAAGGTTTATTTTCTCCATTGTTCTGATCCAGGGTCAAGACTCTACTTCTGGCAATGGCCTTCTTGCCGGCAGAGTCCCAAGGTTGTACAGCACATCACATAGAGTACAGGACAGGGATCACAGTCGAGATGTAAAACCAGGCTTTCTTTTACAACAGATCAAATCCTGAGATATATCAATCCATGAGTCCGTTAAGAACATGTATCTCTAAATATCTTTTAAGGGTTCCACATCCAGTATGATGAGACACACAGTCCATGGACATATGATAACATATCTAATAAACAATAAAATCTTTTTATTTTTCATTAAGAATTTGCCTTTATTTTTAAGATTCATCTTCATTCACAAGCTACTTACAGGAGGAATTAGATAGGACAGTGACCTCTAAAGATATCTACATCTTCACCTCCAGAATATATGAATGTGTTAAATTATTTTGCAAATTAGAATTAAGATTGAAGAGTAAATAAAGCGACCAATTGTAAATCCCGGTCTCTGGCTTCCATCTTTGGAGGCCCTGCTCCAACTAGGAGGATCAAAGCAGACTGACAAACCTTGACCCCCTCCAGGTCTTCCTTCTTTCCTCACCGGTGGTCTGGTCGCATTGGCAGCTTCCCGGTTTCCCTTGGGGCCACCTGAGAGCACAGGAATCCCATTAAACCTGGATATCCTTTAATTCAGCTTGTTGTGATTGGGCTTGATTGGGATGTTTGCGTTGGCAGAGAGTTCACGTTAGGAAATATTCCTAACACCAGTCACATGATTTTATGATGAGAAAAATCCATGCTCATTTGGGTCAGTCCAACATAGGTTCTCAGAAGTCGAAGATGACATCAGACAGGTGGTGGTGAGAAAGAACCACAGCTGGATGAAAGAGGAGGCCATGAACAAAGGAGAGTGACTGCTTCTAGAAGCTTCCAAAGACGAAGGAATGAGATCTCCCATAGAGCCTGCAGAAAGGAGTTGTTACCTTGAAACACTTGTCAACACCCATTGAGACATATTCAGAATTTCTGAACTTCTTAAGTATAAAACTAGATTGTGTCATTTTAAATAACTATATTTACAACACTTTGTTTTGACAGCCAAAGACGAGAAGGAAGCCCCTGCTGCCGCTGCTCCTGCTGCTCCTGCTCCTCCCCTTCCCTCATCTTTTCAGAATTATCTGTCACTGAAATTACATTAATAAAATAATTTATTTTCAGACTTTTTTTTAAAAAAAGGGTCCCACATCCTGCTATTTCATAACAGGAAACTGTAACTTGAATTTTGGAGGCCACAGTCCACAGTTAAACGATAGCACACCTCTACTGACTCCCTTTCTGTTTTCCAGAGCCAAGTTCTTAGACACTGTCATTAGCCTCTTCTCCTCTGCCTCATTTGTGTCTTACCCTTTAAAAGCAACATTATTCATTCTATTTTAAATTTTTAATTTTTTTATCAAGAATTCACACACAGAGAGAAAGAGAGAGAGAGAGAGAGAGAGAGAGAGAGAGAGAGAGAGAGAGAGAGAGAGAAGACTGGAAACTGCAGGTGATCTAAAACTTAGTGTCTCTTGCTTTAATCGCCTTCTTTTTGCATGGGTATAATGATGCTGTCCTTCTCCTCAAACGTATCATCTCTCTTCCCATGGCTAACTCATTGCTGAGTGCTTCCTGTTGTGGAATATTAGTTTAAGATGTGTTACATTTGTTTATGCAGTAGAATATTTGTTTAATGATGCAAAGATGTGTTGCATTCTTTTAGAGTGCATTTGTTTAACTCTGTAAAACTGTGCTGCTTTGCCTGACTGAAACACTTAATAAAAATTAAGAAAAAAGATGAATGCCCAACAGCTTGGAAGGAGGGAGAAATAGGCAGGACTGCCAGGCAGAGGGAATAAACAAGAGGAGAAATTTAGGGAAGAGAGAGAAGAATGAAGAGCAAGAAAAGGAGGACAGGAGGACACCAAGGTCTAGCCACCTAGTCACATGGAGTAAGAAGAAAGATATATAGAATAAAGAAAGAAAGGTTAAAAAGCCTAGAGGCAAAACATAAAGAAATGGGGTACTTTAAGTTAGAAAAGCTAACTGGAAACAAGCCAAAATAAGGCCGGGCGCCTCCAACTCCCTGCATAGAGTTCAAGACTTACCAAGATCTGGTCCCATCTCACCTCAGCACACACACAGCCTTCTGCATACACTGCTGCTGTCATATTAAACACCCCGACCTTCTTTGAGCTGACATTGCCTCCTTCACCCAATGGAGTAATTTTTCATCATGTATCAGGGCTGAGCCTATGTGACGAATACAGTAGAATACTGCTAAAGTCTGAAGTTGCACTGAGTGACTTCCAAGACAAGGTCACAAAAGATATCACAGCTTCTGTCTCGCTCTCTTGGATTGCTTTCTTTAGGGGTAAGCCAGCTACCTTGCCACGAGGACACTTAAACTCTTGGAAGAAATCCACAGAGAGAAGAACTGAGGCCTTCTGCCAGCAGCCAGACCTGTCTTGCCAGACATATGAGTGACTTGAAAAGCAAGATCCTCTATCCTCTATCAGAGTTTCAGATGCCTACAGGACTCAGTTCACTTCTGACTACTGATTTCATGGATTCGTGTGCCAAGCTACCCAGTCAAGCTGCTTTCAGATTCTTTACCCAGAGAAACACTGATAAATAATAAATGATTTTTTTTTTGTTTAAACCGGTTTGAGAATATGTGCGGAGCAAACTACTCAGCAATAGATTAATAAACCGCACCTGGAATATTCCTTCATTCTTCAATGTTTGTTCATTTGTCAATCTATGTTCCCGTGTGTCTGTAAGTCCAAAATACCTTGAGCTTCTAAGTTTATTCAAGAATAATTTCTGCCAACTATGAAGTCTTTTGGGACTGTATTGCTAAAAATACATACAGGAAAAAAAAATACCCAGTCTAAATATTTCTAATACGGGGTAAATCAATACAAATGATTAGTTAAAGATCAAAAAGAAAGCAATGCTGCCTTAATTAGGAAACCATAACACGATGTGGGTGTGGGAGCAAATGAGGAAAATGACACTTCTCTCAGCCATTAGCAATTGTCACCCTGAGCTACTGCAGCTGCTGCAGAGCTGGAGATGCCCCAGGAGTCAGAGGGAGAAAGCTATTCTCCCTTTCTAATCTCCAGCAAGGCCTTTCATCGGCCAATCTGTCAGGAAGAAGTAGACAAAGGAGTCTGGGAAATGTAGTTTGCACACTTCCCTCCCTGCCCTTAGAGAAGATCTGCCTAGGGAAAGTGAGCCTCTGGGAGCTCGTAGAGACAAGTCATCATCTGGAGCAATAACAGAGATAACGGAAACACGTAAGCACACATCTGACAGGTCTTGGTTGAAGAAATGAAGCAGCCAGCACATGTGATCCTCTTATGACTGGAGAAAATCAGATGCTGTTATGTTCAGCTCGAACATCTATCCCACAGGTCATCAAAAGACTGGGCCCCACCCCAGGGGCACATCTAACTCAAAACAGCCTCCACAGCAAAGCTCTATTCAGTAAAAACCTGGAGAAGGGGATTGCTGGTAAGAAATAACACCCTGAGAGAATGGAATGGAGCAATCTCCTTTTCAGCTGTGACCTCTTGTGCCTTCCCCAGCCCTTCCATGGAGTTGGTCCCGTTGTGGTGTGTTTTACAGGTGAACCATCTCAGCTGTAAAGAAATAGAGTCACACAGATGCCAAGTGGCAGAATTGGGTCCCCAACACAGCAGATGAGGTCCAAGGAATGTGTATTTAACCACTCTACCACTCTGTTTCTTACTCTTCGGTCATCTTACCTGAAACATGGCAACTACTGGCCACTTACTGCACCTGTGCAGCAGAGATTAAAAGGTCCAAATATAAGAAAGCAAGAAGAACAGAGCCTGTAGAAACTCAACCCCTGAGCTCAAGGAAAACCTTTGAACTCAGTCTTTCCAACCATGAGTCTACTGTAGATCAACTCATAGATTCTAGAAAGTCCACAGTAGTTGAATTATCTAGAACATTTTCCCCTGAAGCTCTGAATGGACCTTTAAGTCCAGAAATAACCTCTTCTCCCAACCCAAGCATATGGGCAGGTTAATAGCCAGAGCTGGGGAGATCCTGGGATGTGGCCATGTGTCATGCCAATGATGAAAGTCTATACAGAACGGTATATCTGGGCTACTCTTTCTTTATTTGTTAGATCACAAACCAAATATCGCTTACATTTCCCCTTTCTTGTCTAAAATAAAAAGGTTATAACTAATATAGGAACAACTATATACAATAAGCACAATAATCATATACAAATATATAGGCAATGGTTACATTACCAATGTCTAGTCTATTAGCATTTGACAAATTCAAAGAAAATACTCCATTATCTATCCTATCATGGTGAATCCAAAGTGTTGTACCTAATTCACTTTCTACTCCACCTTGCATTACCACATTTCTGTATCTCCCTTTTCTTTTTACAATGAGATCCCTAAATCTAATCTCCTTTGTTTAGCTTTTTTCTTGACCATTCCCAATAACAACTTGCACCCAACCCCTTCTAAATGATAATAAATATCCATGACTCATCTTTAGGGAATGTGGGCGTAGTTCTCTAAACCATCTCCTGCTGATTGGGAGCACTGGTAATCTTCGAGAGACCTTGACACAATTCAGGATTATGGCCAAGTCCTGAATGGAGAATTCTGTGAGGTAGGATCATCCCCGCCAGCTGTTCTGGATGTAGAACTCAGAGGGAACTGCAATAGAGGCGCTCTGAGACATTGGATCATCTGCTCCATCTGTCCCTTCAGAGATTGTTCAAGGGGTCTTTCTCAATCAAACCTGATTTTTTTTCTTAACCCAGAATGAATCCAGAGTCTCTCATTTCCTCCACGACATCCTCAGACCGAATGGGGTATCCTGTCTCTACGAGTCTTCACACTGAGTGCCCAGAAAGAATGACAAAGCTGAAATTAATTCTATTTACTTGCTTAGGCTGCTGATGGAGAGGCATAGGGAAAAAATAGTTGGGTCTGTCCTTTCACTTGCTTGGATAGAGTTATTTCAAGATAATTTTTGAGGCTACTGTGAGGATAATGTTTTCTTGCCTTCTTCTCCGTATGTTTGTGACTTGGATATAAGAACGTTACTGGTTTTCATGTGTTTTTTTTTTTTTGTATCCTGCTGCTTTGCTGCAAGTATTTATCATCTGTATAAGTTTCCTGGTGGAATCTTCATGGTCTTTTATGTATAAAATCATATAGTCTTCGAATAAGGATACTTTGACTTCTTTTTTATTTGTAGCTAATTGATCTCCTTCAGGTATCTTACTGCTCTAGTGAAGACTTCAGTTACTATACCTAACAGGTATGGAGAGTGTGGACATCCTTGTCTTGTTCTTGATTTTAGTGGGAATGCTGTGTTGCACTGCACAAGCCTAGCCAATGAAGACCCAGCTTCTCTCTCCTGGGAGGGAAGCCTGAAACACAGAATACAGGTGTAAAAAAAAAGAATTATACAGCTGTGGCTGTATGTATGGTAAGAGGTTGACTTCCATATAATTTATGAAATAATGTTGATTATTTTATAATAATCCACTTGCATACTTGCATAAATAAGACATTCTGGTTTGCCTGGACAACATTTTGCCTAGTTCAAACCTGATGGAGGAAAATTGGGCTACTCAGAATAAAAAGAAAAATGGCCTATTATTCCGATGACTGGGTACCAAGGTATGGCTACAGATAAAGGAAATACTTAAAACACAGTAGCTTTTCTCAAAACGAATATCTTGTTTTAGAAAATGCATTTATTTCCCTGCAAGTACAGAGCTATTGTAAACAATACTGTCTGCAAAGATCTTGCATGACCATTGTGAATGAGCCATTTTCTCTTGCTCAGAGGACATGCTGCTGTGAGCTCTGCCCCACAAGTATCAAACATCCAACTCAGGGAGGTGGTAACTCCAAAACTCATAGTTAAATACCCAGAGTGGATGCTTTGGTTCTCTCCCCCCATCCCTAACCAGTGACTCCTAAGGGCACTCTAATCCAAATAGCAGTTTCTGAGCAGGTACAGCATGAAGCAAGTGAAATCGACCAGTTCACAAATGTGTATTTGAGAGACCAGAGAGTGGAGAGGAGGAGAATCCAATAGGCAGCGCATCTCCACTTGTTGCCCTGCAACATTTTCAAACTGTAATCTTTGAAATGTCGCATTGTCATCTACTTGCTTTATCTCGGAACTTCTTTCTTTCCAACACTTTCTCTGCCTCAGAGAGTCCAAGCTTTCATGCCATCACACTTTGGGTTTCTCTACATCTTTCAGAAATCTTTGCATGGAAATCTCCTTCTTGTCATTTAGTTTCAACATCAGCCTCCCCTATCAGAGTTAGCGTCTCTAGCCTATGCATTGAAAACTGAGAGGCACCATGACTAGGAAATGATCCCCAGCAGATAGGCACTGCCTGGTTTTGCTCTGTTCATAGACCTGACCGCTTGAAGTTTCATAAAGTCAGTACTTAACATTGTTACATCCTCTCATGCGCTCTCAGGCATGCTGTGTAGTTCTCTGTCTCCTAAAGTCTGGAGTGGCCCCTGGGCCTCCCTCTGACCCTTTCTCTGAATTTTCCTTCTGAAGCTTAACATCCTGATTTTTTTTCCCTATCACTCACCTCACATATTGATGCCTCTTGAACTAATAATGAGTAGATCTCAATATACCAATATTTGTATTTATCCATGAGGGTATGTTTCAAGAACCTCAATGGATGCCTGAAACTCCAAATAGTACCCTATCCTATATATACTATCTCTCCTCGTATTTATTACAATGGTTAGTACTGATTTTCAACTTGACAGGGTCTGAAATATTTCTTCAGGCACAACTGTGAGGGGTTATTTGGATTAGACTAGCCTATGGCCCCATCTGTGGGAGCGCTCTTGATTAGATCAATTGAGGTGTGAAGACCCACCCTAAAGAAACATCATTCCCTAGGCTTGAGTCCTGGACTGCTTCAAAAGGAGGAGGCTAGTCAAGTATTCATTGTTCTCTGCTTCCTGACTGTAGCTACAGAGTGACCAGTATGCTTCTACCTCTAATTGTATTGACATATATACATATATTTACATTCCTACCTCTGATTAAGATATTTATGTAATGATATACATTGTTTACATTTGGAGGTCATTGTCCTCACTCATTGCACAGTTGTTCATTCTCTTAGTCTTCAAGTTAGATTGGTAAAAATCAATAGTCATATATGTTTATTATATTTATATTTAGGCTAATCAGGTTATTTAGGTACATAGAGATCATACTTAGTATAGATAATATAATCTTCAACCTCTTCGAAGAGCTATGGAAAATGGCCTTTAATCTAACTCATAGTTCTATAGTAGTGAGACACAATCGCTCCTGGCATCACCGCTCTACTCCGGAGAAAATGTTGAGCACCAAAGACACTCCACCTGGAGCTTGTCTTCTTCCTGACAGAACTGGCCCTTGGGCAAAGAAAAAGCCCATACCTTGACCACTGACAAAATTACAGAATATCCGTAAATGGATAAAAACAGGATTGTCTTATCTTGCCAAGACAGGGTGAGAGAGTCCTAAAAGGCTTCTTGCCTTTAAAAAATGGCATGTCAGTTACATCAGGCCTTAGCCAAAGTTGATTGACTCAACATTACATACGAGACTTTGGGTGATTGCCCAGGTATTCAGTTGTCTCTTCCATTTGTTGCACATTTCAGAAGTTTCCCGCTTGTACTTCCGGGCTGCTTGAGTAAAATTATTTTCCTTCTCAGATCTTTGATGGAGTTGAAGATTAGATAGTTGTAGTTACCATCTACATTATTTAGACTCCCTAAAATAAAATATTTAGTAAAACTTTTGTTATATGTTTCTTGCTTAACATTGTTTGTTGTTTGTAACTTTATATTTATAATTTGCTTCTATTGTATATAGTTGTATTTGGTTTGGTTCTGTCTTATTTTAGAAAAAAGGGGGAGATGATAGGGGAGTTCAGCCAATCACATTCTGTTTGTGGGGCATGTCGCCCTTAGGCTAAAGCTTGCCTGTAAACCTGGCAAGTGCGCTCCGCTAGCTCTCTCTCGCCTGGCTCCTGCGTCAGGACGGATCGTTTGGATTCTGGTGTAAACTGGTGTTTCCTTACTTCTGTTTATTAAAGCTGTATATTTTGTATTAAGATAGTCTGGGGACTTTTCATTACCGATCGCCCTGCGGCATCAACTTTCCAGTTGTGATAGACTGTACCCTCAAACTATGGGCGAGCATAAACTGCCCTATCCTTTACTCTTGTTGGGATATTTTTATCACATTGACAGGGAAAAAAGGAAACCTATGATAAGATAAGGTGAGGCCCTGGACATTTTCCACTTACAGGAGACCCTGATTTTTGTGGTGTATCCTAATTGCCAAATTGGTGCTATTTAAACTGGAGCCCCTTCAGCTGTCATCCGCACAAACTCGGGGGGTAGTCAAGGAGACAGTAGCGTTTATACATTAACATCCACTTCATGGGAAAGCCCACCAGTTTGAAAGAACTCTCATGGTCATCTTCAAATAAATTTCATTCCAATGATCAGTTTCTGTTCTTTGTGAGATGAGGCACACTATATGTAGCACAATGCCTCTTTTCTGAGAAAAACCAAAGCCTGGCCCTTCAGAGTTGGCAATGGATGGAGACTGTTCCTATGAGGATGACCCATCTCTTCCCTTATTCCCCATTTTGCATTTCAAAAGATCGTCACTCTACTGAGGATCTCTGGGTACCGCTGGTAGCACTAGAAGGCTACAAGCTACTAGTAGGCACTGGTAGGCTGACCTCAGAGGACCCTGACACACGTAGGCCTCTTCTCAGCCATGGATGCACCTACTATGGTTTGATTCTGAAATGTCCTCACCAGGCTCCTATTTTCAAACACTGAGTCTTCAGCTTGTGGTGCTACATAAGCTTGACTAGTAGAAGGCACTAGGTTTAGACTTTTGAAGGTCATACTGGATTCCAGTGTAGAAGAGTCTCCTCCACAGGCCCCTGACTCTATGACTTCTTCATCATGATGGACCCAAATCTCTCTAAAACATGCCTTTTCCTTCTTTAAGAAAGTTCCATTGGGAATTTCGTCACAGAAAGTCAGAAGTATCTGGTGCCCCCCTCCTATTCCTTCAGTCTATTGGAAGAAATGTTTTGTTTTGAGTTTTTCAAGCACCAGAGGTATGCCATGTGCTCTGACCAGTCCTACTGAATCCAAAGATCAAGAAGAGGACTTAAAAATCAACATTGGAAGATTCCAGAGAATTCCCCCAGAGTCAGGGCTAAAGTGTAGATGTATAGACTCTAACCCATCTGCTAATAAACTATTAAGCAGCATATACAATGGCAAGAACTGTTTGAAAAGGCGTTACTGAAGACCCAGGGAGGGAAAAATGCATGAAGAGAGTAACACCCAAGTATATGAGCAATGGTACAACTTTCTTCTCTGTGGCACCTGACTACATCCACAGGGAAGGAACAGTAAATCGCCCATAGAAACTCTGTTAACATTCACAGACAAGAGAAACTCCTGCAGCCAAGGAAGTGAAGGTTCAGTCTAAAGGCATTTTTTTTCTGCTAAAATTCTAATCTGTACTGGTTGAATCCAGTAACAGAATCTATAGATACAGTGGGCCCAAAGGTGTCAAATGCTGCCCCATGGGACATACTATATACTTGTTCCTGGTCTTGACAGTCATGGTGCATGCTGCATTTTAAAATTTTTTACAGGAAAAACCATCTGCAATTACCTGTGCATACATCACCATGGAAATTTTGTTAAGCAGAGATAGCTAAGGTACCTCTAAGTGTTTTCAAGCTTGCAGTCAAGGCTGTCCATGAGGCACCCCCAGAGTCTCTCTTACTCAAGGACCCTCCTCATATCCCAGTCAATCAATCTCCGACAAGACTTCACATGTAGGCTATGGGTGTATAGCATGGTGGTAGAGCATTTACCTAGCATGCATGAGGCTCCGAGTTCCATCCTTAGCACTGAAAAGTAGATACCCCTAAACACAGGGCTGATCCCAGTTCACAGGTCAGCATCTGATACCTTTGGTCGCACAGTGTCTATAAGCTCCGTTATTGAATTCAACCAACACTAATTGAGATTTTGGCAGAAAAATAATGCCTTTAGTATGAACTTACATACATGCTCTTCTTTTTGGTGACCCCTCAAACTCACTCTGTAGTCAAGGATAGTCTTGAATTTCTAATCTTCTTATTTCTATCTCCCAAGTGCTAAGACCAAAAGACTGTACTACCGTGCCTGGTGTCTGTGATGTTTGAGATTGTGCTCAAAGTTACACGCATGCAAGGCAAGCACTCTATTAATGGAGCTACATCCCTAGCCTATGCATATATTTTTGTCATTTTCCTCTACACAATAAGTATAAAACCTATACCTAGCATTTGTCCTGCATTGGTTATTTCAAGTCCGCTAGAGATGACTTAAAGTACATGGGAGGGTGTGGTTAGTCCTATACAAATACTGCCATGAATAGAAAGAACATGAGCATCTGAGGATTTTTTTTTTTATATCTCCAAGGGCTGGACTTTATCTCCTGTGGATACCAAAGGACATTTATTCACCAACACACCTAGTCAAGAGAGACATAAAATAAGATAACAAAGAGGACTTTGTTTTAAGTTCAAAAGCATTGCAGATAATTGTCCAACCAGAATACAGAAAGCACATTGATCTAAACCTAAACCCTATTCTTTCTAGCCAGCCGTGTGCTTCCAGACTCGTGGTTGCCCTAGTAAACATGAATGTGCAGCTCTGTTTGAATATGACTGGAGAGTAGCCATGCAGATTCAAGCATATGGAGTTTAGGGGCAACAGCTCCCGGAGATCCCCATCTGTCCACCTGGGGGCTTGGTATGCCTCTGTTGGAATGCAGTTCCCTGAGCTCTCTTCCTTTCCCTGCAGGGTAATATGGAAGGAGGGAAAGGGTGCCCTTATTGCAGAACTGGTATTAGAAGACAAAGGAGAATAAAGTAAGTCTATGATGGGAATAAAGAGATGGCTCGGTGGGCAAAGTACTTGTCACATAGGCATGAGGGACAGTCTCCAGAAGCTCACGGGTCAGGCTGAGTTAAGGACAAATGATTTTGGAAGTTGATCAAATAGTCTGCCCTTTTCATAAGATAGTGTTTTGAAAGCTTTAACTTAGTCCGATGACAACTGTTCCATGGCTTATCTACAGTAACAACACAGTACCTTGATAATTTCCTTCTCGGCACTAATTATTAAGTATAACAAACCTTTTTCTATCCCTGTTTAAGCCTAACTGGGCTATAAGCTAGTAGAACATTCCCCTATCTACAGCATATGCTGAGTACACATTTGCTGAATTAGTGAATTCCAACATCCCACCACTGCCCAGTGGTTGTAAGCCATCTTTCATACGTGGGTCTACACTTACCTCACCTGGCCTCGATCTACCGGCTTTCATCTACCGGTGAAAGCACTCACTAGTCCCTGAACACATGAATCAGTGAATGGAAACAGATGAATGAACCAGCAAGTATATAACAAGAATCTTTCTGTCCTGCTATGAGAAGTATTTAAGTATATTATTGTGCTCTGGTCAGAGTTTAGAACACGTGATGAGATTAGGGGCCTTTGCTGTTCTACACTCCACATTCTCCTCTCTAGAACTGGCTCCTTCACATTTGTGGGGAGAAGATTCATTTGGCCCTCAGTATGTGTGGACCCCACATCTGTAGATTCAAGCTATCTTAGATCAGTAACGTGCAATACATTTAAAATAAATTCCTTTTGTTCTGAGCACATACAGATTTTTGCTTATTTTTTCATTTAAAGCTGAGAGTGATAGTGCACGCCTTTAAACCCAGCACTTGGAAGGCAAGGGCAGAGACAAGTGCATCTCTGTGAGTTTGAGGCCAGTCTGGTCTACATAGTGAGCTCCAGAACAGCAAGGGATACATTGAAAGTCCCTATCTCAGAGTCGTACTAGGCCCTATGAATGTGGGTGACAGTTCTGTGACTCGGGCAGTCTATGGGCACACGGGCAGTAGGACGAGGATTTATCCCCAGCACATGAATTGCCTTTTTGGAGCCCATTCCCTAGGGAAGGATACCTTATTCAGCATCAATACATGGGGGAGGGGGGGAGAAGGGGGACTTGGTCTTGCCTCAACTTGATGTGCCAGATTTTGTTGATTCCTCATGGGAGGCCTTACCCTCTCTGGGGAGTGGATGGGGGGTTGGGTGGGGAGAAGATCAGGGGGAACAGGTGGAGAAGAGGGAGGGGGAACTATGGTTAATATATAAAAAAAACCCTTTAAATAAAAAATTAAAAAAAGAAAGCCCCTATCTCAAAACAAACAAACACATAAAGGAAAGGAAACGACACCCAGCCATGTATTATATCAAGTACTAGTGTCATCTGAGATGATTTACCATGTACTAACACTTTAGGTCAGCACACAAGTAATAGGTTTCACCACAGCATCCTTATAAATGTCATTCTTTGTTCCGCTGCATCCTCTTCCTCCATCTTCCTCCCCTATTCACCCTCCAGCTGGTTCCCTTCTTTCTTACCAGTAGCAATGATTTGAAATACATGAGAAGATACAAGTAGGCTTTATGCCAATCACGCTGTATACGGGATATTTACATCTGGTAACGTGATATCCATGGATGCTGCGGGGCAGCCAGAGCTTGAGTTCTAGGGGCAGTGGTCCCTAATCGGATTTGAACGAAACTGAAAACACAGTGTCACACTACCTTCCAGCTCACTTTCTGAGAATGTTTTGATGTCTGCTGTCAGAGAGTGAATCCTTCAATCTGGTGACTCAATAGCTTAGAGGGGGCCAAAACAAACCAAGATGTTGTTAGACACTTTTCTCCTCCCCGGTCGTTTCCATGAATAGCATGTTGGTTTTTACGAGCTATTAGATTTTATAAACTTCCTTTCTAGAGCAATTTGTCAGTGTCAACAGTTATTACTACCCTGTAGTCCCCAAATTCCTCTCTTGTGAGCAATAATTTAGCTTAATTTTTTTCTCTGTGATAAACCTTTACATGATCATCAAGTTTCTAATTAAGGATTATGGTTACCTGGGAGGTCCCAGCCAAGAAACAACAGAGATCAAACACTAGAGAGAGGAGGCAGCTTTGCAAATTGTCCCTATAATGTCTCTCACTCCCTCCCCCAAGCAGAATCCCATGAAGGATTGTCATCCGCATACCCTTGACTCTTTTCAATGCCCTGACATACTTCTCTGATGGCAACCGGGATTGAACCCAGGACCATGAGTTCTATCTAGCACACACCCTAATTCCCCCAGCTACACCCCATAGCTTTTCCTTAGTCCCCATTAATTAAAACCGATCTTTGTGGAAGGTGTCATAAGCTAGATGATGCTTACATTTGTCAGGCATATCAATTTAAACAATAAGCAAACTTTTTATCATTATCATTGGACATAAAATTAAATATCTGGGAGGAGGGTTCACAAAGCAGTATTTTACTTTTAAAATAACAAAAATTTTGGTATTCTAATGTCAACAGAAGTTAAACATACTCAATACACAAGGAGGTTGTTAATGATGTTATATCTGGAGTGCTTCCCTATATTTAAAACAGACGTCACACTTGATACTTTAGCCAGGTGGTGTCTTATTCCTATTGTTCATGACAGTGTGTCGACTCCACGTGTCACTGAACAGGAACATTGCTTTATGAGAAAGCCATATAGAAAAGAACTTCTATGCTATGCGTTACCTGTATTATTCTAGACTCGCCTTTCTTTCTCAGATCTGGTTGTCCCCACCAAATATCACACAATTAAGAACACAAAAAGCTCTACTATATTCATCAAACTCACCCCCAGAATTATCTGCTTGCTTTTGACGTTGTGTTTCTTTGCTTTAGCTGACTTAAGATGAAGTCTAGCACTATTGTTAAAAAGGACAAGGGGAAGAAAAGTAGAAGGAAGAGGGAAACAAATAGAAAGAAAAACAAATGAAAACTTAGTCGTTGAAAGAGAAACTGGTCGCATACTTCACATCGGGGAGACAAGTACAGAAGAGCTGGGGGCTGTGCTCTCAGCCCATTGCTGGTGAGTGAAAGCCATCACTGTGGTTCCTTTATGGGCAAAGCTCTATCAACTTATGCCATCTGCTTGTCTGGATGGGGTCTGCCATTATCTCAAGTCCAATTCCCCATCTTTCAGGCTCTTGAACTAAGACATGACTCCAGAAGACTTCTTCCAGATCGTGCTTTAGAGGTTAGCCAGAGCCAAACATGGGAGCCACCCACATAGCCCAAGAGACCCGAGAATGTGAACAGGTGATTCATGCTGTCTCACGCAGTTCTGTGTTAATCATGGGCACTACCCGCAGCCTCTCTTCTCCTTCCCAGAGCTCTCTGAGTGTGGGATCTCTCTGGATTGGCTCTTTGTTGCGTGCTTTGTGGGCTGTTATTTTCTGTCTATGTGCATTATCTGTCTCTTCCCACTCATTTTCTGTCTTCTTTCTAAGAATTTCTCAGTATTTTTGGTCTTCTGATGATGGCTTCATTTCACATTTTCTTTGATTGTAAATTTATTCCTTTTAAACTATAGTGTTTTATGTTAATAGACTTACAATTAGAGGGAAGGTGACAGATTGTGTTCAGTTTGCCATCTTGCTCCAGTATCATTCATATGTGCATATTACACAGACATACATATATCTGCTTTATTCTTTATATTTGCTTTACAATATAGAAAATTATACTATGAAATATATAATCATGTTGTATATATTACTTGTCTCCTTTTCAGTTTCACTCAGAATTTTATTTAGAATACTTCTTTATGGAGGAACTAATTGAATTTCCTCAAGTGTTAAGAACAATATTTGGCATATAAACTAAATATATATAGAACACCAAAATTCTAGATCTGCTACTTAATAAAATACATCCTTTTCCCTTATTAATGTTTGATGTTAAAAACATCTGGATCTTACCAAACCCCAAACAGAACAGATTATCAACATATTTGTTAGACAGCTGTTTGTAGACCCCATTGTTTCTGCATAACTTGTTATCTACTTCTCAAGAGCTCAGTGATATAAAACAAGACATGTGTCTGGACAGGGTATTTTCAAACCCAGAGCTGTACTCAAAGCACAAGGTTAAGATACAATGAAACCCACAACATGTCCCCATTTCAAAACTTCCTGGTGAAAAAGTAAGGATGCAAGGAACACAGGCAAATCTAAAAGTTTAAAGAAATAAGATTGAAGATGAGTGAAAAGACTCTCTCTACTTCAATATTGAATATTGAAAAGAGAATATTGACAATATGGACTCTCTAGAAAGAATCTGTCTGCCAGGAAGAAAACGCACATGGTCAAGAAAGAAAAACTTCAACTACTCTTGGTGATTGATACAAATGAAAACAAAGAGTGTAAGGGATTAAAATAGTATTGATGTGCTGCAGAGCACTCTCTGGAGACTGATGGTGATGTTCTCTGAGGGTTTACTCAAGTACAGAGTTCTCCAAGAAATGCCACTAGACAGCGTGATGAGTGTCACGAGTGTATGGCAGAGAATTTGTGAGGATGTCTGCTTGACTCACAGAAGTGCTTCCTCATCATTCCAAGGAAAATCTCATAGGTATCCCTCCTATATCATATGATCGGTTTCAGGGTAGGCATAGTAATTGTCCCCAAAGATGTCTACCACTGAACCCTGGGACATGCTAGTTTCTGTGGTAAAACGGATTTTGCAGATATGATGAGGCAGAAGGACCTCACGAGAAAGAGAGGTTGCCAAGTCTATTCACACAAGTCCTTAAGGGTGATGAATATTTCCAGTCGCCAAAGAGATTACTCTACACAAAGGGACACCATTTAGTAGTATAGTCTTTAAAAAAGGAGAGAGGAGATCATGAGTTAAGGAATTCAGTAGCCACCTAGAACTAGTAATGGTGCTCTGTTGTAAATTAGGTTGGTACAATAAATAACCAGGCCAGCTCAAGAATTACAGTTATATTTTAATGGTTAAAAAGGGGAAACTCACGCTACAAGAGTTCCCGGGAGGTCCAATGTCCTATCTGTCGGGTCGGCACCGCGCAGAGAGAGCACGCCTCTAGGTCTTCCCAGTTTTGCTACCTGGGCTCCAAGTAGCCACACCCTAACTAGATGTGATTAGTTGGTAGAGTTTCCCCAAAAGCTTCAGCTCACAAGTGCAAGAAAATAAATTCGACCAGCTCTCTCCAAAGTCAGAAAATGGATCCCTACCCTACTCTTCAAAACCTCTAAAAGAAAGCAACCTCCGCCATCTTGGTTTTAGCCCGGGAAGATTCCCATTGGTTTTCTGACAAGCTGTGCTGTGCTGATCTCGCAAAAGCCACCAAACTTCAGCTTTTGTTAGCTGTTCTGTACTGAATAAGCCCAAATAAAACCAAATGTATCACACGTGGCATCTCCCCATGCAAACGCAGATGATGGCAGAAAAAGCATCGTTTCAAACCGCAGAAATTTCATTGGGCGACAGTTGCTGCTGTTGCCCTTTGACTAGCTCAAGATTGAAAGACAGAAATGAGGATGTTGGTTCTACCTTGGTTCTACCTCTGTTCGGACTGCATCACAAACAGGGCTTCTTCCTGTGTCCTCACAGTAGCTGTGCATCAGCATGTTTCTCCACCAGCTGCTTCTGTTTCTTGTCTTCTCTCCACACAGCGGATATATTCTACTTCTCTCTTGAAGAGAAACCAAGGTCTTCAGTGAGAGCAGAATTCCATGTGCTGTGAAGCTGAGTACATGGCACTGCCCAAGGCTTCACGACTTGAGGGCAGTTGTGTCACGATGCTGGGGGAAATGAACAACTACTTTCACAAAGCTGACTATTGATCTTTCCTTGTATTGTAGAGTATTTTATCTGTCCTAAACCCCCCATGCACAGTCACACACACATACACACGCACGCACATGTATGATGTATATAGAGAGATTATCGAGATAGCAGACAGAAAAATGTGTTTAGGCTTTGTTTTTTATGTAGCCCAAGCTGACCTAAAATCCATAATCCTCCTTTGGCCTCCCAAGTGCTGGGAACACAGGTGTATTCTATTACACCTGGTGGAAATATTTTGATTACCATATTAATTAGATGTTATCAGTTTAGACCTAATTTCTAAACTGCTGTTTCTTTGTTGTAGAAATTAATAAAATTCATAAATTATGCAGATGCTATGTGTGTCAATCACAATCTCATTTTCAGATGCTAGTGAATTGAGTATTATTGCAACTCAAGCTTAGGATGATAGCTAACAAAACATCCCAGAAGACTCAACACAGCAACAGAGCTTGATTTAGATTACTATTCTCATCATTCATCTTATTTCAATGAAAAGATCCAGAAATATAGCCCAGGCTGGCCTTGAATTTATTATCCTTCCCATTTTAGACTTCAGGGGCTGGAATTCCAAGTGGACACCACTGTGCCTCACTCTCTCCTGCCTTTCTTATCCTACCTTTATTTCATTATTTACCAGTACTTATTCAGCCTGCACTATGTTATAGATTGTGTTGGTGCCAGAAATTCAGTGGTTAGCAAAACTTACATGGTTCTTATCCAAGTAGGGTTTAGAAGCCAAAGCTAGAGTCATATTAAATAACAGCACCAGTGTACATGTGCACACTGAAATCCAAGTGTTTAAGTCGAGGACTCAGTAAAAGGATTAGAATGTCTCAGTCTGGTCAAAGGAGACTCCTAAAGATGAAACAAGCCTATAGTAGGAAATCTATGTGGGAGAGAGACTCCTAAGTGAGAACAGCTAACACCAAGTCTTGGGGACTGAGGAAGGTGGAGTTGCTGAAACTCCAATAGAGTCGTGGTTAGCAGAGAGTGGGAGGAAAGAGCAGTGAGTGGCTAGAGCCCAAGGCCACATGCCCTCCAGGCCACACTCTGGATTTTCATCGTGATCCAATATGCAAAGAGAAGACACTGAACTGTTTTAAATATAAAAGAAAATGAACTCAGATTTTAGTGACTGCAGAGAGTAGTCTAGAAAGGCCTGAATAGGTGGGGTGAGAAACAGTGGCCTGTTGAGGTAGAACTGATGAATGAGGGACAGATATGTGCCAAAACTCCCTTCCAGGGCTCAGCACTGGCTGGATGTAGGACATTCACATAAGAGGACTGATATCAAAGAGAAGATGCGAACTCCCATTTGGATTCAGTGATTTGGAGATAAAAGAGGACAGTTGAATGTGAGTCCTAAGTGTGGGAGGACATCAGATTTTAAGTATCATAAGCAAAGAATGTCAGTGAGTGCACGGATACATTCTAGCACAGCTTGGCTACCAGAACACTAACTACGGTGTGGAGGTCATGGAGGGAAAGAAGAAAAGACAAACAGACACACAGAAGACCTGGGATCAGGTAAACTGGGCTTTCTGATGGCAAAGCCGCAGCACACTAAAAACTCAGTATGTTTATTACATATAGCTGAACAGGGAGGTAGGGCTGCTGCATACAGCTGAACAACAAGGTGGGTTTAGCTGATCGCAGTAGGAACAGTCTTTGTAGGAGAGCAGTCTTCAGGTTGTAAACATCAGGGGGCTATGGTGGCCTTTTTCTGCACTCATTGCCAACCACATCAGAAGGAAAGGCCTTGTCATGTCCCCTAGGCTTTTCCATTTTCTCTGTGGGTCTGAAGTTTTGGTTCATGATATAGCCAGGCTGATGACATCAACAAACATCCAGTCAGGACTTCATACTCTCAGGGTGTCCTCTGCTTCCTACAGATGCAGATGAAATGAGCTGAAAATCCAGGAGGACTTCAGTGTGGTCTGTGAGTACAAGCACCTAGAGGCAGAGAGAAGAGGTTGCACCCTGACCACAGAAGAGGAAGGAGCAGTTGGAGGTAGAATGAGAGCTAGAAAAGTAGTGTGATGTGGGATTCCACTCTGGATGCTATGAATATGTTTTATTGCCATTGGTTAATAAAGAAGCTGCCTTCAGCCAATGGCTTAACAGAATATAGCCAGGCTGGGAAAGATGGATAGGGAGAGTAGGCAGAGTCAGAGAGAAGCCATGTAGCTGCTGAAGGAGATAGATGCTGTACACTGGACAGAACCTTACCAGTAGGCCACACAACCACGTGGTGATACACAGAATAATAGAAATGGGTTAATCTAAGATGTAAGAGCTAGGAATACACTAGAGTCATTGTCCAAGCAGTGTTGCAATTACTATAGTTTCAGTGTAATTATTTCAGGAATGAGTGGCTGGGGAATGAACAAGCAGCCTCTGACTACAGAATAGCATGCAAAAAACTGAGGCTAACACATATGGCCTGCCACCCACTTCGGGTCTGGGTCCTTGTACACCCACTTGGGGTTAGGAAGAAAGTAGCTGAGACCATGCCCACAGCTCAGCACTTCCCACCTGGGCAGGTGGTGGGATGGGGCCTGGTAGGAGTGCACAGGCAGGAGAGCATGGTGGATTCCTGCCGCCATAAACAGAGAAATTTCCAGGCTGCTCACTGTGCTGCATGGCAAATCTAGCTTTTACTCAGATAAAAAGGGTTTATATGCTGCACAGTGCTTTCCAGAGTTGAGGTGGTGAGGATGACTCCCACCCAGCAGTCCTAGAGCCAGCCATGAACTACCTCGCCATATTGAAAGCCTGAAGAAGGCAGAGCCAGCTTCCAGAGCTGCTTCAACCAAGCTGTTTACCATTTTAAAAGAACTCTTAGTCAGAAAATTTTTACAGATATGCAATAAATGCAAATTCAGATGGAAAAAGACCTATAAATGGTCAGAATGTTGGGTAAATGTGTGTAGGTTTGAGAGAGAAAGGAAAAAGAATATAGACAGCTATAAAAGGAAGTAAATGATTTTAAAAAATAAAACAAAGTCTGTAAAGAAATAGAGTACAGATAGTGATAGATTAAAGGAGTAAAGAAAAATAAGCCACATAAAGATGGAAAATACACAGAGAGTCTGGATTATGTATATCATTGTGTTTTCTTTAATTTTTTGACTGTGAATGAACTAAGTACAGACTGACACTTCATTGTATGGGCTGCTAAGCTAAACCAACATAGATACTATAAAGGCATCTTGACTTCAAAATTTGGATCTAGGGATATATTGCTTTGGAAAAGAGGTTCTGTTTTTGTTTTCACAGAGGATGAGAACCTGTGGATTCCTTCCAAACTAGTGTGATTTAATGAAACAAGATCCCCTGAAAATTCTCCATAAATGCCTAAAATTACTTCACCCAACAAAAACGGGAAGCAGTTTAAAAAGAACTATGCCCAAATTCCCAAATGTTGTTTATAAATGTTTGTTTTCATTTAAAGGAGTATATGCTATAGAGATGAATATTTTTCATTGGTGTGGATCTTGGTTTATTGGTACATATTTAAGGTCAATTTTGTCATATGTATATTTCTGCTCTTGATTAAGGTATTGTGTTTGTGCAGCTCATTTAAAAATGTAATGTATAATTAAAAATACAGGGTAATAGATAGTTATCTATTACTAATAGCCAAGCTTGTAGTCATGTTAGTTAGGTTTTCTAGATCTACAGAGATATATTTCAGGTGGGTAGATATTCTTCAAGCCTTTCAAAGACTAACAGAATATGGCATTTAAAATGTTTTTTAAAATTTAGGACTTCTCATGACAATGAGACACATTCTGGCAGCACCAATTACTTCAAGAGGAAGTTGGACATCAAAGAGGCAAGAAACTGCTCTTGCCTGGACTGAACTGCTTGATGTTATGTTGCATGAACTGGACATGCAGGAGACACTAAGAAATGACTGCTGAACTTTCCTAAAGAGGCTCCTGATTCATGAAAGAGTCTGTTAGACATTATGCAGGACACAAAGAAAGTGACTGACAAACTGCTAATATAGGTAGAACTGTCTTTTAAATTTCCTGCTTCATGTAAAAATCTGCCAGATACTATTGGCCTGTAGGCTGAAGATGGATGCGCCAATGGTACAGAAGAACTTTGGGTGACTGTCCAGGCAGTGAGATGTCTCTGTCAATTCTAGAGTTTTCAAAGTTGTTTACAATGCACTTCCTGTTTACTTGGGTAATATTATATCCTTTTGGAATCTTTGATGGAGTTGAAGAATAAATAGCTATAGTTTTCCTTAGTTATGATAAAAGATAAAGTAGATATAGATATTGTAACTATAATTATTGTTTGATAACTGTTTTGTTATATGTAATTTTATTACATTAAAGTTAAAACCTTCCTTTTATTTAGACAGAAAAGGGGAGGTGATGTGTGATTCCCCTCTATATGCTATGAATGTTTTATTGCCATTGGTTAATAAAGAAGCTGTTTTGTGCCAATGGCTTAACAGAATATAGCCAGGCTTCTTCAGAGAGAAGCCGTGTAGCCTTTGAAGGAGACAGACACTGGACACAGGATGGAAACTTATCAGAAGGCCACAATCACGTGGCGATACACAGAATAATGGAAATGGGGTAATTTAAGATGTAAGAGTTAGCTAGATAGAAATACACTAGAGTGGTTGGCTAAACAGTTTTGTAATTAATATAGTTTCAGTGTTATTATTTCAGGTCTGGGCGGCCAGGGAACAAACAAGCAGCCTCCAACTACAGTAGTGACTCACAAATCAGTGACAAAAGTATTTCCATGACAGTGGACTGCACGTTGAACACCAGAAAGAAGACTAGGACTTCTAAGGGAGTGACTGAGATTTGGCCAATTATTGCTAACATATCTAATTAGGACGGTGTAGAATGCTTATTTATCATCCTGAAAGTTATTGCTGACTTAGAGAGAGACCAGTTTTTTTCATTATGGAGAAGTCACATTACAATGGGTCAAGACATTTATCAGAAATATGGAAATGGAGCCACCATATCTCCTAAACCCCAAGACCACAATAGGTGCTAAATAATTATACTTGTAAGTATATTAAAGTCATTCTTAGAAGTAGGGCCTAGTGCCAAAGGCCTGCAATACAGCTATTTGGGTTGAGGCAGGAAGATTGCCAGTCCAAGGACTGCCTGGACTGCAAAATGAGTTCAAAAAGTCTGTGGAACTTAGATCCTATCTCAAAATAAAACAGAAAAAGAGGGCTGGAGATGCCATTCAGCTGTCAAGTTCATATCCAGTATATGTGAGGCCTTGGCCATACTATACACACACAAAAACAAACAAGTAAACAAACAAGAAAAAACAAAAAACTTCACACATCTCTTCAATCTTCACTATGGGATATATGTGTGGGGGTACAATTATATATACATATATATACAACACACACACACATATATATGTACACATATGTGTGTATGTATTTATAAAATGATTGCTTGGACTACTTTATGGAGAACAGGGTAGAAATATGTGTCTGGTGCCTGTGAAGGTCAGAAGAGGACATCAGATCTCTTGGAACTGGCGTTACAGATGGTTGTGAGCTGCCATATGGGTTGGGGGAATGAAACCTGGTCCTATGGAAGAGTAGCCAGTGCTCTTCACTGCTGAGTCATCTCTTCAGCTCCCTAAATATTTTTTTTAACTTAGGTGGTTTGGATATTAATTTCTTATCAAACATATGATCTGAAAATCTTTTCCCCCATTCTATGGGAAGCTCCTTTACTATGTTGATAATATCTTTTGATGTTTTAAAATTCTCATGAAAATATATGATTCCTTTTTTTCTTGCTGTCTACACCTTTGCTGTCATATCCAAGCACACATTGTTAAAATCAATGCTTCCTCTTTAGCCATTAGGAGTACACAAATTAAAATTACGTTAAGATTTAATCTTATCCCAGTCAGAAAGACTGGTATCAATAAAGTAAACAAAAACAAGTACTACTGAGGATGTAGGGGGATAGGACCCTTTACACACTATTGGTGTAAATTAGTGTACTCACTAAATAAATGTATGGAGGTTCTCCCTCCCAAACTAAACATGGTGATACCATGGTCTGCTGTCTAATCCCTGAGTGTGTCCCTGAGGGAATTAAAGTCAGCATACAAGAGACATATATGCACATCTACACTTATTGCAGCACTGTCTCAATTAATGAATGACAGCCTCAGACTAAGTGCCTTTCAACAGAGAAGTGAATAAAGGAAAAATGAAATACACACACACACACACATACACACACACGCACAAATCGGTTACCATTTCCAGGAAAATGGCTCGAACTGAGGATATGCATGTTAACCCAAACAAGCCAGATTCAGAATGATGTGGGAGGTCCGTCTGTCTATGTGTTGCTTTTATTGGTTAATGAATAAAGAACTGCTTTGAGCCTATGACAGAGAAGAACAGAACTAGGCTGGAAAGCTAGGCAAAATGCTGGGAGAAAGAAGGACAGAGTCAGGAGATGCCATGTAGCCCACTGGAGACAGACACTGGAACTTTAGCTGGTACACCACAGCCACATGGCCATACACAGATTAATAGAAATGGGTTAAATTAATATGTAAGTGTTAGTCAATAAGAAGCTAGAGCTAATGGGCCAAGCAGTGATTTAATTAATACAGTTTCTGTGTGATTATTTCGGGGTTAAGTGGCCAGGAACCAACAAGTGGCCTCCCTTCTACAACAATTTATCACATCTCTTCATATATGTGTAATCTCAGTTTCATAAAAGGTGTCAAATGGGACAGTTTGAGAAAGCAACTCTAAGGGAGACTTTACAGGGCAACAAAAAATAAATTGATCAATACACATGTCAAAATGTCATAATAAAATCCATTATTTTGTAAATTAATAAACACTGAAAAATCCAATATGTGAAACTTTTATAGTATGTTTGCTTCTAAGAGTTTCATGGCTTTATATTTTATATTTAAGGAACATATACACTAATCTAGTTGTTCTCAACCTGTGAGTCACAACCCCCAAAGACCATCGAAAAACACAGATATTTACATTACAATTCATAACAGTAGCTATGGTGGCTTGAAAGAAAATGGCCCCCAAAAGGAGTGGCACTATTAGGAGGTGTGACTTTGTTGGAGTAGATCTGTCTTATTGGAGGAAATGTGTCACTGTGGAGACAGGCTTTGCGGGTTCATATGTGCTCAAGCCATGCCCACTGAGTCAGACCACTTCCTGTTGCCTACACGATCCAGGGGTCTCAACTGTTTCTCCAGCGTCATGTTTGCCTGCACGCTGCCATGTTCCACTGTGATGATAATGGACTGATCCTCTAAACTGTAAGTGAGCCAGTAAGCAGCTTGCTTCCATAATCTCTGCCTCAGCTCCTGCCTTCTGGGGTCTGCCCTGTTTGAGCTCCTGTCCTGACTTCCTTCAATGACGAAGAGCAATCTGAAAGTATAAGCCAAATAAACCATTTCCTCCCCAACTTACACTTTTGGTCATGGTGTTTTGTCACAGCAATAGAAACCCTAACTAAGACAGTAGCAAAATTATGTTATGATGTAGCAACAAAGTAATTTTATGGTTGGGGTCACAGCATCATGAGGAACTGTATTAAAGGGTTTCAGCTTTAGGAAGGTTGAGAACCGCTGTAAACCCATCAATCAATTATTGCATATAGCTTTAGGTAAGCATTTAACGTCATCCTTTTACATATTTCTATCTAGTTTCCCCAGAACTATTTGTAAAAAATTCTTTTCTTATCACTTACATGGTCACAAATCACTTGCCCACGAGTGCAAGTGTTCATTTCTGTGTTATCCACCCCACTGTTTTGGTCTAAATGGCTGTATGCTAGCACCATGCTATTTGATGACAGCGGTTTTGAATAATTCTGAAATCAGGAGAGACTGTCTTACCTATTTGGGGACTTCCTGAGGTTCATAGAAATTTTAGGAAGGATTTTTCTGTCTCTAAAACCAACAATTGGATTTGTATCGATCTGTTGGCAATAACTTCTTAACAATATCATCTTCTGGTCCCTGGACATATGTATCTTTCCATTTATTCTTTACTTTCTTCGGAAACAGTTAGTAGTTGCATTTCCTTAGCTAAATGAGTGTCTAAGATTTTTATGCTATGGTAAATATAATTGTTTTCAAAATTTCTTTTTTAGAATGTTCATTGTTATCTTGTTGGAGCTACAACTGCTATTTGTGTATGAACATTCTGTCCTGCAACTTTATTGAATTGCTAATTGGTTTTTAAACTTTTTTGCATGCATTGTGTGTGTGTGTGTGTGTGTGTGTGTGTGTGTGTGTGTGTGAAAACTTTTATATGAAGGGTGAGGCCATGACAGATTCATAAGAGGCCAGTGGTGTCATGCTCTATCATACTCTACCCTTGACACAAGGCCTGGAACTTGGAGCTAGGCTGCTGACCAGCCAGTCCCAGCAATCCTCCTGTCTCTACTCCTTCCCTTCACCCACAAACACTGAGGTTAGAGGTACTTCTCAGTAATCTTCCACCCTCAATCTCCTGAGCGCTGGGATTGCCACATAGGCCCTGCCACGCCCAGCTGATTATTCTTTTAGTTCTAGCAGATGCTTTTGTGGAATATCTAGGTTTGTATACATACATGATTATATAATTTGCAAAGACAAATGGTTTTTTAAAGATTTAATTTTACAATTAAATATGTAGGGGAATGGTAATGTTCCCATGAGTGCCGGTGCCTGCTGAGGTCAGAAGTGTCGGGTTGCCTCTATCTGGAGTTACAGGTAGTTATGGGCCGTCTAACATGATAGGAACCACAATCAAGCTGCCTGCAGAATTGGTGTGTGCTCTTCACCACTGAGCCATCTCTTCATCACAACAGTGATTCTGTCACTCTCTCTTTTGACTTGGGTTCTGCTTATTTCATTTTCCTGACCACCCATTCTGTTTGGGACTCGCAGTACCAGATCAGACACAAATGATGACAATGGCCATCCTTGCCTCATTTTAACGCTCTCAGTTTCCCTGAGCATGGAGTCACTGCAGGTTTCCCGTTCAGGACTCTGGTCCTACTGCGGCACTTTCCTTCGCTTCCTCTTTATCGACTTCTGTTTCTTTTAAATCATGCAGGGCATTGAATTTTAGCAAATGCTTTTTTTAATTCATCAATTCAGATAGTTAGATGAAATTTTTAAATTTTATTTTACTAATGTAACATACTATTTTCATCAACTTCCCCACGTTACATCATCTCTGCAGCCTAAAGGTTAGTTTCACTTGACTTTGGTGTAGAATCCGTTTGTGATGGGACTGAATATGGATGCTAGTATTATTGACAATTCTGCAACTATGTTTGTAACAAAGACATCGATCTGTAGTTTCCATCCATCTTACTGACTTCAGTTTTGACATCGGGGTGATACTGGCCCTCCCAGAATGAGTTGAGGGCTTCTTGGAGAGGCTTGAAGAGTGGTAGACATTTTCTCAAAGCTTGCTGGGATTCACTGGCAAAGTCATCGGAGGTAGGGCTTTTCTTTGTTGAGACAATTTTGATGGAAGTTTGTGACTTCATTTCCACGCTACTTATAGATCTAGTCAGTCTTTCTAGGAATCTTTGTTTTGTGGAGGTTCTCCAGTGTGCGGGCATATGATTGATCATACTACACTCTTATAATGCTTTCTGTTTCTGTGAATTATTAATAAAGCTTCCACTTTCATTGTGACTTCCCTCATTTGCGCCTCTGCTCTCTTTATTTGTAGCCCAGCTAAGCAAAATTCTGTCACTTTTGCTGAGACTTTAAAGGACCTACTTTTGTTTTTATTGATTTTCGTCCATTACCTATTCTATTGATTTCTGCTCTAGTCTTTAAAAATTGTATTCATCTACATGTATGTGTGTGAGTGCATGTGTGCTAAAGTGTGCATGCAGCAGTCATAGGATAACTTACGGGAATCAGTTCTCTCCTTCTACTACATGGGTTCCTAGGGATCAGACTCAGGCCACTGAGTTTAATGACAGACACCTTTACTTGAAGAGCCTTCTTGTTGGCTCTATTCTAGTCTCTATTGAGGAAATATTTATTTGGGAGTATAGGCTGAGACTAGGTCTCAGTATGTAGCCTAGGTTGACCTGAGCTCACTGTGTAGCCCAGGTTGACCTGAGCTCACTAGATAGCTCACACTGGCCTCAAATTCACTATCATTTTACCATTGCTTCTTGAATCCTGGGATTAGAGATGTTATAAATGTGAGTGAAAACAAGCAAACAAACAAAACCACGTTTTCTTCCCATACAGAAAGGAATGCCAACGTAACAAGAGAATTTCTGGAAGACTCGTTTTCGTTTGTTAGACAGCATGGCTTTTAGTATGAAATGATGAGAATCTTTCATAAGAGCATTTCAGGTCACAGGTAAGAAGACTAACAGTGGTTGGCTGGAGGTGGGTCACTCCTGGAGGAAGTCATTGTTGGTACCTGAAACTCATCTCTCCTCTGCTGCCACCGTCCAGCTCTCTCCATGGCTACCTCCTGGGGTAAGATGGGAAGGAAACAGAATGTGAATGAGGAGGCTAGCTTGCTTTATTTTTTTCTGTGGCAGGGAAAATTCCCAGGATATATCCAGTAATCCACAAGGACCTCTGGGTTAAAGTGGTAGACAGTGCACATAAGGGGGTCACTTTCTGACTTCATGATGCTCTCAAGTGCAGATGTTCATTAAATACACAGAAACCTAAACATCTATGTTGCCACAGTATATGCTTGCACTCTGGCATTTTCTTCTTCTTCTTCTTTTTATTAAGGGGCCCCAGACAGATTTCCTATCCTCTTGTCCTCTAAAACCCACTCACATGAGATGCAGCCTTGATTGTCTTTTCCACCGTGAATTACAGCAAACCACAATCAAAGCTGAACCAGTTCCTCATCGACTTCTTAAAAAGGTCCTAGAGTTGTATCAGATTATAGAGGACAGACTAGAACCCAGGTACCCAGCCCAAACGCTCCATTCTTCTATACCAAGGAGAGACGAGGAACCACTGCCATTTAGCATGCCCTCCACGACCTTTACTTCCTAAATCTGGAGCTAGGTTAGATTCAGGCTCTGCTTAGTTAAGGTTTCTATTGCTGACAAGAGACACCATGACCATAGAAACTCTTATAAAGGAAAACATTTGAATGGAGCTGGCGTACAGTTCAAGAGGTTCTCAGCAAGGTCCCCATGGACTTTCCTTTTATGGCTTTAATAGCTACTGAGGTCCACCATCCAGGTCTGTTATTTTAATGACGTTTGCAAAAAAGGGATTTTTCTAACATTCCACCTCCCATGATTATTTATTGAGATTTTTATTTGATATAAGACTTCTCGCTGACTATTGGGATGTCTAATAAAGTGAGCACAGGTAAGATGGGGGTAAATGCTTTATTCTCTTCTCTTATTTGTCCATCTCCATAATAATGAGTTGATGTCTAACAATTTTCAAAGGTAGTTAATTAATGAATCATGAAGGACTGTATTGAGTTGTTTTGTTTCACTATGTAAAAAAGAAAAAAAGTGTATCTCTCTGTATACTTTATATGTTTCCATACATTTTAGCCTTTCTTCTTCAAGTTGTCTCACCCTCCATAAATTCAGGTTGACAGCCTTTTTCAACTTTTAATTCCAACAGTATTGTATTTGTTCCTTTCTTTCTTGTCTCAACTTGTATGTATGTATACATATATATATATATATACATATACATATACATATATAAATCTTTGGCCCTGAGTCTGAAACGACCACTTTCCTAAGAAAACCTAATTTCTTTTGATCATGAAGGATATCTAGCGTGCACAGTCTGTAGGTTTCAGAGCCTTTCAGCTTTTCCTCTCTGACAGATCCAGGGTTGGGCATCGCCAGATTCTCCTGACATGTGGGTGGTGTGTGTTGTCTCACTGTTAGCATTTCCCAACGAGCTCGACTACAGTGAGGACACAGCCTTCCACGTGGGCCTGAAGCTCAAGGACTCCTACTTCAGGCTCTGCTCTACTTTCCCCGCCGTAGCTCTGCAGGGGCACCAGGGCTGTAAGAGGTAGTCCCGGCTCTTGGAGAACTCATGGGCACTCGCCTTAGTCATCCCTGGAGCTGAACCAGAAGCTCCGCCAGAGCGTGACAGTCAGACACACAGGCACCAGGGTTGGTCCTCATCTGCCCCCTACCAGCACTGTGATCCAACACATCATCTCCACTAAAGGCCACAGGCTTCCCAGGTACCAAAGGGGAGGATGACAACAGCTTCATGGGGTCCTGGGAGGGTTAAAGAGGAAGACCCACAGCACCCAGACTGGGACACGAAAAGATGACACAAATGACAGTTCCTTGCCCTTCTCTGGATCACTCACCCTCTGTTATATAATCAGACGGGTCAGATCTAAACATTCCGCGCTCTTCCTGAAGTACGGGTGCTATTTTTACCTGTCCTTTCACAAAAAGGTTACAGCCCTGTCCTGTTGTCGGGGAGAGGGCAGCCCTGAGTCACTTCCTCCCTTCCTGGGCTGGTCCTTCTGTGCTAAGCTGGCCAGGGGCCAGGCTGCTCCCCGAGAGCTCTGCAAGCCACTGGGGCTTGTGCTCAGTGACATTCACAAAGATTTTCGGAAAAAAAACCTACCAGCTTTGTGGGGGACTGGGCTGACCTCCCACTTCCTGAATTGATCACGATTTTTACTTTCCAGACATCCTCTTCCTGAAATGGATGAGTGTTCCACCCCACAGCCGCAAACATTAGCAGGTGGCTGATATTCAAACTTAAGGCTGACAACTGTAGACTCCGCACAGTGGCATGATTCTCTTTTCTTTTAAAATGTTGATGAATCTCTCTTTTGCAGTATTGGGAGACCTGGGGGTAGAACCCTGAGCCTTGAGCACACTCAATCACCAGGCAGCCCTTTATTTAAAGACAAGAGTGAGGTGGAGTTGTGATGTGTAACCCAGCCACACCTTGGAAGGATGGGAAGAATCAGAAGTGCTGACGGCTTGGCATGCAAGCTGGTATTGGAACAGTTTGTAAATGTTAACACTGAACATCCAGTGACAGGTGAGTAGTATCGGTGAATGTCAAGGGAAGCGCAGGAATCTGTCCCCAGGCAGGAGACTCATTGGCCAGAGAGTTCGAACTACCTTTCTCAAGCACTAAGACCCTCTAGTGATAGTGTACTGTGAGTGTCGCTCACAGAAGCCCTATATCCGTGCAAGCTGGCTGAATTAGAACCCATTGAAGGTTTGCCAGCAGATTGACATCTTGGCCAGATTGACATAACAAGAAATGTTACCCAGCAACCCTTCGGAGAAGGAACTGCAATCCGGATGGATAGGGAAGGCCAGCAGATTCCAAGGTAGGATACTGGGAGCTGGGCAGCCTTCAGGAGTGATGCAGATAGCCGGAGCATGGAGGTTAAGGAGAGGGACTTTACTGCCTCCTGTGGTCCCCATTCTAGGACTCTCAGTCTCTATACTGAGTCCCTTGATATTGGCTCTTAACTTTGCTGGAGATTTTTAGATACAGGCCTCCGTCTTTACAATCACTGTAGTGACTCATATTTGTTGTGCATTTGCTATGGCCCAGGCACATCTCCAAGGTTCTCACCTTCCCATTAAGAAAACTGAAGCTCATGAAGGTTAAGTGAGCTGGCTAAAGCCACACAGCCAGTAGGAAGTAGAGCTAATAGAATCTTTAAATAATCCCATTTCCCATTTCTATGTTCAGTATAACCATGTGGGAAACCTGTAACTCCCCGCCCCCGGATAAGCATTCACTCCACTTAGAGTTTAGTGAGGTTAACAGGGTATTCATTCTTCTCCCCAGCCTCACGTTCCTGCTCTCAAATATAAGATGTCTGAGGCTCTGGCCTTACTATACTTCTCTGACCAGTGGTTTGCGACTCATTAGTAACTCTAAAGAGTCATTTGGCTAGATGGTTTTGTAGCTTCATTGTCAGATCTTTTAAGCCCCTTTGAGGACAGGACCCCATCTTTACTTTGCAATCCCTTTCCCCAGTCTGTAGTGTCAATGAGCATCAAGGTCTCATTAACAAAAATGAAGAAACCAAACCTCAGAGGTTGCTAAAGAAAAAAAAAAGTGACAATTAGTATGAACACTGGACAGCGCTAAAAATCTGAACACTGGGCTTCTCCTGTTGCCCTGGGAAGCCAGGCAACCTCCAAGCACCAAGTGTGCTCTTTAGGGGACTCTCATTCATCAGACGACTGCGCCAGAGCCATGAGCTGGCAAAGTCATTCTTTGAAGTAGCCGAATGTCTCTTTATCTCTGGAAATTCCAATCTCATTTCACATTTGAAAAGATTTTTTGGTCATTATTTTAGGAAATCTCACAACCTCTTGATAACGTGAAGACATTCCTCAATTCCTTCGGGGGGGGGGATTTTCATGTAACATGTTATTTGAGTGTAGCAGTTCTTTGCTTCTGGTAACAGAATGATACAGCTTGTCTGATGGAGGGGGCCACCTGTGGGCACTGTTCACCATGCTTGGCTTGATAAACAGACGAGTAAATAAACCAGTGCTTACATTCCAGATGGGTGACTACCCCAGTTGTCATCACAGAACCTTCATCCAGTAACTGATGGAAGCAGATGTAGAGATCCACAGCCAATAACTGAGCAAAGCTTCGGAGACCAACTGAAGAGAGGGCGGAGGGATCATATGAGCAACGGGGAGGGGGAGGGGGTCAAGATCATAATGGAAACCTACAGAGACAGCTGACCTGAACTTGTGGGAGCTCAGGGACTCTATATCAACAGCTAGGAAGCCTGTGTGGACCAGGATCTGTCCCTGGTGCATGAGCTGGCTTTTTGAAACCTATTCCATATGGTGGGATGCCTCGCTTAGCCTTGGTTGCAGGGGGCCAGAGCTTAGTCCTGATTCAATTTGATGTGCTGTGCTTTGATGGCTCCCCATGGGAGTCCTTACCCTTTCTGAGGAGTGGATGGTGGATTATAAAGAAGGTGGAGAGAGGGAACAGGAGGAGAGGAGGGAGGGGAAACTGTGGTTGGTATGTAAAATAAATTTAAAAAAGAGATTTGTATTCAAAATGCATAGCTTTTACCTTAAAGAAATGATTGATTTGCCTGGGTCTCTCCCTGTGTCTGTGTCTCTCATTCTGTGCATTTTTATACATATATAAATATATGTGTGTGTGTGTCTCATTTACCTTTCAAATGCACTCTGTATTTCATAGATTCATCTAATACCAAGGAGGGTATGGTGGAAAAGTTATACATGGCCACTGATGGTTTCCAGTAGGATTTATGAATAGACAACTTGTAAAATGGTATGTGAACAAAGGCAGGCAATCATAAAGGAGTAAAATAGATCATGAGAATTTTCCTGCTTCATTTACATAAAACCAAAAGAAGATTCTTTTCCAGTTTTATCATAATGGAGGGACTTGTAAAAGGTTCCGTGTGGTATTCTACTGAGTTCATTGAAATAATATACTCCAGCACATTTTATAACATCTGAGTAAAAGAATCTCTTAACTGTGGAAGTGAATGCATCTATGCCATCTGTACCAATATGCATACATTCTGAGACGTGCTTGAGTCAGCAATTTTATCCACATATGAACATTACGCTGTGCCACTCAATGTGGCTTTGTGATAAGGGACAAGCGATGTGTTTGAAGTAAAAGGGAAGAGGCTGCTGCTGGTATCACAAGGCAGGCCATCTAATGGTCCACGTTAAGGAAAAAGAGAGCAACCATGTAAACAGGGACATAGCCATAACCACTATCAAGGACTACATATTTCACATAATTGTGTTATCGTTATACAATGGGTGGTACCGTTCACTTACAGCATCAGCATCACCACAAATCCGTGACTGGTGCGTGACAATGTGACCTTATGCAGGCTACAGTTTCCCTAGGAAGCTGGAACTTCTTAGCTCTGTGATAGGTGACACCACTGTCTTGTGCATGGTTTATCATTGGCTGAGGAGTTTTTCTGTGGTGTGAGATTATGTGGAAATGGCTGTCTGAAGCTCAGCAAGTCCTTGAATGAACGTTATTGCCCAGGTGATCTTTCAGAGGTCACCCTGTTTTGTGTGGGATGGACTTAAAGGGGTCTGTGCTTTCCCCTGGGTTAAACAGAAAAAGAATATTTTCAGGATCGATCTGCCAGACGGAGCGTGGCGTGGTGGTTGTTTGAAAGTTTAGATACGAGAAGAGTCGCTCTACTGTTGGCCCTGACAGCCTGGCATGCTCCAACCCCTTCTGCACTGTGTCGTGTGCTCCTAAAGAAAACTCTGCAGTTTTCATCCTAGTATTGTTTGAGCTTTTCAACAAATAGCAGAAAAATCGAATGGCATCCAGCAGTTGAGAAAATTTGCTGCTACGTTGGGGGGGGGGGTACCTCCCAAATCTACGCGCTGTGGAGGGTAGGGGCTTGTGGGAGGCAGCTGCCCATGGCTTTGAGAAACTCTTACAAGGGTCTTGTACTTTTGGGCTCCAAGACAGCTGGTATCTAGGTGTGAGTTTCCCCAGTTTTCTAGTTTTTGTAGATTTCATGAAAGTTGATTCTCTGACCTTGACTTTCCCCACCCTACTCAGCCATCATACCATACCCTCTTTGGATTGAATTCTTCCAGCTTGAAATGCTGAGTGTCTTCCTTCCTCTGCCCCAGGATGAACTCTCATTGTTCACCATCTTCAGTAATTTCAGCTGCAAATGACCCCAAGTCCAGGGTTTCAGCTGGCTTGGAACAGAGGGTAGGCAGGGAGCTCGCAGGTCCCTGAGCAGAACAGAATTCCTACTGTGGATGACATCCATATACAGGCCTCAAGGGAATGGAAGGAGAGGGGAAGTAGGACCGAGGTGAAGTTGGCCCCCAAATCAGGATCAACACGTAGAAACAGGGTCTAGGCGTTATTAGCGTGATGCCAGAAAGGAGCAGCATCCTTCTGGGAGTTTCTGAGTGGGATGGTTGACTGTAGAGGCTGTGGATCAGTTCTCAAGGACATTTCTTTGGCCATTAGAGGGCATGCATTATGAAGAAGCAGACAAAAGCCAAGTACATACATTATCCTTTTGGAGAAGCAGCACTGAGTCAGGACAATGACATTTATGTAACTAAAACACTATACTGTAAGGGTAAGGGGTGTTGAATTGCCATGTTTCTTCCTTCTTTGAAGCAGCGATGGCGGGGTCACATACAGCCAGGGCACCATGGCCTGAGAAATGTGTTTACACATTCCTTGATTTGGAACATAGTAATGTGACTTCCTTTGGCTAAAGGGACAGGAAATAATAATGAGAAAAGAACCTCAAGGTGTCCTTACAAGGTCAGGTTCATTCTCGGCACATTACCTATCACTATGGAAGACTGTACACCCACAGGCATGACCCACAGGCCCATTCAAACCCTATTGTCTTCTATTACAATTTCCACATGTTTGTTATGCAGTAGATTTATGACAATAACTGACTGATACAGTTTGTGTGCACCTCACAGATGCCTTTCTTTGTGAAATAATTTTAAAACTTGAGGGTGCACTGATTGTGTTGCTTTCATGTCAACATACTGACGTCTGCCTCATACTTAAATGTAGGATGAGATTTTATCCTGTTCTTGATGATGATTTGATTTTATTCTTGGCTCACAAATGAAAATCCTGCCAGTTTGTTGTAGCTGTGGCCCTAGACGGTTTTTATAACTATGCGACGAACAGTTAGGTTTTGAATCGACTTGGACCCACACCTCTCCAGCTGCTTTTCTGTAGAAAGCCTTTCTTCTTTTCAGCATACGACACCTACATTTCCAGACAAGTTTAGATGAGACTGTTTTCATTTTCCATTTTGGATCTCGGTGAAATTTACACGGCAGACACGTGTCCTTAGGAATGAACCAACTTTTTTTTTTTAAAAAAAAAGGCATGAACAAACTGAGAAATACACATGATCATTCATTTGGCACCATATCCTTGGATTTCACACATCAGGAATAAGCAAAATTAGTGTAATTTGCTCCTTAAATTGCTTGCTGACAAAGTGAGGGAAGCAGAAGAGCATCAGTTACCAAGGGGAGGTGACAAGGCAATCGTCCCAGGGTCGTTGCACATGGAGTGGCTCTGACCCTGGCACCAAGACTCTTACTCAGGAGGTCTAACCCGCGTGACCCAGGCTCCTCTTCGCCCACAGAGGCTCAGATTCTGGATGGTCAAGGGGCAATCTTAGTTCAGTCGTGGAGTTTCTTCACTTGCTTTCTGCTATCTAAATTAAATGTCAGTGGTCAGTTACCATTTTGGGAGTAGTTTCCAAGATAAAGCATTCTCTTTATGAGGGTGGAGATTAGAGAACATCATGGTTGTCATGGTTACATACTCATTTTTGGTTCTCAAGTGGCTCCTACTGGTACTGCAAACTTTCCATCAGAGGGAGTGAAGAAGTTTCCCTAGCCAGCACTTCACTGTTTAGGTCAAGGGAGGAGCTCAAAGCGTCTCTAACGTGGCTCTCACACACGTCCTTTTGTCACCCAGCCCTGCTTGGCTTTGCTTGTCACTGATCTTCACATCATTCTCAGGTCTTTCATGGACACTATTTAGTAGGTCAAAAAGGCAGCACAGGAGAGTCTGAATCTGAGTTCAGGTGTCGATACTTATTGGTTGAGTGTACCAGTCCATCTTGTGTTGCTGTAACAAGATACACAAGGCCTAATCATCCACATATATTCATATAAGAATATAGAATTCATACTCTCTCTCTCTCTCGCTCTCTCTCTCTCTCTCTCTCTCTCTCTCACACACACACACACACACACACACACACACACACACACACATATATATATATATATATATATATATATATATATATATATACACCCCACATATATTCTGGAGGTGCATGAACACAAAACCACCCTCAGTTTCTCGTAATGATCCCATGGGAGAGAGGGCACATGGTGAGAGATGAAGCAGGAGATGGAACCAAAACACACAGCTGGATTTATGGCCATCATTCCCCAGTCCCTGAAGAGAGAGAACTCCCTCCCAAAAGAAAAACACTAATTCCTTTCAAGGTCAGTCTCCCATCACCTCTACACTGACAACTAAATCTCCGACTACATGGACCTTAGGGAGACAAACCACACCACAGAAGACGTGGGGAGGATAGTCTCTTGGTTTAGACTTATCATCTCATTTGTGGAAAGGAGACAATTGTAGCACCTACTTAATGGAATATTGTGAGAATTAAGTCTTAAAATAATGGGCCAGGGTAGGTTATCAGCTTGTGACCCCTGGTATTTCAGTATAAATAATCATTGTTATCAAGAGACGATGCCAACAGTAGCAAAGGAGACCTCCTCTGCCACCACCTCAGCTCATAACAGCCTTTAGAAGATATAGATAGAATAGCCATGTTGTTGGAGGATGGGAGTTAGTAACCCCGACACTTCCCAGGCCCTAGCGGGTTCTTTTACTCTTTTTTTTTTTTAGAGGGGATGCAGTGAACTTTATTGATGGTATTCAAGAGAGTAGGGCTCCCTAAGTCCCTCCTGCTATCTGGGGGTCTGGGATGGAAACTGTGAGGGAGAGCTCAGTGTCAAGGGTTGAGTTAGGACAGGGACTGCTCAGCAGCCGAGGGCCTCTCTCTTGCTGTGTCCTTGCTGGGGTGGGTGGTCCAGGGCGGGCTTCTTACTCCTTGGAGGCCATGTAGGCCAGGAGGTCCACCACTCTGTTGCTGTAGCCGAACTCATTGTCGTACCAGGAAATGAGCTTTACAAAGTTGTCATTGAGAGCAATGCCAGCCCCAGCATCAAAGGTGGAAGAGTGGGAGTCACTGTTAAAGTCGCAGGAGACAACCTGGTCCTCAGTGTAGCCCAGGATGCCCTTTAGTGGGCCCTCGGATGCCTGCTTCACCACCTTCTTAATGTCGTCATACTTGGCAGCTTTCTCCAGGCGGCATGTCAGATCCACGATGGACACGTTGGGGGGTAGGAACATGGAAGGCCATGCCCGTGAGCTTCCCGTTCAGCTCTGGGATGACTTTGCCCACAGCCTTGGCAGCGCCAGTGGATGCAGGGATGATGCTCTGGGCAGCGCCAGGGCTGTCTCGCCACAGCTTCCCAGAGGGACCGTCCACGGTCTTCTGGGTGGCCGTGATGGCATGTACTGTGGTCATGAGTCCTTCCACGATGCCAAAGTTGTCATGGATGACCTTGGCCAAGGGGGCTAAGCAGTTGGTGGTACAGGAAGCATTGCTGACAATCTTGAGGGAATTGTCATACTTGTCATGGTTCACACCCATCACAAACATGGGGGCATCCGCAGAAGGGGCGGAGATGATGACCCTTTTGGCCCCACCCTTCAAGTGGGCCCCAGCCTTCTCCATGGTGGTGAAGACACCAGTCGATTCCACAACATACTCGGCACCGGCATCACCCCATTTGATGTTGGCGGGATCTCGCTCCTGGAAGATGGTGATGGCCTTCCCGTTGATGATAAGCTTCCCATTCTCAGCCTTAGCTGTGCCTTTGAACTTGCCATGGGTGGAGTCATACTGGAACATGTAGACCATGTAGTTGAGGTCGATGAAGGGGTCACTGATGGCAACAACGTCCACTTTGCCAGAAGTGAAGGCAGCCCTGGTAACCAGGCGTCCAATACGGCCAAATCCGTTCACTCCGACCTTCACCATCGTGTCTCTGGAACAAGGCTGGCACTGCGCGAAAAGAAGCGGCTGTCTCTAGAAAAGGGAGGAGCAGAGAGCCTCTTTTACTCTTACCAGAACTAGCAAGTCCAAGTTCTGCGTGGACAAGGTAGTCAGCCAGCACACGTTACATGGCTCTAGTCAATGCCCCATTTTTGCAGGGATGAGACAGGAAACAGGACAGCATACTCAGCCCACAGAGACTGGTCTGTGGTTTGACATCTTATTTCAGATTTTCTGTTGTTGCCCCTTGCTCTCACAGACTGCTGTCTTCAGTAGTTTGACATGCACGTCTGTCATCATGAACATGTCATTTGGGGCTTCTGTGACAGGCAGGGCCACGTCAGTCATGAACCACACAGTGATACTGCCTTTAGCAGGAGCCACATATAGAAACTGGGACGTGACAATTCTCCCATTTCTGTGTTGCGTCCAGCACCTTCCATTTTAATGCATGACTTTGGGTTGGGAAGAGACATATCTATCTACTCTTTTCCACTCTGCTCCTAATTGCACTGTCTAAAGGGTTCCTGGTGCCTTGGAAATGGCTTTGAAAAGCCTCCAGTTCACATGATGTGTGGACAGAGGTGAGCAGCTCAGCAGGGGGTTACGCCAGTTGCCTCACGTGACTTGGTGAGACAGTCTTGGCCTCTTTAATACTCACTTTCTCAAATAGTTCTGCAAGTGTCCACTAATTCTCTCATCCAGAGTGAATGGGAGGCACAGGAGTTCCTTCATACTGCCAGTGGGTTTCTTCCAGGACTCCTGCAGATACCAAACTCCACATGCTCAAATCCCTTAGTTAAAATGGGGTTGCATTTGCAGAGAATCTGTTTACACCATTCCTTACCTCTAGATGACTTACAATGAATGCAATATGCATTCTATGTAATCGGCGTTACACCATATTTTAGAGAATTACAAGAACAACCACTTGTATATGTTCAGACTTTTCTAAAAAAAATATTTTCAGTCATCGGTTGTCTGAATTCACTAATGCACAACTCACAGTAACAATACTATGAAAAATGTTAGTGCACATAGCCCTGCCCTGGAGAAACTGAGGAAGTGTGCAGGACTCACAGGATGGAGGAGCTGTAATGCTGGATAGGGGCCCCAGTGACACCATGATGGAACCGGAGAGGAAAGCAACAACCAGGAAGTGCCTGAGGTCAGACACATGGTGGACAAGCAGCCACATGCCTTCAGGGGCAGTTTTAAAGAAAGGGTAAGGAAGTTCAAAGTACCAGAAGCCTTCTTAGGTGCTGGTTGCCACCCAACAGGACCTTGTGGCAGCTTGTAAGAACTTGCTTAGACCACGCTCTAAAAGAGAAGGAAACAGGAGGAGGGAAGATTGAAGAAGATGAAGGCCAAGAGCTGTGGCGAGGAAGGAATATAAGAGTGAGAAGCAGCTGACACGCCAGGAAAGACCACCTGTCCCCATCTCAACCGCACGCATGGCTTGCTGTACGTCAGCATCATGCTTGCTGTACGTCAGCACCATGCTTGCTGTACATCAGTACCATGCTTACTGTATGTCAGATTCATGCTTGCTTTACGTCAGCATCATGCGTGCTGTACGTCAGCACCATGCTTGCTGTACATCAGTACCATGCTTACTGTACGTCAGATTCATGCTTGCTGTACGTCAGCACCATACATGCTGTACGCCAGCACTATGCATGCCGTATGTCAGCACCAACCTACCTCTGCGGTGACTAATCTGAGCCCTTGAGATGCAACTGACTCTCTGATCCGGTCTCTAGTGAAAGGCACTGATAGACTCATGAGGATGGAGCTCTTGTTATCAGTGCCCTTTCAAAGACTTCCCCACCTAGCAACACTGCAAGGCTGAGAATTAAATCCTAATGGAAGTTTTGGTGGAAGCAAGGCACATAGCAGCCAGGGCACACAAACTCCTGATGGGGTTCTGGGAAGAGAGCGGCTGGAAGGGAAGGTTTACAGTAAGTTCAGAGATGGGTATTCCTGGGGGTCTTCAGGGTTTGGAAGCTGTTAAGCACCTTCACTGGGATGCGCAGAGTTGAAGTCACATAGCTTTGCCTCACCCCTACAGTCTCTGCTCCACTCCCTACTGCAACATTCAAGCTTAATCATTTTGGCCATGGACCCTGACAACCCTCATGGATTGAGATACTGGCTTATTTACTCATTTAGCAGAAATGGGTTATTTTTTTTATTTCTTTCAAGTGGTATCAATGACAGCTGTCATTTGCTTATGCGTCAAGTGTCTTTGGGACATAGCTTGTGCTTAATAACACTTGCCATGTCGTTATTAAGTGGCCAGCAATTATAAAAATTCAGTCTGGGAAGGTCACTAAGCTTATATAGTTCCACAAGGGAGCACTCTGCTTTGTTGATTATGGGGCAGACGGTAGAGGGAGGTGAGAAGGATGCTCTCCACCATGCAGAGTCCTCAAATGCTCCCAGGCCAGTCATGTGCCTGTATCTTATACGAGGGCCTGGCTCAGTACAGGCCTGCTCCTCATTCACAAATCTGTTTCAGAGAAAAGTAAAATCTCAAGCAAACATCCTCAAGAAATTTTTAGCACAATTGTGGACACTTTTTTGAAAAAAAAATCAGACAACACACAAACACACAAAGTGACTGAGAGCAAAGAAATATCTTTGGAAATAACTGGGCTTGGTGTCATGTGGTTTTAACTACAATCTTAAAAGGATTGTCTTTCCCATTTAATAATTAACCTGTGTTTCTTTTTTTAAACAAATTACATAATTCTTGGTTAACAAACTACAAAGTAGTCCGCCTGCTGTGTGGTTTCCGACGGATTGTGTAATCACAGACATTTGGGACTTAACTACTCATTATGGTGCTAAAGTAGGCAAAATGGGGTTATTTATATGATTTTATTATTTTGTTTCCAAATGGCCAGGAAAGAGAAAGGGTTATAGATCTTCATCATAAATAATGCACTGTGAGGTAGACTAAAGATGTTGAAACAAAGATGGTGTTTACAGGTTTGTCTGCCAGTCTGCCACATTAAAAACAGCCAGCTAGACTGTCACTAAGTACACCGGGTGTGTTTGAGACAACGTGACAAAATAATGGCTGCCTGGCATGGACAAAATTCCATTTGGACATTTAGGAAGCACTGGTGGAGACAAGCAGGCATTCTCCTCACCAACAGAAACAGGTCAAATTAGAGGAACCTGTGCCTAGCCATAAGAAGTGGCATATTAGGTGTTATTAGGATGGACTGAACTGGAAAAAATTGAAATCAAGTGATTTTACAGATAAGTCCTAAATCAAAAAATCAATGGGGCAGATGCACCCTGATGCGGAAGCTAATTTGCAGCGGAAACTGCTTCTCGCCTGGGGATGCAGTGCCATACTGGGTGGCCCGTAGAGCGATTTATTGATTTCATGATTAATCAGATTCTGCTGTTTAGCATGAAGAAGCCCAGTCAGACCCAATAAGTAAACGGCAAACTGGTGAGGCACATCCCTACATGACTCCTGCTTAATTGTATGTGTTTTCATATGCTGTAAAGAATTTGGATCAGGAGGGTGCAATGTCAGATCTCGTGGAACATCTCTTGAGGCACGTGTGCAGAACAAGCGTAATGTTTAGGTTCCTCGTTAGCATGTTCCCCATTGCTTTCTTATGCTTCTCACTGACCAGTGCTTGTTGTGTAAGTCACTAACATTATCTGACTCAAACTGTAAACCAGTGAACTCCTTCTGCAATCCCAACTATCTAGGCAGTTTAGCCCAGCAGAAATCAGGGAGGAAGGGTCACAAGAAGGTTTCTCTGAACTTGAGCAAGCACATGTGTTCCCATGAGATGTGTTCATTTTCTTCCACAGTTTTAAAGACTTGTTTTTATTGTTGTGGTTGTTGTTGACGTGTGTGTGTGTGTGTGTGTGTGTGTGTGTGTGTGTGTGTGCCTGTGTTGAGCTTATATGCTATGCACAGCATGTGCATTGAAATGCCTGTCAAGACCAGAAGAGGGCATTGAATCCCCTGGAACAGGAGTTACAAGAGATCCTGAGTTGCCTGATGTGGGTGCTGGGAATCAAGCCAGGGTCCTTTTCAAAGGCAGTAAGAGTTCTTAACCACTGACCCATCTCCCCAGGCCCTCGTCTATGGTCTTAATAATTTGTTTATTTACTTATTCATATAAGGGATATATTTCACATATCCAAACACTGAAAAGCAAAAATACATTGTAAAAATTCCTCTTCTTATCCTGTCACCTAGCACCCCTCCCACCACCAGCTGTGACAATTATGTGGTCTCCAGCGAGAGTTTTATTATATACATTTAAACAAAAATATACTCGTGATTCCATTATTTTTTGCACTGAACACATTTTTAAGATCAATCTACATCAGTAGGAAAAAAGATGGTCCATTCTCCCTAATACCTGCAATTCAAGTTGATTAGGATACCACTCAAGAGAGGTATCCCACACCTGTTACTGGAATTTCCAATTACCAGCCAATCATTTCTGAAAGCAGGCATTCATGTAGGACATTATCCAAGTACTGTGATTCTGCTTCAGCCTCACTTTTTCCTTTTTCTTTGTTTACTGTAACATGAGGGGCCGGCTTGTTGGGGTATCTGTTCCCACCCGGTACCCCACAGCCGGCAAGTTCCAAAGAAAATCAGTCACACCAAGATCTCTATAAGTTATAAAGCTGATTGGCCCATTAGGTCAGGCTACTTATTAGCTCTTATAACTTATGTTACCCCATTATCCTTACCTACGTTAGAACATGGCTCAGTACCTTTTCCAGCGGGGCAGCTTACATCTTTCCTCTCCGGTGGTCTGGGCAGAACTGCAGAGGGAGCTTCCTGTTTTCCAGAATACTCCCAGTCTCTTTGCTCCACCTCTACTTCCTGTCTGGCTTTCCCGCCTATACTGCCTGCCTGGCCAATCAGCGTTTTATTAAAATATGATTGACAGAATACAGACAATTCTCCCACACCATTTCCCTCTTTTTTTTTTAAACAAAGGAAAATACCCATAGTCCATTTGTTGGGAATGTGGGCGTAGTATTTCAGGCTACTTCCTGCTGGTTGGGGGCGCTGATGATCTTATGGGGACCTAAAGAAAATTTAGAGTTATAATCAAGTCCTGACTGGAGTATCCTGTGAGTCTTGATCATCTCAGGCAGCAGTCTTGAATCTGTTCTGGATGTAGAACTCTGTCATCTGGGCCATCTGTTCCTATTGGAGATTTCTCAGGTGGTCTTCCTTTTTTGAACCTGATTTTTCTTAACTCAGAATGAATCCACAGCCTCTCATTTTCTGTGGAAACAAAAGCAAAATCTCTTCTCCAAAGTAACATACCTTTTGACTTCAATTTTGAAGCCAAGGTATTTTCAAAATACCTATCTTGGATTAATTCTGCAGCATTTATAAGCAAATGTCTTTTGGCGACTTTTGCTCCTTCCTCAGCATTCAAACAATTAAAAGAGAGCATAATAATATACAGTATCAAGATTCTCTGTGTATTTTCCATCTTTATGCGGCTTTATTTCAACCTCTATTTCTTTTAATTTTACTTTTAACTTTTGGTTTTTTGAGACAGGTTCTCTGTATATATCTTTGTCCTGGAATAACTCTGTAGACCAAGCTGTCCTTGAACTCACAGAGATTCCTCTGTCTCTGCCTCACCAGTGCTAGGCTCAAAGATGTATGCTACCACACCTTGAACTCACAGAGATCTGTCTGTCTCTGTCTCCCAGGCATTGGGATTAAAGGCGTGTGCTACCACACCTTGAAGTCACAGAGGTCAATCTCTACCTCTGTCCCTTGAAGTCACAGAGGTCAATATGCCTCTGCCTCCCAGATATTGGGATTAAAGGTGTGTACCACCACACCCTATATCTCCCTTTCTTTCTTTTTATTTTTAATGACTTTAACCTTTTAGCCTGCATATATTTTTAACACACTGTAAACCATTTAGAGGTTTTCTTTGTCTTTGAATATCTCTTTACTGTATATCTCTGTTTTACTGATCACATGAGCCCTTAATTTACTAAGCAATATCGGTAGGACTAAAGCTGCGGCTTTGACAGCTAGATCCAGCCCATTCCTTAGCTTTCCAGACTCATGGCAGAGGTGCCACTGGAGCCATTTTTCTTGCCACAACTCTGTGACGTTTCATGGTCCCTGCCAGCAGGCAAGCTGTAGCATTCTGCTCACGGACCACACTCAGTCGGACTGCCTGCCTAAAAGAGTCAGAGTTTGCCCTGGCAGGACAGCCCAGAAAACCGGCATTTTAAAACAGCACAGCTTTTTTCCTGCTATGGCTGAAAACTCAAAAAGCATACATTCAGCCTTTCATCAACACCGTTTAAGTGTTTTGTGGCAGGACCTCTTAAAAGAGCTGCAAGGTTTTGCAGCTAAAGCTGAGTCAGGAAGCCCTCTTAGATAATAACCTTGCTTGCCTCTAGCAAGCAGAACAGACCCGAGAAATTGCTGCTACCAAGAAGCCATGCTTTACTCTATTCTTTCCCAAGCTTTCTCAGGCTTTCTGTGGATTCAGTTATCCACGTGGGCGCCATCTGTAGCATGACAGGCCGGCTAGTTGGGGTATCTGTTCCCGCCCGGTACCCCACAGCCGGCAAGTCCCAGTAAAAATCACACACAGGACTCCATACGATTATAAACTGATTGGCCCCACTAGCTCAAGCTTCTTGTTAACTCTTATAGCTTATATTAACCCATTATTCTGATCTATGTTAGCCATATGGCTTGGTACCTCTTTCAGTTGTCAGCTCACATGTTATTGCCTCTTCGGTGGTCTGGGCAGGAATGGCCGAGGGAGCTTCCTGTTTTCCAGAATACTCCCAGTCTCTTTGCTCCACCTCTACTTCCTGCCTGGCCCATCAGCGTTTTATTAAAATATGATTGACAGAATACAGACAATTCTCCCACACCAGTTTACCCATCCTCAAGTTTTCTTCTGACTGTCTCACACATTTTTAGTTTTAGTTCATCACCTTCATCATCTTCTGCTCTTGATCCTTTTCCTTCCCTTCCTCCTGTTCCTGCAAGATCCAGGAGAAGACAGGACTGGTCCTAGATGACCAAGTCCAAGGCTGTCTGGAATAATAACCACAGCTAACATGTGTGATAAATTTTATGAGCCAGGCAATGCTTAAGAGTTTCTATTGTATTGATCAGTTAATGCGTACTCCCACCCAAAGACCTGGACCTATTGTTTACCTGCTTTGATAGACGGGGAAACTGCACCTCAATAAGAATGCTCAATTGTTGAGTGACAGAACTGGGACTTAGCTCCAAAGTCTGCCATTCAGGAAGACGTAAGGGAGCCACAGAATTGAGACAAAATGTCACATGTCTGTAAAGCCTTTAAAGTGTTTCCTATTTGGGCAGGGACTTAACTTACCTTTTGGGCATCCAGGCAGTAAGTGGCCATGACTTATGAAGGAGTGTGACTCGGTCAACAAGTGGACTTGCATACAGTCTGTCTTTGGTTTGTGGGAAACTCATCCCCAAACTGCAGGTGAGGGAGCTGGCCTTGTGCTGAGGCAATTTCTATTGGTGTAATTCCAAATATGCATGGGAAAAAAATCACTTGTTCTTTTTTGTGCTACCTGACAGGAAACAAGTTTGGCATCCTTCTCCCAGCCATGCACTGTATTACCTGTGGCCACCCACTGGAAGGGCTGCCGAAGCAGCCTGTATCCCTGTCACAGAACCGTGGACACAGAAGAAAACTACCTATTCATGCACCACAACCACGCCTTTTAAACACCACAGCTATTTCTAACCCAGGTTTGCCTTAAATCTGATATTTAGTCAAGGATGACCTTGGACTTCTGATCTCCTTTTGTCTATACCACAAAGGTGGAGATTACAGGTGGCCTACCATCACGTCCAGTTTATGTGGTACTGGGGAATGAACCCAAGGCCCGGGCATACTAAGCAAGCACTCCACCGCCTAAAGTGCTTCCTCAGGACTTAGACCTTAAAGAATGTTTGCTAACAGTGCAAACAACCTCAAAATATTATCTTCACTCTTATGACATCCCCAACCTTTAAGATAGAAAGGAAATAAGTAACTAAAGTTTGTAGAATTCTTTGCCACAACCACAATTGCCGTTATTAACAACTAACGACATCACAGTCCAGTTAAGACAGGAAGTAAGGTTCTTTCTGATCTTTAAAAGAGAATTTGCTCCTTCTCAGCCTTTTTTTTTTTCATTAGTTTATTCTTCAACCATTTCATACATGTAAGTACTACATTCTGGCCACACCCAATTCTCTACCCTCTCTTATTCTCTTCCAACAAACCACCTCATACCCTCCCTCCCAAGACTTTATCCAACCATCCTATCTTTTTGCTTGTCTTTGCTGCTGCCTTGTAACCCACTAATTTTAACCACTTCTGGGGGTCATGGGTATGGAGTTACCCACTGGAGCATGAGAAGGTCACTAGAGACCATATCACTAAAGACGATGACTTCTTCTCCAACCTCCTCAACTACCAATAAATCCCATGAAGGAGCAGTGCTCCGTTAGTCCCTTCCACATCTGGGATGGAAAGCTTATTGGCTCAGTCTTATGCAGGCAACTTCAGTAGTTTGGAGTCCACGAATGTTTTAGCTGTGCCATGCACACAAGACAATATTTCACAACCCTTTCTCCCATTGTCTGGCTCTTACATCCTTTCTGTCCCTCCTTCATGATGTTCCCTGACCTCAATAGGGAAATATGGGTGTTCTATTTAATGCATAACACTCAACAGTCACTTGTTCTCAGTAGCTTAGCCAGTCATGAGACTCTGGCTTAAGAGCTGTTTACGGCAAAGAGGCACTTCTTTGATCAAAGCTGAGGACAGTATTAGCCTTTGGGTAAAATATTTAAGAGACAGTTTGACAAATGTCCAGTTACCAAAACAACAGTAGTAGGTTCATCCCCAGGGCCTATAGTCTCCTCAACTTATAGGTCTTTGACCAGCTCTGCAGTATCAAGCCTGAATCCCTCTTAGAAGCAGGTCTCAGATCCAATTTGAAATCAACATGATTATCCCCATATCAATCATGCCATTTCTGCGCCAAAACCAGTAAGCATCTCTTGTTTAGCAAGTTCTTTTCTGTAGCATACAAAGTATAAAGCCAAGGGATCCGGCTGCTGACTTTGCTCCTTTAGCCACCTACACAGCAACTTGCAGCACTATGAAAAGTAGCCAACAGGTAGAACAATTCCAGCTTAGTTCTAGCATGGCTTCTCTGTATTTCTCAATTAGGTCTTAACAGCCAGTACTTGTAGGTGATCAACAACAATGACCATGATCTCTATAGTTTTGTGGACTTTCTAGCCAACAATTTTAGGTTGTGCCCCACATCTGGCACTGAGATTTTCATTTAGTAATCTATGACTTCTGGGATGGCAGTCCCCATCTATGATGGTGGCGTCTCTGCTCCAGATCTTTTCCAAAGTTTATGTTTTAAAATTAGATTATAAGGTGATACTAATCCCGTATTATATGGCAAAGATCTTTCCCAGTTCTGTGGGCTGTCTCTTCCTTAAATTGGTGGTTTCCTTTGCTGTAAAGGAACATTTTTATTTTCATGAAATCCCATTTGTAGATTGCTGGTTTTATTTCCTATGCTCCTGAAGTCCTATTCAGAATCCTTAGTTGTGCCTCTGTGTTGAAGAGTAATACCTATTTTTACTTATAGATCCTTGATTCATTTGGAGTTGAATTTTATACAGGGCAGGAGGTGAAGTTCTAGTCTTATTCTTCTACACGCTGACATCCAATTCTCTGTGTGTTATTTGTTGAAGATGCTTCGTTTTTATGTGCATTTTTTTCATCCTTGTAAAAATTCAGGCATTTATAGTTGTTCAGACTTAGATCTTAGAGCTCTATTTCATTTTAGTAATCTTTGGTCTATGACCTTATGCCAGGCTTATGCTGTGTTTATTCCTGTGATTTTGTAGTATAACCAGAAATCAGGTATGTGATGGCTCCTGAAGTATTCTTTATGTTCAGGATTGCTTTGGCTACCCTTGGGCTTTTCTGTTTCTGCACACATCTTAGAATTGTTTTTGTTCTTTGTCTAAAAAGAAAGACCCTGGGATTTTTATTACGGTTGTATTGAATTTGTAGAGTGCTCTTGGTGAAGTGGTTTCTGGTACATAAGCATGGAAGTTGGGTTTTTGTATTATTATTATTGTCTTTCTGGTGTTTTTTTTTTCAATCTATTTCTTCAGTGTCTTATAGTTTTCATTGTAGAGGTCTTTCATTTCTTTGATTAGGTTTATTCTCAGGAATTTTATTTTATTCTGTGGCTATTATGGCTATAATTTTCCCTGATTTTTTTAAAAAGCATGTTTGTTATATATGTATATAAAAAGCTAATAATAGTTTTTATTTAATTAAATATAATTGCATGATCCCATCCTCCTATCTCTTCAATGCCTGCCACCTGCTTGCTTTCAAATTCACAGTCTCCTCTTCTTTAACCATTGTTGTTACATGTGTGTGTGTGTGTGTGTATGAATATAACCCACTGGGTACTATTTAGTGCTTCCACATGTATATATTTTCAGGGCTGGCCACTTTGTTTCCCTCTGGAATGTCACCAACCAGGGCTCCATTGTCTGCATTTCTCTCAGCACTCTGCTCTTCCAAGTTACAACAATGGCTAAGCTACAAGCACCGAGCAGCTTTTCCTGCTCCACGTTCCAACTGCTGCTACAGTCTCCCTCCCAAACAACACCGCCAGACTCATCACAGCAACAACATTGATCCTCGGAACCAATTCCTGCGTTAGTTACTTTTCTTTTGCTGTCGTCAGATACCTTGTCAGAAGCAACTTAAAGAAGAAAGAGTTTATTTTGGGCAATAGAGTTCATCATGGTGGTGGCAAGAGTCAGGACATGGGTGGTGGTAGAAACAGGAGGCTGACTGGTCAAATTTTCATCCACATACAGGAAGCAGACAGAAAAAACAAGAAACAGAGTGAGGCTGCTCACCCTCAAAACCTGCCCCCAGTGGGGGCAAGGCTCCAGCAAAGCTCCACTTCCTAAAGTGTCCATAACCTCCTTAGACAACACCAGCAACTGAGAACCAAGTATTCAAATGCGTGATCCTATAGAGGACAGTTACCATTTGTACCACTACAAGCAGCCTGTTTGAAAACTAGAACGATTGCTTAAATTAGATAATTCGACTGTTGTCTAGTTCTCCCACGATGAACTATCTACCTCTCCACAGTTTAGAGTGGACTCCTCAAAGCCCAGCCAAACAAGACAGTTTCAGAGTAAAATTCAAGGACAAAAATGCCTAATTCATTACAAGGAGTGCTGTAATGAATTAGCTAGTGCCAGAACATTGTGTGTGTGTGTGTGTGTGTGTGTGTGTGTGTGTCACTTCACTTACATTTGGAAATACACACACACACACACACACACACACACACACACACACACACCCCTAACAATTTACTTACATTTGGAAGTCTATAGCTTAGCTCAGGTTTGGACTCTGATGAGGGAAGACTAGAATATGATGGAACATCACTGCAAGAACACATATAGTAGCAAAATGGTCACAACTTGAACTGAATGAGAGAGAGACAGAAACAGAGAGACAGAGAGCAAATGAGAGACATAGAGACAGAGAGAAACTAGGCCCCACAATTCCTCTCCAGGGCATGTTCCCAGTGACCACAAGCTCACTGCCCAGCACAGGCTCACTGCCCAGCTTCCTAATGGTTCATGGTATCTCCCGACCCTTTAAACATGGACCTTTAGGGTCACCAACTCAGACTATAGCACTCAGGATTCAGTTTCTTGAAAGCACATTTATCCTCTCTGGTCTGCAATTTAACTGGGCAGAATGTCTACACCAGGATCCAGCCGCAGTTATAGCTCAATTTAACTGAGCAGCTCTGCTCCGACTGTTCAGTCAGAACCAAAGTGGCAGGAGTCACTCAGGAAAAGATCTTCACATGGAAATGACAGAGCCAGAACAATTCCAGCCACACACATGATTCTCAACTAGGACCACTTCTCTGTGGTGTCTTCGTATTGCCTACAGCAAATCTCATAGTCAAGCCCAAAGCCAAGAACAGGAATGTATATTTTTCCCATGATGGAGAAGATCAAATAAAAAATAATATTCATGGATGCATTTCCCCCCATGTTTTCCTATAGGACACATTATCATGGGCTGTGAAGTCAGTGAGAGAACTAAACATTACCTAAAGCACAATTGTTCTGAGATCAAGCACAACTCAAACTCAATAGAGTATGAAATAAATTTAATCCCCCTGAAAACCCTCATCAATAAGTTAGAGGTTGCAAAAATTTCCCCAAGAGGGCTTATTATTTCTTTCTATGTGCTATATCTAAGTCTCCATAGCTGCTACCAGGTAAGCAGTGAGGCCTGATTTATGAGCGTGTAGACCAAATGGTTCATTGTGCAAATTACAGAAAGGTCAACCATCAAACACGGAATTCAGTCATTTATGAATTTCCTATCAAAGTATAACTCCTGAATCAGTTAGCAATATAAATATTTAACTTCTCGCTGTGCAGAAGTAATTCTGTATTTGGCTTCATCTGCTATTAATAACTATTTAATTTAACTCTGGTTTTAAACTCCAGATTGGCAGTTAGAACCTTTTGAGGTGTATTTCTGACTCTCAGAGTTGATGCTAGTATTAGGGCTATGGTACTTTGAATGAGAATGGCCCACATAGGCTTACATGTCTGAATACTTGGTCCCCAATTGATGGAACTTTGGGGCAAGAATTACTAGGCGTGGCTTTATTGGAGGAGGTGTATCAATGGTGAATGTGCTTTGAGATTTTCCTTTATCATTCCCATTCTCTGCCGACTATTGTGGATCAAGATGTGAGTTCTTAGGTGCTCCTTCCTCTGCACCTTTACTTTACCATCATGGACACTAATCCTGTGAAAGCATAAGCCAATTAAATGATTTCTTTTTTAAGTCCCCTTGGTCATGATGCTATGTCACAGCAAAAGAGAAGTAGATAAGACCCTTAGGAGCATTAGAAAAGTTTTCTCCCCACAGCCCTTGCCAATTCCTTGCATTTACAATCTCTCCCTTTTCTCTGGGATAATGACACCATTTCCAGCTGGGTGTGGCAGTTCACACATGCAATCCTAGCACTCAGGAGGCTGAACAGCAAGTTTGTCATGTGTTTGAGCCATGCATACTGAGGACACAGACTGAGTTCCATGCTAGCCTGAGGTGCAGTGTGAGATCTCCTTTGAAAAGAAGCCGGCACCAACTTCTCCCATTACCTCCTGAAAGCTTCTGAAGTACAATCTGCCAGCCTCGGGGATGATTTGGTTCATTTTACCATCACTGTGAGCAAGTTACCCAGAGACCATCCTAAGGGGAAGGGATTGCTTTAGCTCCCAGTTTCAGGAGACTCGGATCAGAGCTGTTTGGTCCCATACTCTTAGATAGAACATCATGCCACAGAGAGCTTGTGTAGCAATAAAGGACCTTCAAGACACAGAGGACAGGAAGCAAGGAGAGATGCAGGAGCTCTGAACAAGAGACAGTACAGTGTTCATAAGGCTCACTCCTGAAGTTTCCAGAACTTCCCAAAATAGTGTCACCATCTGGAGACTCGGTATTCATCACACAAGGGGACAATGGTTCTCAAACTTCCTAATGCTGCTCCCCTTTAATACATTTCCTCATGTTGTGGTTATTCCCCAACCAGAAAATTATTTTTCTTGCTATTTCATAGCTGTAATTTTGCTATTGTTATGAATCATAATGTAGATATCTGATGTGCAGGATATCAGATTGAGAACCACTGCTACAGAAACTATAGCTGTGTCCTCAAAACATTTGTGAGACTGTAGGTCTGCTGCCAATCTTTCAAATAAATGAGATTTTAAGTCAAATTTCAGTTTTCTAGCTTTTCTTGAAATGGGACAGTATCTATCCAATCCTGATTTTTATTTGTAGATTTCTGGTGTCTGGTTGGGACCCAGCCACACCTTGGGGAAATCTGGGTACTCTCCATAGTTCAGCCCTTGGGTCTCTACCTCGATAGCTGGCCTGGCCCAGTTGAGTACTTCGGCTTCTTCGTCTTTGGCCATATTTATGTGAGGGATGGCCTTTCCCCAGGACCTGTGATTCTTCTCTGTGCACGGCTTCCTCTCTACCAAGAGAAGTGCAACTGATCTACCTCACTCCTCTGTCTTTCCAAGACTGACCACATCTATCCTCACAGATGAGAATGCTGCTCTCAGTGCCAGCACAAAAAACCCAACAGGGGCTGGTCTGTAACCTGAAGAGCATCTCCTGGCCTCTGTCCACCCATCTTACCACCCAACCTTTTCTGTGACCTCTGAAACTTGATATGTTTCAGATGAGATACATGTCTGAAGACAGACATCTACCCATCTCCTGTTTATAGTCAGTAGCTCCGAAGTGAGAAATGTTTCTTTATAGCAAAATTATACGGCCGTTTTTTTCCTATCTATGTTGTAAGTTGTTTTCTGCCTTCTGAAGTTATCCACACCTGACCCTACCGAGCATGTGGGGTGGGGGAGGCTGTGACCCTCCTCTGGTGACCCTTTGTGGTTTCTTCAAGTTGCAGAAAAATTTAAGTCTTCTTTTAATTAGTTTTCCAAAATGATTCAACTCAGTACCCATAGATTTTTTTAAAAATATTTATTTATTTATTTATTTATTACGTATACAATATTCTGCAGGCCAGAAAAAGGCACCTCATTACAGATGGTTGTGAGCCACCATGTGGCTGCCGGGAATTGAACTCAGGACCTTTGGAAGAGCAGGCAATGCTCTTAACCACTGAGCCATCTCTCCAGCCCAGTACCCATAGATTTTAAGGTGAATCTAAGAACAGTTTACAATATAGGTCCATGTACCTCAGCTGCTAACCAAATCCCTCCTAATCACAAGTGATTAGGACAATATAAAGATGAGGTCAATATAATTTTAAAGAAGGATAAAAGCGCACAGATAAAGGTTAATATTCTGCCTTGTTGGAAAGAGAGGCGATTATTTTTATTCTATGAAAGAATTGAACGTGTGTCTTGGGCTTCCGCTTGTGAACAAACCTGGAACAATTCCAGCAGCCACTGAATCACACTGCTAGGGAAAGCCCCAGACTCCTCCCAGGTGAGGCACTCGTCTAGTAGAATCTGGTTGTTTAGATACATCTCATGCTTGCTCCTGAGGGATATATGGCTGGCTCTCAGCTTCATTATAAATGTCAGAGCATGATAGAGTTGTGATTTGTGATTTTAAAAGCACTTTTATCATATTTCCCTCTTCCTAGATACTTGGAGTTCTGTTTTATTTGTTTGTTTCAATAAGTTGCCATTGGTAGATGATATTTCTCCTCAGCCTATATGTGTACTGGTATGGAAAGCTTGCTAAAGCCCAGGTTGCCTTATTTTAAAAACCAGCAAGTTTCCATTGCCAAAGTGATGGTGGGATCTAGCCTGTGTAATCGTAGTATTTATGGTCTCATTTCTGAAATTCTTATCTAATTAAAAGAAAGCAAATGGGTCTAAAAGGAAGAGGGAGAAAAGAGAATTTTGCCTTTGTTATTCTGGTTTGCAGGGAGCCCCTGCCTTCTATTCTTCTGCTCCCTCACTCCACACACACACACCGACACATTTATAACCCAAATGGACACTCCAGCTAGAAGCAGGACAGTGAAAGTGGAAGATTGTGTTCTATACGACCAAAGCCAAAGGAGAGAATCATCTACACTTCCAGGTAGCAGGGAATGTTCATTGATAAAGAGTTAACAAGAGAGAGAGGGAGAAAAGAGTGAGGGAGGGAGGAAGAAAGAAGGGGGGGAGATGGGGGAAAAGGGAAAGGGGAGGTAAAAGAGAGGAGATAGAGAAAGAGAGAGGAAGAGAGAAGAGAGAGAGGAGAGGGAAGAGAAAAGAGAGAGAAAGTGCATGCAGGAAGCAAAGCTGAATTAAAATACCAGTTCCAGGGAGATGGAGACACTGCTAACATTAGAAGTCTGGACTCATGAGCAGAGTTTGGGACAATGAAACTGAAACAGAATTCAGACCAGTGAAGTGCTAGCTGTGGGAAGGGCTGCCATTTTATGTAAGATTTGAGGACACTTCCCAAAGAATCACAAGCAATGAGAGGAATTTAAGACCCTAAAGATCTGATTCCAGACATCCGGGTCCATGTTCCTGGCATGTGAGTAGAAAATGCATAGGCTTGCGTGTCAGTGTCATTAACAGAACCTAGACATCTCACCTGTCCTGAGTCCAAACTCCCAGCGGGTCTTGGAGATAAGTGACCTCCTATGCCATTGCCTCATTATCCAACCATCTTCTTGCTTTGGGACAGAAACTTCGAAATTCTCTACAAGACAGAATTCAGACAATTAGTGGCTGATCGCACCGTAAAAGTAGGCAGGTTTGCTGAGTGTTTTGAATTAAGGATGATTTTTTTGGTTTAAAAAAAATTCCCTTATTCCCCACAATGAGGGGCTGCAACAAGAGAGGGTTCAGGGGCTCTTGTGTTTACATCACCCCCGTTACCATGTGCAGACCTCCTTACTGCCAGGAAAGAAAAACAAAATCTTCCTTTCACCCTGGAGGCTCCGATTTCTTCTCTATTCTGTCTTCTCCTTCCCTGCATGTGTGGGTGAATGGTAAATGCCTTTGACATGTTCGAAAAGACCTGTGTTAGGAGGTCTTTTCAAGGCTTTTCAAAACCACCCACAAAATGAGAAAAAGTTGTCTTTCTCGCCCCAACAGAAAATTCCCCACTTTTTAATAAGCTATCAAGCAAAAGAGTGAGGCTACTTTGGGCTTTCTAGCAGTGAATAGCCAAGGACTTATTTCCTGGCACATTTGTAACGCTAATAGACCTTCAGGGTCCCTAAACATTCCATACAAGATGACTTATGGGATCTTTGGGGTTCTCACAGGACACGAAGGATCTCAGTAAGAAGGCTCCATGGTCAAACTAATTTAAACAAAGATCACAGAATCCTGGGGAAGGGGATATAAGGAAGGGCTTAGCAGGCCAGATACCCCTATAATTATACCAACCGTCCTCATTAAAGCTAGGATGCCTTAGAATGTCTTTGACTTAGTTAAGGTTTCTACTGCTGTGACTAAACACCACGACCAAAAAGCAAGGTGGGGAGGAAAGGGTTTATTTGGTTTACATTTCAGCATCGCTGTTCATCTCCGAAGGGAGTCAGGACAGGAACTCAAAAAGGGAAGGATCCCAGAGGCATGAAGAGAACTATTTACTGGCTTGCGTCCCATGACTTGCTCAAACCAACCTACTTAAAGAACCCAGGGCCAGCAGCCAAGGGATGGCACTGCCAATCACGGACTGGGCCCTCCTCTCCTCCCCATCACTAATTGAGAGAATGCCCTACAGCTGGATCTCAGAGAGGCAGTTCCTCAGCTGAGGCCCCTTCCTCTGATGACTCAAGCTCATGTCAATTAACACACAGAACCAGTCAGTACAGTGTTCTTGCAAGAAAAGGTGAGATTGATGGAAATATTTAGATTCTCTTTATATTAAAGTTCCTTCTAGAGCAATCTAAGGAAGAAAATATTTTTCCTTATGGTTGCAAGTGAGATTTCTGCTACTTTATGCTTTGGCATGACATTGCCAAAGACTTCTGTAGCCATACTGGCCTGTTCCAAGGAACACAATGGCACCACTCACTGGACCATAATAATAAGCCTGTGTATCTTCAAAACTTTTCCTAGCTGCCAGCCCATGTTCAAGCCACACTAAGGTCCTTCCAGCTCCCCTTGGAAAACTGACCCAATTAGCACCAACTACTAATAATTCCATGCCAAAGAAATGACTCCTTAGCAGGATAGCTTCTCTTGCCATTCTGCTACCACCACAGTCCATATATCAGGCGCTTTGAGCAAACGTAACTCACATTTAAGAGGTATTTGTGCTACCAATGGTCCAAATGATCTTAGAGCCCTGAACTCAGTTCTCTGTCCTCCAGTCACCCTTGTCCGTACTCTTGTCTTCTCTGACATTCTCTCCTTGTCATTATTTAGTTACAATTTGTTTCCCTAAAGTTCATGTGTTGTAAGCTTGGTTCCCTGGAATGGCTAATCTTGGTTTTCAGCTTGACACACCTGTCAAAAATGAACCTCAACTGAGGAATTGTCTCAGTTAAACTGGCCTGGTCTGCGTGACATTTTCTTGATTGTTTATTGACCTACGAAGACCCAGCCCACTGTGGCACTCCCCGCTAGGCGGGTGGGTCTGGGGTCTGTAAGATGGGTTGTTGAGCAGGCTAAAGGGAGGAAGCCAGGAAGCAATTTTGCTCCATTTTCTGCTTCAACTCCCGCCTCCATGTTTCTGTATCAAGTTCCTGTCTTAGAGGAAATAAACCTTTTCCTGCCCAGGGGGGTTTGGCCGATGTTCTATCACAGCAAAAGACAGCAAACCGGAACTTCACCCTGGAGTAACCTGGTAGAAAAGCCTACCTGGAAGGCCAAGTTCAAGGCTGCAATGATCGGTATAGAACAGTGAGTGAAGACCGGACACAGTACACAGTCATTACTGCTGCAGGAACGCAGATTTTGCTTCAAGACAAGTGGAGTTCCTCGTCTCGCTGCTGCCGGCTTGTCTTCTTCAGTTTGGTTACCTAGGCAAGGACCAGCCTTGTGTTCATGGGACTGACAGTAGAGATAGCCACTACCCTCTCTCAGGAGTCTTTCTTTGGGGCTGTTAGTAAGACAAGGGCATCCGGATACAAATCACAAGTACCCAAACTACAAATGTCTCAGTCTTTACTGGTCCTACCCAGCGACTGTGCGAGGACAAGGCAATTCTGCTGCCCAGCACAGCAAACTGCTGCGGGAGGTTGAATTCAGCCTTGAAGAGAGCATTGTGGGTGACAGAACAGAAGTGGAGGCAGGGAGAGAGGGCTTGAGGGCTGCAGGCATTCTCCAGTAAACTTGGTACCAATTGTCATGGAGACACTAATTAGACGGGGACACTAATTAGACTGCCCCATGTCCTTCTCCATTAGTATGTCTGGTCAACATTTTCACCCGTTATGAACGAATGTAGGTGGCAAGTGGCGTTCCCCATTTAGAATGAAGATCGCGAGGGTGACACTAACATAGTGGATCTTCGGTGTGATTCTAGAGTGCTGGCTAAGGGGCTCCTTGAATGTCCTTTAGAAGCGCCATTCCAAATTACCTAGGCTTCTGCGGATCCTCAGCCCCATTCTTCAATTTAGAGGTAGCTTTCCGGCTGTCCCTGGCTGATTCACGCCCTCGGGAGCTGAGCTTTTCTGAATTAAAAAGGGTTGGGGGAGGGAAATGGACTTTGCAGAGCTGGTGAGGATTTCAACAGAATGCTGCATAGGGTTTGTAGTGGTTTGAGAGAAAATGGACCCCGTTGGCACACAGGGAGCGGCAGTATGAGGAAGTGTGGCCGTGTTGGAGTAGATGTGGGATTGCTGAAGGACCTGTGTCACTGGAGGCAGGCTTTGAAGTTTCAGATGCTCAATCAAGCCTGTTGTGTTTTGGGAGTGGCCTTGACTTCTTACCCTAGAGGAGGAGCTTAATGTGAGGGAGGGCTTTGTGGGCAAACCAAGACAAGGCTTGAGATCCTCGGATATTTGGATCTTCATAATGCAACCTTTGTATTCAAGGATATGCATACATTGACCCCCAAGACAGTCCCCCAACATTCCTAACTCTGCAGGTGTCCACATCTCTTAGAGAACTCACACAAATGGTTGCCATGCTTACATATGGCCTAAACACATCCTCGCATAGGCTTAAATCATCTCTCACTCACCACACCTAATAAAACAGAAGTGTCCTGTTTAGAGATAAAAAGCAGAAAATTACTTATACACTCCATGCAGACAGGGCCATCTTAGCATGGCATCATTCAGAACACCTGAAGAAAGGCACAAACCACACTGGAAGCTGGGAGGCTGCGTGTGCATTTGTGCGGACCTGTCCTCTTCCCGTGTGACCAAGATCTGCTTTTTAAAACTTTTAAAGTCTAAATTTTTGAAATAGATTTTTCCTTATAATAGTTCATTGCATCTGCAGATGCAGAAGTCACAGATCCGGAGGGTCAATTGAGGTCACTCTTTTTGTAGGTGAGGAGGTAATGTGCAGACATCAAATCATTCCAAATAACAGGCCTGGGTGCTGAGGGGTGTGAGGCTCCTGCTACTCCTTGTGTCTCAAGATACTGTAGACACAGCGTGAGGCTCCCTCTGGCCACAGGGAAGGACAGGAGCACATTTCACTAGAGTCACACGAGACCAGTCTTCCCCAAATCTGGGGTCCCACCCACCTTCCTCTTCCATGAATGTTTATTACAAGGCAGATGAAGTCCCATGCCACTCATGACTGAGTCCTTGTTCTCTGAGAGTCCCCAGGGTCGGGGAAGGGGACTGGACTTGCTTTGCTGCAGAGTACCATGCCGGCAGCAGTCTGTCCCCAGCTGGAGCTGGGGTTTCTTTGCTAACTTTCCTTCTCAGTGTGCTTAACGCTGGTAAGAAGCCAGTTAGGTTTCCAGATCCTTCCCAGCGGCCTGTGAGCAGCTACTGAAGAGCCTACTGAGGGCCTGGTGTGTGTCCAGAAGCTACCTTGTGGAAAAGCCTCACCTGCAGACACACTGACTGAATGACTTTTTAAATCTTTGCTTAGCTTAGCTCTCTATGCTTAGCTATGCCTCTGTCTCTCTTTCTGGGTCTATCTCTCTGCGTCTCTGTCTCTGTCTCTGTCTCTGTCTCTCTCTCTCTCGTGTGTGTGTGTGTGTGTGTGTGTGTGTGTGTGTGTGTGTGTGTCCTTATCTTCCCCTCCTCTCTCTGGGACAGGGTTTGAGGTAGCCCAGACTGACTTCAGCTATCCTATGTGTGGCTGAGGATAACTTCGAACTTCTGAACCTAGTCCTAAGGTTACAAGTGTGTAAGCTAGACAGTGGTGGCGCATGTCTTTAATTCCATTACTTGGGAGGCAGAGGCAGGTGGATCTCTGTGAGTCCATGGACAGCCTGGTCTACAAGCGCTAGTTCCAGGACAGGTTCAAAAAGTCACAGAGGAACCTTGTCTCGAAAAATCAAAAACCAACAACAAGAACAAAAAGATTATAAGTGTGTGTTGCCATGCCCAGTTATTGTGGTGCTAGAGATAGAACGTAGGACTTTGTGCATGCTAAACAAACTTTCAATCAACAGGGCCATATCTTCAGCCCTTCTTGAAGCATTTTTTTTCTTTCTAAAGAGTCTTTAATAAGTCAATATTAGGATGGGAGTATCTGTTCTTACAGTCCCTCTCACTCAGGACCTTTGACCCTCCTAGACCCTTTGGCCTAGGGTAGGAACAGAAGTGCTTACAGGTGATATAGCTTGTCTATGCCCAGAGGTGAAGGGGAACCAGACCATTAAGACTCAAGAGGGAGTTGGGGACTGTGCTCCAATGCGGTAGATTGTTATTGCTGAGGCTTCTTGTTCAGGCTGGAGTTTTAACTGACTTTCAGCAACTTGAAGGCTTCTCCTGACCCCTGGTCCTCCCCCACCAACTCACTGCCCAGCTCCACATCCCAGCTATGGTGAAGCTAGAGCTCCTCAACCGCTGTCTCTTTCTAGACTGCCCGGAGATCATGGGGTCAGCTGTAGTCAGACTCATCCATTCACCCAAACAAACAGCTCTTTGCCTTTTCTGCAGGGCTGGGGATTGAACTCAGGACCTTTGGCTTGCTAAGCTGCTCTGATGGTGAGCTATGCCTCAAATCCAAACACACATCTCTTGAGCAATGCCTGCATTCTAGCTCCGTGGGGAGAGCAATGAAGCAGATACTGTTGTGTTACATCGAACTTTCAGACAGTAACTAGCTAATTGGACAATTAGGATTTCTTATAGTCATTTAAGGAGCTGAGCTACTAGATTATGAGAAAGTCTGCCAAGTAATGGCCTGGCTTGATTTGGGGCACAGCAGAGGCTGTCCTTGAGAGCTGCCACACTGAGTCTAAGATGCCATCTGCTGAAACACAGACCATCATTGTATGAGCCACTAAGGAAAGATTCCCTCCAACTAAAGATGACACATTGTCTTCTTAGGACTCTGAATATTCCATTTGCTTTATTTGACTTGGATTTTTATTAGATATCATTGTATGTACAACCAGGAGTAATCTTAGGGAGGGAGATCAGTTCCTTTTTTTTTCTTTTATTGAAAATAGATTTTTTTTTCATACAGTGTATTCTAATCATGATTTCCCCTTCCCCAACTCCTCCCAGTTCTACCCCTTTCGCCCTGCCGTTTGATCCATACCCTTTCCATCTCTCCTTAGAAAATGAACAGGCATCTAAGGAAGAATAATAAAGTAAAATCAGATAAAACAAAAAATTGTAATAGGACAAAACAAACAGAAGAAAAAGAGCCAAAGAAGAAGCACAGTAAACACACACACACACACAGAGAGAGAGAGAGAGAGAGAGAGAGAGAGAGAGAGAGAGAGAGAGAGAAATCCCATAAAAACACCAAATCAGAAGCCATAATATATACTCAAAGGAACTAAATGGGGGAGGGGAGCACACGACATTATGATATTGAATTCATTTGTATTGATCATCTAATGCTGGGAATGAAGCCTGTCCTTAAGTATGATTTGTATACACAGTAAGACTATTATTGAACACTAAATTATCCTTTTGCAAGCAGTGATCAGTTCGAGAGAGTTTTTGCATTGGGGATTGGGGTGTGTTTCCACTTCTCTCGGCTCTAGGACCTCTTCTAGTGCAGACCCGTGCAGACCTGTGCACGCTGCCTCAGTCTCTGTGAGTTCATTCTGTGCATCGGTCCTGTTGTGTTTAGGTCTTGTTTCCTTTTTCCTGCTGTCTTTCCTCCATTCTGACTCTCAGACGCTTCCTGCTTCCTCTTCCACAGAGTTCCTTGAGCCCCATGGGGAGGAATTTGGTGGAGCCATCCCATCTAGGACTGAGTGTTCCATGGTCTCTCACTTTCTGCACATGGTCTCAGTATTTGTTCCCACCCACTGCAGGAGGAAGCCGCTGTGATGATTTCTAAGCAAGGCACGGATCTATGAGTACAGCGGTGTATCGTTCTGCCTGTACACCACGGGATGGTTTGCGAGTTGGGCAAGGGGCTGGAGATTAAAATACACACATGCACACACACACACACACACACACACACACACAGAGAGAGAGAGAGAGAGAGAGAGAGAGAGAGAGAGAGAGAGGTCATCCTTGAAACAAGAATGCCAATTTTATTGTGTTCAAGGGCAGCTTATATGGGGCTCTCCTTGACTAATGGCCACGACCTAACTCTAGGGATTTTTTTTCAGCTGCAAGCCCACCAGAAACCACTCCCCTGTCATCAGGAACTAATGAGGGTCTCCTGCCCAGAGCAGTTGCAATTGCAGGAAAACAAATTGTTTACTCTGGCAGGCAAGGGGTCACAGAAAATTCAGGGTCTGAGGGTCTGCAGTCCCCAACAAGCAGAATGTTTTTAGGAGTCATTTTCTTGTTACATTCCTTTAATAGACCAGTAGTATTTGGTTTCCCCCTAGGTCTGTGGCCTACCTATTCACAGGTTCTTGGCAACCCAAGCAGTGTCAAGTATGGATTTCATCTCTTGAACTGCACCTTAAATCAAATCAGATACTGGTTGGTGACTCCCACACACTTTGTGCCACTATTGCTCCAGTGTATCTTGTAAAGATTTTACAGCTAGGTTGGTGTTTACCTTTCTCCTTTGTTACCATGCAGAGTACTCTCAAGTACCATGAACACTAGTCTTTGTGTTTAATGAGCTGTGTAGGTGTTATCTTCAGTAATAGGGCCTTGGCCTCGGTTTTTAGTGAGCAACTAATAGCATTGCCTATAGCCTGGGTTGTTTGGGGATTCTTGTTGGACCCCTTTGGCCAACAATTTGATGAGATGTAACCCATTCCCAGTACTAAAAGATTCATTTGGTAACAAGAGATATCCAGTTGAGGCTCTGTCTCCCCCATTATTTGGTGATTTCATCTAGATCCCCTTTATATATGTATATATTTTAATAAGCTTCTACAGTATTTGGATTCCATACAACCCCTTAAATGGCCTTTAGTTTTAGCTTTTCCCCTATAACCCCCTCCCTTATCCCGCCTCTTTCCTCCCCTCCCTGTTTAATCCTCCCATTCCATTCCCACCTCTCCTCGTCTATGGATTCTATTTCCCCTTCCTAGGGAGGCCTATCCCTCCCCCTTAGTCCCCTACTCTATACCTAACCTGTGGTTACACGAATTGTAACTTACTTAACAATGACTTGCAGTTAACATCCAGATATAGGTGAGTGCCTGCCATATTTGTCTCTCTGGGTCTGGGCTGTCTCACTCAGAATATTTTCTACCACCATCCATTTACCTGTTAATTTCATAATACCATTTATTAATGACTGAGCAATTTTCCATTGTGTAAATGTACCACTTTTTTTAATCCATTCATCCATTTATAGATATCTAGGTTGTGTCCAGTTTCTGGTTATCATAAAGCAGAATGAACATGGTTCAGTAAGTGCACCTGAGGCATATATGTATATATGCCCAAGATATACCTGGATCTTAAGGTAGACTGATCCCCTGCTTCTGGAGAAACTGTCACACAGATGTCTATAGTGGTTTACATGCTGTTTTCTTTGTTTCATTCCACTTTTTGCTTATGATCTTACATATTTCATTAATGCGGTTATTCATCCTTTGAAGGACCTATTATATTCATGATAGCTATTTTGAAAACCTTGTGATTCAGCTATATTGTATTTTTCCAGGTTTACTATACAGTAGTGTTGCTGTGCTCTAGGAGGGACAGATTTGTCCTGGCTGTTATTGATTGTAGTTTTACATTGACATCTAGACATCTGGGTTTGGGGTGCTTGTAATTCTAGGTGCTGATATCCGGTCTTGTCTTTGTTGGATGGGTGTTTCATCCCACGGCTTCTGTTACCCTCTCTGGGTCCTAGGAGAAAGTGGTGGCTGTAGGTTGCCTGGTAGGAAATGCTTCTGAGATCCTGCCAGGCATGGCCACTGGGGGTTCCAGGTAGAATATGTTTCGAGTTGGTGTTGGGAACTGACACTGAGGAACCGGGAAGAATTAAAACAGAGGGACCTAGAGGGGTGTGCAGGTGGAGAGGAAAGCAGGGTATGCCATCAGGTCTGCTGGGAACTGGGGCAGAGATGAAGAAGAGGCCGCAGCTGGTGGTCAACTACAGAATTGAGGATGAGTCTAGAGCATTGGTTTGAAGGAAAGGAGAGATAGTGAAGATCACCTATCTGGTCACCTGGCTGATATGGCCAAGAGTTTACAGTGATGAGACAAAGGGATGGAGTGGTAGAAGTCTGTAGGAGAAGATCTGGGTGATGTGCTGGGAATGGGGTCAGAGAGCATGGGCTGGTTCTTAAGGATTTCCTAGAATCTCTTTCTACTGAGTGCATCTACTTACTTTCATCACAGAATGGTTCATGTTGATGCTTTCCCACACAATAGCATTTTCTTCACCATTAAGAGCATTGTGATGAGGTATTTCTGAAAAGAGTCCATAAAAGAACTGGAAGCTATTGGTACTGTGCTGTAGGCCAAATATGCCATTATTCCCTGATACCCTCTTTCTGACTTTGGCTTGTAGAATGTTGCTTAATAGGTCTGACCCAACACCCCTTGCTCCCCCACGGCAGTCATTTACTTCTCAGGAGTTACCAGAGTGAGCCACTTTGTCTTCAGGATTCTCCGCCAAACCACCAGCCCATCCTGCATGTTGTGACGGATGCCTTCACAGTTGATATGGGCATCGGCACAAATGTGCATGAGCAATGGCATCCCAACAGCTGCCAGCCAACAGCTCACACCGATGGATGCACTCAGACTGAGGTGCCCCAATTCAAAGTTGTTACCGTGTGGGTAGTATGTTTGAAAACAATACAACACGGTAGTTTCTAAGATGAGATCGTAGAGTTGAGTAAAAGTCAGGCAAATGAGGAAAGAAGTGAAAGGGAGCATTTGGAACAGAGAGAGAAGTCACTGCACAGGCTAGAGGTGGCAGAGGTGTGGTGCCTTCTAGGACAGTTCAAATCTTGGCTCTGTATACATATTTATTGATATACTATTTACAGTAGCTGAGAAGTGGAATCAACCTAGATGAAACTCAGAGCAAAGGAATTTTATTCAGCTGTAAAAAAATAACATTTGTCAGAGAGTTAACAAAACTAGAAATTATTTTGCTACATGAAATAAGACAGACTAATAATTTTGCATATTTTCTCTCAGATGTGGATCCTGGATTTATATATGTGAAACTAGAAAGAAGACCATTAAAGAAAGAGATATTAATAGAAGAACAGTAATAGAATACATGTGAAATGGAAGTAGAAGAGAGGCCACTGGGGCCACAAAGTGTATCAGAGGGAGTGGGTGGGGTAGAAAGAGGGAATGGAGAAGGCAGTACAAGAACAAATGCCAGTTAAAGACATTGCCATATATAACACTAAAATGTTGGAGCTAGCAAAAATAATTATATGTGGTTTCCATATATAAATGACAAATGTTTGAGGTAATGGCCATGCTAAGAAGATGGTAATTATCAGAAGATTAAGCATGATTGTTATATGATATATACATGTTGAAACATCACACTGTACCCTATAACATGTGCATTGTGTGTCAGTTAAAAGGAACAGCCAGAATTGGAGAGACAGCTCACCAATTAAAACCATGCACTGCTCTTCTAAAGGACCTGAGTTTGATTCCCAGCACCCAAATCAGTAGCTTACAACCTCCTGTTATAGCTCAAACGCCAAGAGATCTGCTGCCCTCTTCTGGCCTCCATTACACCTGCAGTTGCATGCATATACCTATACAAAAGACAACCACATATATATATGTAATTACATAAGCAGCAATAGTCATTGTGATTGCCACCCAAGCACAGAGATAAGGCAGCCAGGGGTAAGGGTAAGAACACCTTAAGTGTTGTTGTGATAATTGTGGATTTTATTCCTAAAGTTCGGAAAGGACTTTCAGCACACAGTGTGTCTCTGTGTGTGTGTGTGTGTGTGTGTGTGTGTGTGTGTGTGTGAGAGAGAGAGAGAGAGAGAGAGAGAGAGAGAGAGAGAGAGAGAGAGAAGTTCAGATCCACTGAATGGTCAGGTCTGGAGAAAGGACTGGGTGGAAGTCGAATGGGTGATGGAGGGTCAACCAAAGGCTATGTCAGCCACACGAGTAAACTTTGCAATTGGAACACAAGGCTGGACTGGTGACGGAGGCACAGAGGAGAGTGGATGAGAAAGACACTAAGGACAGACAGTTCCCTGGAAACTTTCAGATGCGGCCACCATGTCCCGGGTCAGCAAACACTGCAGCAAGACCAGAGTTAGGGATTGAAACAGCACTGTCTCACTTTCGGTCAGGTTTCACCTGAGGTTCTGAGACATCTGGTGGAGGCTCCGCATGGGAAGAGAGATGGGCAGGACCAGAGCTCAGAGCAAAGGTGTGGGCTGGAGGAACATATATAAATGTCACCACAGCATACCTGGTAAATGAAGTAAGGTGTATACAATTGCTCCAGCATCTCCCTGGGAGAGCATACAGAGGCCCGAGACTACAGTTTGAACGGCAGTACCGAGAGCTAGATGGAGAATGTTAAACCATCAACAGGGCCTCAAGAAGCCGCCACAGGAAGCAAGCAAGCCGGAAGAGTGTGTGTAGGGGGCCAAGGGTTGAACACTGACTGTGTCTCCCCAGTGACTCCTCAAAAGTCAGTCCTTGACCCCACAGGAACTCCTTAGAAAAATGACTTCCTTCCCCCTCCCAAAGCACCCTTTGCCTCTGCTATAGGGGTTCTGTTTCTAACAAGACTAATTTTATTTTCCTTTACATGGAATAATGTATGCCCACCCATCACCTCTCAGTTTGGACAACTTTAACCATGCTCTTAACAAGGTCATTAATCAGAGTCCTATTTATAATACTACCCAGTGCTTCTGAGAAAAGAAGAAAGGCAAAGAGGAAGAGGGGGATAAAGGAGGAGGAAAAACAAGCAGTCTGTGGAGTCACCTGCCAGTGGCATTTCTTGTGTGTTTCTGTTCCATGCAATTTGGTGTTTGAGAGAAAAGTAAGAGGACCAGAGAGGCTAAGTAATTTGGGCAAAGTAACTTAAATAAGGTGTTTTACATGCTGAACTTAGGTCTCAAACTTTGATCTACCTGCAGGATGTTATGTTCCTCTGGGCAATCCCTTTGCAGGAGGCTCACAGGTGCCTTTGAGATGCAAGCAAATTTCTCTGTGAGAAAGAAGATTCCAGAGTAAACAATAAGCAGTGATGGCTAACAGCGGGAGCATAAACATGACCCTGATGGATGACCCCAGTGAATAAATTTGTTCTCTTTTCCACCCTTAATTATATTGGCAGGTTAGACTCTGGTAGACTTAGCTGTGGCGTGATGGATGTATTGGTGGCAATTATATGTGAGAAGGCTCCTCTGATAGGTCCCTTTTAATGGGAACACCAGGCAGTGGCCTTAACAAGGGCAGGCGGATTTGTCTCTCTGCCTCACTCGTTAGCTTCTCTCAGATCAGGAGGAAACTGCTATCTAGTGTGGCCCAGATTCCCTTCAGAATAAACAGGGTCTACACAACTCTCATTATGGTGCCTCAGGGTAGAGGGCAGGGAAGAAGGGCTGGCTGAGGTCACTGAGAATTGCAGCACCCACCTCTGCTACCTGAAGCTGGGGGGGGGGGGGAGCGCTGCTTTGTGCTAAACATTCCGGAAATGAATGAACAACACCTATTCCTAAAAGGAGTCTAAGGGAGCCAGTCCCAGACTGTCTTGCCCACCAGTCAGGGGAGTGAGATGATCAGAGAAAGTGGTTAAGATGGCTGTGGTCCACAAAGCTGCTTTGGAGGAGGATAGGTGGTAACTTGTAGGATGACAGGCTCCAGGGAGAAAGGAACAGCAAGGGTGACTGCTGGACCAGTTGCTTTCATATAAGGTCATCAATACTGAGACTTATTTGACATATTCAAAATGAGGCTTTTGTTGGTTTTCCTGTGGCACCCTTGGCACCACGTGACAAAGGGGAATGACATGATCAAGTGTGACATGTTTAGAAGTTCTTTTGCCTATACTCGATCCAGGAACCTTTGGATAGAATTTGGGTTGGAGAGAACATATAAAATAAACCTGAAGTGGGCATCATCTAAACGTATCTGCTACCTACATCTGCCCCCAGATTGGTTTTCTTCTGTGTCTGAGACAGGGTCTCAAACCCAAGGTCTTCCTGCCCCAGTCTAGGACTATTAGACATGAACCACCATCCTCAACTTAGAGGCTTCTCAGGACATTGTGCCTCCTTCTCGCATCCCTGTTCTTCCAACAAATCTAGGCATAAACACCAAAACGTTTAATTTAAAGGAGAAGTTGCCGATGCAGGAGCCAGGTCTCAACCAAAACATCCCAACTGTTTGACACCAGACAATTTAGAAATACTGTAGTGAAGATCTTGATTGTCAATTAGATAGGATCCAGACTCATCTAGGACCAGAGGCTCAAGTCAGGTCTGTGAGAGAAATTCCAGGAAGGACTAATTGAGGGGGAAAGGTTTAGTGGTACCCTCCAGCATGGCTCAGTACTGCCCGTCTGCTTTTGGCTGCCCTGTGTTTATTATTGTCTTTGATGATGATGATGATGATGATGATGATGATGACGACGATGACGCCTCCATCTTTGCTGGCACTAGAATCCAGATTCTTTGACCTTGTCACATAGACTGAGGACCAGAAGTTCTCCAGGAATTCTAGCACCAAAAGGGCATCCAGCTTTACAGACAGGGATTCTCATTTTCTTCATTGTACAAGTGATCACTGTTAGACGACCTAGCCTTTCATGTATCAAAAGCCATTTTAGTGGTTCTCCTTTCGTTATATACATGCACACCACTGGCTCTTTTTCTCTAGAGAACCTGCTTAGTACAGGTACTGAGGTATAGACTTGAAGTGGGAATGGAACTGGTTTCTCTTCCTGGGTGTGCAGTCTGTCGTGGAGTTAGACAGAACCACTAAGGAACTCTTACCCGTGGAAAGTGAGCAGGTGTCCTATGCACCCGCCAGTCTGAATCAGGGGGCGTTGACTAGGAGATTATCCTAGGATGACCCACCATGTTGACATGGGTCCTTAAATGCCAAAAAGGATTCAGAAGAGTCAGAGTGATGTGGTGTGAAAAACACCACCAACACTGTTGACTGTGGGTGGGAAGACAGGCCAGGAGCCAAGCCATGTGAACAGCCTCCTGAGCCTGGAGGAGACCAGAAAACAGCTTCACCCTCAAGCTTCCAGAAAGATCTTGTTGATACTTTGTCCCCTTTTGAACTCCTGAACTCTGAACCTTTAAGAAAACAAGGAATCTATGCTGTTTGATGCACTGAGTCAATAATAATTTGTTAGAGCAGCCTTATTGGAAACCATGTACTTTAGATTCACAATAAAATAGGGAATAAAGGTTACAGACACAGCATACAATTTACCATAAGAAAGGAAAGAAAAAAAGCATTCGTTTATTAGTTAATTTTTCACTTATATCTATTTTTTTATACACAAATATCCTTCCTGGAAGAGCCTGGAGCTCCTTTTTCTTCTGTATTCAACACAGAAGGATACTACATGGAGTGGGTAGCCAATAAAGAAGAGGCTAAAATCCATGGTGGATGAAAACAAATCTGCCCTGTGTGGAGGGGGGGAGGGAGGAGTCGAGTTACCCCAAGTGCTAGCCTTAAAATTTGGGGGTAAGTAGAAGAGAACAGCAATAACTGGAAATAAACTGGTTATGGAAACAATGCTCTCCTGTTACCCAGTGACTTAAGGGTCACTCGATCTCAATGGCAGCATCCAGACTTCTGTGGCAGAGCAGACAGAGCTAGTACAGAAAATGCCCAATGACAAGCCTCCTATTAGTCTCTGACTCTCACCTACCTGGTCTGCCGTGGAGCTGGTAGCAGGTAACCAAACCTGACAGCTTTGAGTTTCTGCTCCTCTTCTCTTTGTTTGCAAGGGACAGAGCTATGAAGAGAAGAACACCAAAGGGTGGGCAGGAGAGAGAGGAAACGGTGACACTAGGCTATTTTAAACCTTAGGTAATTGGTTCCAGAATAGTCAAGAATAGACATGTATTTTATATAAGACCCACATCTAAAGAGGATTATTTTCCAAAGGGGAAAATTATTAGCAATTGCAAGATGTTAGAGATAACTCAAGAAAGAATCTTTTGTCTTTACTATGCATGACTTCATTATTGCAGACTTTTTTATCCTCAGTGTAGGCTGTATGCAACTCAAACTCACATGAAGGCATTTGTTCGTTAGTAACATTAATGTTCGCTATGAAATGAAGTCACTGTAAGAATTAATGGCATTAGGGATTAAATGTTTAGGATGATGACAAGCCCAAAGAAAGCAACACTCCGGAGACAGTGGTCATTATGGTTCGGTCATGATTGACCATCTTACCCAGACCTCCATCAGGAAAATAGAAGGTGAGTCTTGCAATCTAGGCAACAACACACCGGAGCTTAATGATTGGAGGGCAGGACCAAAGTTAAGTGTTCACAGCTTCTCAGTAAAGACAGAAGAAGCCAAGTGAGTTGTGTCCCACAGAGCATCAGGGTAGGAGACAGTCTGGTTCCATGTCCAGATGGTTTCACCAAACAGTCAGTTCAGTCCCTAGTGATGTTGAAGCAGGAAGCCACACGACTATGGGGTTACTATCCTGAACAAATTACACAGCCTCCAGAGGATGTCCTGATAAACATTCCTTGATTAAATGAGTGATTTAGTAACCTTCTCTACACACACACACACACACACACACACCACACACCAGAGTGAGATTCCATTTCCCATTCTATAAAATAAAAGTAATGAGCTTCAATTATCCATACAGATGATTTCAGGACTACTTACCATTTGGGGGAGAATCCTCTGAAAATTGTTGAAAAACAAAACAAAACACAGAGTCAAGCATGGTGGTGCTTACATGGAGTTCCAGGGATCAACATGCTGAGGCAGGAGAATTCTTAGTTCAAGGTCAGCTTGTCTACATAGATAGTTCTAAGCTAGCCTGGACAATACAATAAGACTGTATAAGAGAGGAGATGGGAGGGGATATGGATGGAGGAGGAAGAGGAGGAGAAGGAAGCCATTTATAAAGCAAATTAAAATAAGGTCAAGCAAGAAAAGCCCAGCCACTTACACCACAAACCACACAGTCCTTGTGAGAACTGTCAATCATTGAATCGCATGTTACCATAGTCTTTGCAGTTTGTGTATTTACTATCTCCCAGTGTCTAAGGGTTAGTAACCTGGACCTGGCCCCCTGGACCTGGCCCCAGATTCTGTCTGTAATGGTGAGCCATTGGGCATGCTCATCATGCCAGGAGGGCCAGCCCCTCTTTCGAGGATGTTTACCTCTTTAATTCAGCCTTATCCTGTTTGTGAAATCACATTCAATAGATTAAATTCATACTTAAATCATGTGTGCAAAAACAGGCAGCCTTTCTGGGTTCCACAAAGCCAATGGAGGCAGTTAAAGGCCACCAGAGCAATAAAGGACATTGCAATCAAAATCTGTAGCTACTAATAGAGTATCATCCAAGCTGTATCTATCAACAGTGGGTTTCTTTTTAGTGTTGAGAAGTTTATGGTCTTGGGGTTTCACAGGCTACTTAATTATTTACCTTTGGAAGGATAGCTGGGTTCCTTCCAGTTTAGGGTTACAAGCAATCACGCACCACAAGCATTTATAAAGAGGCTTCTGTGTGGGTGTGTGTAGGTGCTAACGATGGAGCTGATGAGCTAGTCTTTGTATGTTTGTTTTAAGGAAAATTCTAAACTTTTCCAGAATGACTGGTGCCTACTTTTTACTAAGACCTATGATAAACCCTGGTGAGCACTACTCTGAAATCCTGGTGCTGACACTTCTGTGCACTGTATTTTTGCTAATAGATTGTTGGAACTGGGCCCAACATCAAATATAATACTTTATCTACCAAATACTGCTTTGTGAATTTCATCTCAATCTTTCAGGCTTTAAGATCTTTAATTTCTCTCACCCAATATATTTGGCATGCTTCTGACTTCATTTTGTCTATATATGCACTATTTCCGTGTTTAGTTAAGAGTCCTTAATTTGAAGCCCCAAACAGGACAAACCCCCAAAGCACCGGAGACAGACTATAATAGCTCCTATGTTTCTTCCTTCCCACCTATGTCAGCAGCATTTCCAAAAGCTCTCTGGAGTCCAGAACCTCGTTTACATAGAATTTACATCTAAAGCCTTCATTTAAAAATAGAAAACTTGAGGCTCTTTGACCACACTGCTTCACTGTGAGCACACTTTACTCCTTAGAGACAGATGTTTTCTTCTCTTTGTTAACAGAGACAGATAAGGAAATTGACAAAATCACTTTGTCACAGGATCTCATAGGATTGATGTAGGACAACAAGATTTTTAAAACATGGAAATTATAGGGGGATGAGTATGATGATCATGGTGGTAGTGATAATGATGTTATTGCTACTGATTATCTGATTAATGATGGTGGTGGTGGTGGTCGTCGTGGTGGTGGTGGTAGTGATGGGAGCAGTGGTAATCACGGTGATGATGATGTTATTGGTGGTGATAGGGACAGTGGTAGTGGTGATAATATTATCGATGGTGATTATGGTATCAATGGTGATGTTATTGCTGGTGATGGTGGTAGAGGTAGGGGTGGTAGTGGTGATGATGTTGTTGGTAGTGATGATGATGGTAGTGATGGTGGCAGTTCTGGTGATGAGGACAGAGGTGGTGGTGCTTTCAACTAACATCAGCAGCACACTTACTGTATGCCAAACAATGCTGAGAAATATGAAGCTCTTTCATTTCTATAATTATATCAGTCTTTCCAATGTTCCTATTATTTATATGAACTGGGAATACAGATTTCCTTTTTTGCTACTGTGTATAGCTGTCAGACCTTTTAATTTCAATCTCTAGTTTGGGTTGTATCTGAACTTCTAATCGAAAGGGAAATCAGATACTATAAAAATCAAAGTCAAAGAAAACTTTTGATTAATTTTATATTTTGTGGAACATTATAAGGCTTGAGAAGTCTTATTACCTGTTTTCAGTTACTGTATATCATATTCTTAGGTCATGTATGTCTATGACCTTTCCAATTCTAGCTAACAAAGTATCATAATTTAAAATAAAAGAATTAATATCCAGAATGAAATATACATATTTTATTTTGCAAAAAAATTGCCTTAGTTTTCCTCTGATTCTCAAGAAATATTGGGTTTATTCTGTACTGTGCAAGAAATATGCAATTTAGAGACATAATTGAAAGCTGAGAGAAGAGAAAATGTGATCCGATTGACAATACTAAAAGAATGGTACATGCTGGGAAGGTGATTCAGGTAGGCAAAGTGCCTACTGCTCAAGTATGAGGACCTAGGTTTGGATCCTCGGTACCTATGTAAAAACACAGATGTAGCTGTGCACATAAAAGACAGACAAGAGGATCCCTGGAGCTCACTCGCCAGTCAGTCCAGCAAATCAGTCAACTCCAGGTTCAGTGAGACCCTGACTCAAAAAATAATGCTGAGAATGATAGAGGAAGAGAATCTTTGGTCTCCATGTGTGCATGCCAGAGTTCATACAGCTGCATATGTACACACAGGTGCACATATACTCCCTTCCTCCACACACACATGTGCATATACACACAGGGGGAGAAACAATATCTACATCATAAGAACTCACAATAATGAGTTCCTAATGTAATTCTTTTATCAGCGAACAGTTTTTAAAAAAAAAGATAACAAAGCCTTTTTAAAATGTTGCAATTCAATCTAACTTTCAGCACCCATTTAAGTAGCCATGGAAGGTGATGGCCTGCATAGTATCAGAAGATGGGTGCACTAAAGGGCAAGATATTCCACTCACGTGAAGGAAATAACCTCAGTTCTAAGTGAGTTCTCTTTCCAGCTCAGGCTGTAATGATATTCCAGAGTCAGATTGGGATGTCAGCCCCCAAATGGGATTTCTTAAAAAACAAATCAATTGTTGGAGGAAGTCATGGTTGAAACATCCATCTGCTTCATTAAATGCGAAGAGCATTGTGCTGCCACTATGGAGCTCAAGCCAACCGTCACCGGGGAAACACTGTGCTATTTTTGATATGTAACTTCAAAGCAATTGAAGCCAGTAAGTCAGTTTCAGCACAGAGAACAATTGTGAGACAAGGGGATACTTGTGCTTGGGAACTTAAATGCTCTCGTACCTGATTTGCCATCACTCTGAAGAATAGTTACTGGTCATGTGACCTTGGGCAAGTTTCGCTAAGCATCTCTGAGACTCATTACCTGGAAAAATGACTGTAAAATAGTTGCTTCAGAGGGTATGAGGAGGAAAGCTTCCAAAGCAAGAAGCAGAGTAGCTCTGGGTAACTTTTTGTATTATAATTAATGACTGTTCTATATTGAGCATTAATGATGTGGTGAGGATAATTTTTTTTTCCTCTCTGTATTAGCTTTCCATCACAGCATTTCCAAAATGCTTGAGGAAATAAACCTATAAAAAGGAAAGTTTTATTTTTTTGGTTGGGTGCTTTGGCAGTTTAATCCAGCCACTTTGTCATGTTGCTTTGAGCCTGAGGTAACATAATACAGTATGGGTGAAGCTTATGGTAATGGAAGCTACTCACCTCATGATAAGGTGTAAGGCCACATCCCTGGTTTCCTAATATCCTTGCACTAGGCACCATCTCCTAAAAGCTCCCCTATCTCCCAATAGCACTGTCAAAGCAGACTGAAAACTCAACTAGAGCACAATAAAAACTCTGGGAGGGAAATGCCTTGTTTTATTTCACTTGCCAGCATGGGAACAAAGGCACAGAGACTAAGTGTAAAGGTTTGAAAAAATGGCCCCCACAGGGTGTAGCACTATTAGAAGGTGAGGCTTTGTTGGAGTAGGTATGGCCTTGTTGGGGGAAGTGTGTAGCTGTGGAAGTGGGCTTTGAGGTCTCCTACGCTCAAGCTACACCCAGTGATACAGTTCACTTCCTGTTGCCTGTGGGTCAAGACGTAGAACTCTGTGCTTCTTTTCCAGCACCATGTCTGCCTGCATGCTGTCATGTTCTGCCATGATGATGATGAACTAAACTTCTGAAACAGTAAGTGAGCCATGCCAATTAAATGTTTTCCTTTGTAAGAGTTGCCATGGTCATGGTGTCTCTTTATGACAATAGAGTGTCTATGGCAATAGAAGTCCTAACTAGGACACTAAGAGAGTTTTCAAATATTAGTGATTGAAAGGGGACTAATCCCATGCTTAAAGCTGGTCAGTGAGAAACATGAATCAAGGGCTACATCACTTTTCTCCATCCCTGATATAATATTTGATATTTTTTAAAACGGAAACTCCCAGATCTTTTCCCTTGTGATTCCAATTCAAGGGTTGTTGAAATGGGGATGGAATCTGTCCCTATTCCAATCTTCCCCAACTCAGCAGATAGAAGTACATTTTACAGTGTTACTTGGGACTCAAAGAGGATTCACTCTGCTACAAACCAGATACCATACTCCAGGCTCTGACTTTAGTACAGGGAGGAAGAGACTGAGAAGTTGAGAAAGAAGGGTGGACTTCCTGTTGTTTTTCTGTGGGGTAGAAGGGTGTATTTCCTACTGTTTTCCTGTAGCTTCTTGAGAGCCGTTATTCTCTGGTTATGGATGACTGTAGCATCCTCAGCAGCAGCCATAGCATTCCACCACCAGCAATTAAATCAAATTTTTAGTTTTAAATCTATTCTTGGTAACACCTTTGCTAAATTCCCAAATGAAGGCACACAGGCCTACCAGTCAGCACCCGTCATTGGATACCTGGGTTCCCAGCCCTTGGGGCACTACTCCAAACTTGGAAATGTGCCACCAACAGAAACAAGTAAGCTCCCATCAAACATCTAGGTCTTTGAGCCACAGGGCTACTTCGCTAAGTTTCTATGTTTTTAATCATCCCAGTTTCTTGCCTGTGCTCAACAATTCTTTGGAATGATATCTGCTTTCTGCAGTTGCCTCTTTCATTATACTTTAGAATGTTATTTTTAGCCATTAGATTTTTTACACAATAACTAGTTGGTAATTTTACGTAATAAGTTCTTTCTTTGAGGATACCCATTACAGAAAAGAGTAACTTGTTTGGGAATTGCTCCTTGGTCAATAAGTAGCCATTCTGGCTTATGAATTATGGATTCTGAGAGAACAAAAGAACGTATAGGGTGTGCAGGGACAAAACAACTCTATAATTGTCCTTATTCTGATGGAGGAGGGTTATCTGTCTATTGTGTTATTTTCATTGATCAATAAAGAGACTGCCTTGGCCCCTTGATAGGACAGAAAATTAGGTAGGCGGAGTAAACAGAACAGAATGCTGGAAAGAGGGCTATGAGGCAGACGCCATGGAGCCAGCCACCAGGTCAGACATGCTGAATCTTTTCTGGTAAGCCACCACCTCGTGGTGCTACAAGATTATTAGAAATGGGTTAATATCAAGATGTGAGAGTTAGTCAGTAACTAACTCTCTAGAGATAATGGGCCAGGTAGTGCTTAAATGAATACAATTTGTGTGTTGTTATTTCTGGAACTAAGCTAGCCGTGCGGGAGCCGGGTGAGGTGAAAAGCAGGCCTGCCCGCAGCCCCTCACTACATTATTCTCTACCTGTGGGTAATTTCCACTGCATGGAACAGAGAGGGGAATTCAAGTGAAATCCAGTGTTTTCACAAAGTTGAGGAAGCAGTGGTAGATACTTAGAGCCCCCAAAGAATTTGTTAAGTACCTGAAAGGAGAGAGTTGCAAAGCTCCACAAACTGAGTAATCCCCCTGAGTCCACTCCTCTGACTCCACAAAGCCAGGTAAGGAGCACACAGAGCACCGACCGACAGATGGAAAAATCTTAGAGCAGGGAACATCCAGGTTCTAATCGACCTAAATGGAGAAGACAATTGAATATGTGTGGCTTTTGCAGAAGATGCAAACCTAACAGCTGAGTTGTATTATTCTCTAAGGCCCCTCTGGATACATGATCATGAGTGTAAAAGCAAACCTTGAAAGGATCAAGATTGTCAGCCAGTAACTAGTTGTAAAAAAACAGACGCTTTTCAAAGAAAGTATTCCAAGTGAGAAAATTAGTCAGTTAAAACTGTGATCAAGACCGTCCAAGAAGCTAGCACCAAAATACTATTGAATGTGCAAGGATTTTATTAGAAGTGTGTGTATGTGCATGGGGGATGAGAGGGGAGGAGGGAGGGAGAGAGAAAGTTTAGAGGAGTACCCTAGTCACCTGCGAAACAGCAGCAACTGTCCAAGTGTTTTAAGGCATGCATAATTGGTACCTCTAAAGGGTATATAATGGAGTGTAGATGGAAGTTTCTGTCCCTCCTTGTTCTATAGGTATTCAGTTCCAAAGAAGCACACAAAGGCTTATATTAATTATAATTAACTCATGCTTATTATTAACTAGCTCTTAAAACTTAAATTAACCCATAATTCTTATCTATGTTTAGCCACATGACTTGGTACCTTTTCTCAGTGAGGCATTCTCATCTTGTTTCTTCTACATTCAGATGGTGACTGACTCAGCCTTTCCTCTTCCCAGAATCCTCTTAGTTTAGTTGCCCTACCTATACTGCCTGCCTGACTACTGACCAATCAGTGTTTTATTAAATCAATACAAGTGAGAAATCTTTACAGTGTACAAAATTGCATTATTCCACAAAAATGGAGCAATAAGAACAAATGTTTGAAGAAATGGTGACTAGTTTTTTTTTCTATTTATCCATAAACCACAGACCAACAAACTCCAATAAACACACCACAATGGAAGCTATATCAAAACACATCAGTCAAATAAATGAGAAATCAAATCTAGAATCAGCCAGAGCAAAGGAACATTATACACAGGAGAACATAGATAAGGACTAAAACTCTGTGTGGGTTGCTTGATGTTTGTTTATCAAAGACTACACAAATCAGAAGGAAAGGGATGACCCCTTAAAACACTGAAATAAAAGTCGTTCAAACTGTAACACTAGAGTGAACATAGTTTTAAAAATAAACACAGAAGTTGGTTTTATGACAAAAAAAAAAATAGGCAGAGCAGCTGTCACCAGAAGACCTATGGTACAGGAAATGCTAAAGAAAATGTCACTCTAAGAAGGAAGTTTCTTTTCCTTTCTTTCTTTTCTCTTGTTAGTTCTTGGGGAGAGTTCTGCACAATGTGTCTTGATATTCACCCTTCTCCTGACTCGTCCCAGATCCACTCCCTGTCCTGACCTCTCTTCCCTTTTGTGGGCTTTTGAAAAAGAAAAGAAAACTTTCAACATCAATTTGTTTTACCCACATATTTCTGGTCATATAAAAAGGAACCATCTACAGTAAAATCCTTTTAAAAACTGGGGAGCTTTCATAGTCACAGAGGATGCTACACAAATCATGAAAGAATTACTTATTTGTCAAAAATTCTATGCAGATGCAGACCCTGTGGGCCAAGCCCAGGAAGAGGTGCCCACTGGTGTAGCAGCAAAAAGCCAGTAATGGAGGTAGTCAACTATTCTCTGATTGGGTTTGAGACTCTCCTCCTCTGCAAGGAATCTATAACTAGTACTATAAACCTGTTCAAAAGCCTATGGCTCAGGAGGGAATAAACCCCCCAGTGGGGAATACATTGATAATGTTTTCCTAAATTTATAGGTTATACCTGTTAATTCCCCTTCCAAATAATAATGCTTATAGTCATATATTAGTGCCACCACTTTGGACAGAGATGCTACTTTTGGGGTGTCAGGGAAAACTGCAGAGCCTTCACACCTGGTCAAAGTGCTGAGAGTAAGGGACCACAGAGTGCTCAGCCATAAATGAGAACCCTATAGCCCCCTCCCCAGGGCTCAGAAAGCACAGAAGACCATAGACCATGAAGACTCAGAGTCAGAGCAAGAGGTGGAGTGAGGAGGAGCGCTGTCTCCATAACACAACTCTGTGACTGCATTCTTGATCCCACAACAGTGATTGACTGGCATAAATTTGTGCAACATTGAGCCTATTAACAACTGTCACAGAGGTTAGAAAGGTCAGTGACCCCACAACACAACCTGAGAAGAGATAATGGTAGCAGGGGGAGAGCCCATGAGTCTCATATATCCTTGAGGATATATATGCTGTTAAAAGTCCCTAGAGAAGTAAATGTCTATAAGCAACCCTAATGAAATTCTTTGACTCATCAATAAAAGAATAAATAAATATAAATATACCATAAAAGTAGAATACAGACTATGTGGGAAGAGAAAAGGGAATCAGGAGAAGAGGGAAACAGAAGGTAATGGGGATGAATATTATTTTTTAAGCTAATAAATGAAAAAGTGGGGCAGTAGTGGCATTCACCTTTAATCCCAGCACTCTGGAGGCAGAGGCAGATAGAGCTCCAAGTTCAAGGTCAGATTGGTCTATAAAGTTAGTTCCTTGATAGCCAGGACTACACAGAGAAACCCTGTCTCAAAAACCTAAAATAATAATAATAATGAAAAAAAAACAGTGTTCCCAAGAAGACATGATGGACACTTAGCTTTGCATAAGGAAGGAAGGAAGCAAAAACTAGATAATATAGGTGTGGTGATTTGAAAGAAAATGTCCCCCAAAGGGAGTGGCACTATTAGGAAGCATGGTCTTGTTAGAGGAAGTGTGTCACTATGGGGGTGGGCTTTGAGGTCTCCTATGCTCAAGCTATAGCCAGTGAAACAGACCACTTCCTGTTGCCTAATGGTTAAGAAGTAGGACTCTCACCCCTTCTGCAGCACCATGTCTGCCTCCAGGTCACCATGTTGCACCCTAATGATTATGGACTAAACCTCTGAGATAATAAAGGAGCAGCTCCATTAAATAGTTTTCCTTTATAAGAGTTGCTATGGTCATGATGTCTCTTCACAGCAATGAAACCTAACCAAGACCACAGGTATAGAAAATAAACTTTTTCTTGTTCTTAAGTTGCTTTAAACTCTGCTTAAATGACTGGCATGGTGCTTGTCTCTGGTTTTGTGAGTTAAGCCACACCATTTCCTGGTCCCCTAGAATTTTTTGAGTTTAAAGACATTTTATTACTATTTCAGTCTCCGTTGTTGTTGTTATAAGTCTGTTTAGGTTGTTGACCTCTTCTTGGCTTAATTTTGATGGTTTGAGTGAATCTAGAAAATTATACATTTCTACTAGGTTTTTCAGTTTAAAAGAGAAGAGGTTTTTAAAGTATTTCCTTATAATATTCCGAATTGTTTTGGTGTCTGTTGTAATATTTTTCTGGTCCATTTTTATTGTTTATTTGGTCTTCTCTATTTTTTATTATTTTAATTTTTGGTTTAGTTGAAAAAAAAGTGCCTGTCAATATTACTTATTTTCTCAAAGAACCAGCTTTTAGATTCATTGATTCTTTATACTGTTTTCTTTGTTTTTATTGCATTAATTTCTGCTCTGTATTCTTTTTAAAACTATTAAAAAAATGACTCTACTTTTTGTTGACTGGTTCCTACAGCCTAAGAACTGTTTTTCTCCCAGAATTATCCTTGAAATCCAGTCCCCTCCCTTTTTCTATTATTTTCTTAGCTCCTATCATTTCATTTTCTCTTCTTTCAGCCCCTGACCTGCCTCCTTCCTCTCCTCACAATAATATCAGACTTTTTGGTTCTTCAAATGTTTTCAATTTTTCCACCTTTGGATCCCTTTCCAACCTTCCTTGGCAGGTTCTTTCCTCAGATGTTCGTATGCCTCACTTCTTCCCACTAATGGATCTCTGCTTGAGTATAACTCTGCTGAGAGTTTTCAGCCTCTGTCTCAACATCAGCAACCTCCTTGTATTTTATTTCTCTCTGCCGTCAATACAAACATTATTCATCTCTACACAGTTACTCTGCTTACTTTTCTTCAAATTACCAGTATTGGTCAATGAAATGTTCATTTAAGCCAGGCATGGTGGCTCATGCCATTCATTAATTCTAGCACTCAGGAGATAGAAGGCAAATCTCTGTGAATTTGAGGATATCCTAGTCTACACAACAAATTCCAGGAGACTTGGAGCTGTATATTGAAATCCGGTCTCAAAAAGAAAAAAAGCATTTATTTGTTTCTCTGTTAGGTCTTTAGGTCTTTGGGATCTCTGATGTATCAAGCAATAGCTTCCTGAAGGTGTTCACATTCTAATCCCAAATCTGTAGCTTGTGAATATCATCTTATATGTACAGACAGAGATCATCAAGACTCTTGCCTAGGCATGGTAGAATGCACCTGGAATACTAGCACCTGAGGGACAGAAGCAGGAGGTTAGCCACACTTCAAAACCAGCCTAGATTATGTAGTAATATTTTGTTTGCATTTTAACAAAAACAACAAAAAGCCTGCCTGGAGATCAAAGTTCAGAACTAAGCCATTAGAGGCCAGGAAGTGGTGGCCCACACCTGCAATTCCAGGACTAAGAAAGGCAGATGGATCTCTGTTAGTTCAAGGCCACTCTGGGCTACACAAGATTGAATCTGTCTAGAAGAGAAACAGAGCTCACACAAATGTGAGCCCAGCACTTGGGATCCCACACCTTTAATCCCAGCACTAGAGAGATGGAGACAAGAGTGATATGGCTGGGCAAAGAGAGGAATATAAAGTGGGAGGCAACAGAAGCTCAGGGCAGTCTGAGGATTAGTGGAGACAGATGCAGTCTGGAGATGCAATCTGAGGATAGGATCACCCCTTCAGTCTGAGCATTGGTAGAGGTAAAAGAACTCTCTAGTGGCTGGTGCTCTGCTTCTTTGATCTTCTGGGTTTTATTATTAATACCAATTAGAATTTGTGCTATAGATTACATATTAGATCTTGTTCCAAAAAAAAGTAAGTAAGTAAGTAAAAGTGAGACAGCGACAACAAATGAATTGGGGATCTTGAGAAGATGGAATTATCTTACATCTTTCAGGGGACCCAGTGCAATCAGCATCCTTATGAAAGGGAGCCAAGAGGGACACATGCATGGGTGGTGATCGGCACAATGAAAAAAGAGGCACTGAAAGATGTGCTGCTAGAGTCAGGGGCTGGAGTGATACCCTCTGAAAACAGAGCAAGATCCACAAGCCAAGTGATGCAGGGAGTTTGTAGAGCTAGAGAAAGCAGAAAGATTGACTGCCCAACTTGGGAATCCACACACATTTTACTTATTTAAATTTTTTAAAATAAATTTTTTTTAAAAAAAAAAACACATTCTTTTTGAAAGTTCCTTGGTCAGGTATGGTAGTTGTCCCCCTCCCTTTGGGGGTCTGCCACCCAGTTCTCAAATAAACAGAGATTTATTCTTATTTATGAATGCCTGGCCTTAGCTTGACTTGTTTTTAGCCAGGTTTTCTAACTTAAGTTACCCCATATCTCTTTAACTACGTTTTGCCTCTGGAATTTTTACCTTTCTGTATATCTTTCTTTCCTTCTTACTCTGTGACTGGCTGGCCCCTGGCAGCCTCTTTTCCTCCTTTTCTCATATCTCCCTCTTTTCCCTAAATTTCTCCTATTTATCCTCTCTGCCCACCAGCCCCCTCCTATTTCTCTCTCCTGCCTAGCTATTGACCATTCAGCTCTTTATTAGACCAATCAGCTGCAAAGTAACACAGCTTCACAGAGTTAAACAAGCGTAACCTAAAAGAATGAAACATACCTTTGCATCACTAAACAAACAAACGCAACACACCTTCAACTAATATTCTACAACAAAATGTTTCATCGCAGCAGTGAGAAAGATAACTAATATGGCTCCACAACATGGTGTGGCTGCTGCCCGAATAGCTGTGTTGCATTGTGCAGTGAAATATAGCACGACAAGACTGCATGCACTCGTTACAGCTGCAGCTCTTTGCGGTCTTTGGCTGAAACTCCGTAGAACACAGGACCAGAAAGCTGACTGTATCCGGTGCTCAGATGCATAGACTGTGGAGTCTGACTGATCCAAGTTCAAAGTCCAGAGTCATCAGCCAGCTCCATCACCTTAAGCACATACTTGACTGCACTTACTCACAGGCCTACTTTGTTAAGTGCTCACGAGAATTATGTTGAAATTGAAATGTCTGCAGAGCATTTGCCTCTGACATGGAAGAGGCACTCCATAAACAGTCGTTCTGGTAATCATCATTCCGTTTTCAAAAATGGCTTACTCAGCTTTGCTTCTGAAAAGAGTTGCTGGGACCTACAACACAGATCCCATATTCTAGTCCTAAGAACTGACCTTCAGACTCAAGCCCTGATCAGACTACCAATATCTAAAAGTGCTCTGGCCAGCCACCCAGGCGGATACCTAATGTCTGTACTCAGGGCTTATTCAGGCTTATTTTACTTAGCTGTATTGGCTAAGGGGGATGGCACCAGATACCTACCCTGTTACTGACTGTCATACTGAGTTGCAGAGCGTGGCGTGTATTCAAGAAAGACATACTGAATGGATTTAGAGAAGAACACCCTTAAATTTCAGGAATGGACTAACATGGTGTGCCAGCTGGAATTTCAACAGTGGCATTTTGGTTCATGAGGGAAGCTGCGTCTGCAGGTGGCTCCATTGGAGTTTTGTTGTCTTCCCTCCATGGCCAAGACTGTGATATTTAACATAGAGTAGGAGTTAGTTTTGCCAATGCAAAGCCCAGGCAAAACTGTGTCTTTAGGAAAGCTTTTCAATAACTATTAAGCACACATCTCCTGCTAGCAGAACAGTTATGCTGGTATGAGCAGAATAGGTTGACAGCACCAGCTTCATTGCTCTCCCCTCACTGGTCCTGTCTTTACATGGTGCTACTGTGCTTTACCTGGAGCTAGAGACTCTTGACAATGAGTTATCTGCTACCAAATGACTTGTAGAAATGGATGTTATAGAGAAACTCAAGATGTCACCAGCCTTTTAGTGACTGCCATCCTTCAAAGGAAGGATCACAAAGATACGATCATCTGAGGGACCCCAGCATGGCACAGAGAATGCACCTGTGAGCATGGGAAGAGGGTTGAAAAGAGAAGAATAAAGACGTTGGCTAAGAACAGGATAGGAAGAGAAATCTAATGCTCTACAGCATGATAGTGTGGCTATGTTTGAAACAGTTAATCAAATATTTCACAATAGCCGGTGGAGAGGATTTTGAATGATTTATTTTGGTGGTACCAATCAACTTGGTCACCAAAGACTGCATACATACAATGACACACTGTATATACATATATATGTATACATATAATAAACATATACATATAATCACACTATAGTCCACAAATATAGACAATACTATGCATCAATTTAAAGTGAAAATGGATAAATAAAACAAACCTTGCAGAGCGCTAGAGGAGCTGTTATCAACTTCTAAGGAGGCTCCTATGTATGTGACGTAGGAACCTGTGAACCAGGAACCAGCAGTATAAAACATTCAGCTTGTGAGCTCTTCAGACAAACTTTTGGTGTCCAGAACTGATAATAAATGTCTGAGGTTTGCACGCAAAAGGAAAGCCGTGTCAACAGGATCATGTCACTTAATTTCTCAGCACCTCTGTGTCTTCACCTGTCACATTTGATGAATGAACCTAAATTGCTTCCATGCTGCTCCGGAACATTGGCCATCGTCACCTGGTGGCTAAGGCTCGTCTGGAGAGTCATGGTCCAGTTTCTGAACTAGTTTTGGAGAAATACCACTGCCGCTTTCAAGGAAAATTAATGTGAGACAGCTGTCCCTCCCTGTCCATGGGGACCCTGTGCACATCAAAACCCACGATGCTACAATGTACCTTTTGCGTATGGCCTAACATATTCTGCCATAGGGAAAGCGTCTCTCCATTCTTGTGTTGAACACAGTGAAAATGCTACATTAACAGTTGATACGTTGTTTGCATGATAACGGCAAGGAAAGTCCAGGCATGTTCCACTCATCTTTAAGTTTCCAAACTAATTTACATCTGCCGTTGCACAGACACACACTGGAGAGCCCCTTACAAGACTGGATTGCAGAAGGTCCTCTAGCTTCTACCTTAGTGGAGCATTTCTTCCTCACCTTTTTGAGGGAAACCGTTGTCTCATCTTGAGAGCATTCTGAGAAGCAGAGCCGCCTACCAACAACCACGTAGGTAAAGTAGGTAAACATCAAAGCAGGCTCTGACAGCTGACAGCTGACCAGAAAGACCCCAAGCCAGATCCGTTCTGCTAAGGATGAGCTTCAAAACAGGGAGAGCATCCATGTTTGCTGCAGCTGGTGAATGCTGCAGCTTCTCACTACAGTGGAGAGCAGGCGGTGTAGCACTTAGCTTTCCAACTCCAAGGTGCAGGGAAGCGTTTGAGGAGGCCAGTCATGATGAATGGTCCCATTCACAGAGCACACCACTGTGTGTGTGTAGGAGGCCTGCGAGGCTGTTTGCCAGGAGTGAGGAGTGTGATCATCATATTAAAGAAATCTTTCCTGTGCAAACCTTGCTCCCCTTCACTCGCCACCACAATCAAACCCTTCTTGTGTCTGTTGTAACCATTTTTCCTTTGACTGTCCAGACAGGAATGGAATTCTGCCTACTTTACAGGGAGACTGTCTCGGGATTCCCCACAGAGTTAAACCCACTCCCCCGGGGGCTTAGAAAGAAGCCCAGACAAATAAACCTGTGAACCACCACAGGTTGAGAAGGTCTGTGTGGAGCCCAGTGGCCGATACTGGAGGGGATCTACCCTAGTAAGTGTGCATAGTTTGAACTACCACTGCCATTTAAAGACATGGCAGAACTTCTGCTGGGGGCAGGGTGGGGGGAGCTGAGGAGTGGCTGTGTCTGGAGAAAGGCCAGGAATGCTTAGCAGGTAACAGAGAAGTCTGCAGACAGTGATGACATACGTCATCAGAGGACACTGGCGCCAGGATACTCGTGGATACGAAAGCTGCTGTGGCTTAAGTCATCCAGTCTGTCACATAACATAGAGTTTGCACACAGTGCACACACACCTGCACTTTAAGTCACCCCCTAGATGATAGAACACCTAACACAGTTACATGCTGTGTAAATAATTGTTTTACTGCCTTATTTGGGTAATAAAGACAAGGAAAAATCTCTCTCTCTCTCTCTCTCTCTCTCTCTCTCTCTCTCTCTCTGTGTGTGTGTGTGTGTGTGTGTGTGTGTGTGTGTGTGTGTTTGTTCAGTGCAGATTCAACTGCTCCTGCCACCAGTATTTCTCATTCATGATGGGTTCTGTAGACAAATGGGGCTGACTGGAAATACTTTTACCTGTTCTACATTTTTCTTAAATATCTACTTATCTCTATTTTCTGTGTATGGGGGATTTTGCCTGCACATATGTGTTGTACTGTTGTCTTCAAAGGCCAGAAGAGGGCAACAGGTCTCTTGGCATTGGAGTTACAGACTGTTAGCTGCCATCTGGGTGCTGAGATCCAACCTGGGTCCCCGAGAAGAGCAGCGAGTGTCCCTGAGCATCTCTCCAGCCCTCTCCTCCCCGAGATGTTTTTGAAGGTCTCAAAACAGAGTGGGCAGGAGACTGTGACAAGACCCTGGGGTAGCTGCTGTTCATGAGAGAGAATCTTGATCGACAAATTATTAAGGACTTTTATTTTTGGCTTTCGAGATAAAATCTTGGTATGTTGCCTAGGCTGGCCTTGAGCTTACAATGATCCTCCTGCCTCACCTTCTAAGTGCTGAGGTTACAGGCATGTGTCACTGCCCCTGGTTTCATTGGACTTTTTGAGAGCAAAGCAAGAAATAAGATTGGAGAGAGGCCACCTTTCTGACCACAGCCCTGACCCCAGTCCTGGCTCTTGGGGGATTAATGCTGTCTGGCTTCCCTGCTGCGAACTATCTATCAACAAAGGGCTTCCGGACTGCCACCAACTCCACGGGGGCTTCAGGAAACCGAAAGAAAAGGGGGGAGGGGGGGAAGAAGCTGCCCCAATCGATGGACTGAGTGGTTCAATAACTCATTTTGCTGCTGATGCAGTGAAATAAATAAATAAATACCTGGTTGGAAGTTGAAACCGTTCATGCTCAGTGCTTCTCAAAGGCTGACTTGATAGGCTTTAATAGCTTTGCTCGGCACAGAACACTCGCTGACTGTCCCAGCAGTGTGCCCTCTGTTTCCTAGGTAACCAAACTTGAAATCAGATGATGGCTGGGACCGAGGACCAAATCCATTTGTCGGAGGTACAGAGATGCAAGAGCGCAGACTTCACATAGCCTGAAGACGGTAGCGGCCTCATTTACTGTCCCTTCAGCTCCCATGTGTCTGCTGCTCCTTTCCTTTCTACCCAGCACTGCCAGCCCCTTCGTCTCGACCCCAGAGCCCAGAAGAAAATGTCGGAGTTCCAATTGTGCTGTCGGAATCAATACGAGGATGCTTCTTTCCAGGATGCCTGTCAGGAGAGGATGGGATGAAAAGAGTGGGCGATGCGCCTGGGCAAAGCTCTTTTGTGTGATACAAGGCTGAGCAGCGAGCTGCTGCCTGAAGCCAGGATCTTGAACCTGCTGTGCAAATCTGGCGCTTGAAATGATTGTTCCAGAACTTTCCCCCGAGGGAGAAAGAGTCCCAAGTACTGTAGTAGGTCAATCAGCAATTCTGTGCCTGTGCCTGGCTTCAGCCGAGTTAGAGTCGTTAGCGCTCTGACTCCAAACAGCTAAGTTCAGAAGACAAGTTCCCTTTCCAGCATCCCGTGTCACTGGAGCCTAGGGATGCTAGTTCGAACTACCTAATACCTGCTGGCTCTCCTGTTAGGGATGGCGTATGCATGGATGAATAAATTGGAATACATGGATGGGTTTTAATGGTACCAGGGGCGAAAACGTTCTCTGCCAGTGAAGAAAATGTATACTTCCCAAAGTTACAGGGAGAGGAGCACTTCCTCCAGTCTCTGAACCCCTTGGACCCCAAAGGGAAAGCAGAAATCACTCCCAAGTCTGACATAAAACAAATAACAAATGCTCTCCAGTTGAGCAGTAATAGTATCACACGATACAATTTGACATTATTTTAGAAACAGCTTTGAATGTCTGTCTTTCGTATTGTCAGTGTGGTAATTCAAAAAGCTTTCATTAAGTTTAGCATTCAGGAGAGGCAGGTAGGTCAGCCTTTTCTCTACAGAACCGAATAGTACCAACGCGAGGCATTCCAGTCCGCGCGCTGCCTGCTACAGGCTATCGGAGCTGTAGCTGCCGTGTGAAACCTGCTCTAGACAGCACTGGAGCTGGCAAGGCTGCGGTTTTAATAAAACTTTACTTACAAAAACAGCAGGGGGGCCAGATCTGGCCCATGGACCATAGTTTTCCAACTCATAATCTAGATGAGTCTGTAGTATCAGGCATAAAAAAATAGCAGAGGGAGACACACTGTACAGCTATTTATTCTTCTTCTATATTGTACAAAGTTTCCCCACCCCACTTACTGACAGCACCATTTCTATACGAGGCTTTAAGTGTTTCTGCAGTGGAAGAAGAGAGGACCAATAATAATTAAGTACGTGACCCAGAGACATCACCTGACTTGTCACGGTCCAGAACTCATCACCTGACCACACACCTCTGTATTCAAGGCTGAGGAGAATTGTAATCTGCAATCAGACAGGAGGTTAGGAAGAGGGAGTCACAATAATGTCTTCCTCACGAAGCTTCAGTTAGACTGGAGTCCTCTTCAGAAGACAGCTATTAGAAGGGCCACTGCTTGATCCCGTGGCTGAGACCTCTGCCGTCTGCAGAGACAGCCAATAAAAGGCCACTGGGACGACCGCCCTTGGTCCTGAACTCTGTCATAAGCTTGAAGCATAATAATAAACAGAAAACACAACACACAACCAGAGAGATGGGCAAGACGCCCAACTCCTCCCATATTTAATGGGCAATGTAAATTCAGATGACTTTGGCACAGCCAACTCTTCTTGAGACCCTTTGGGCCTCCAGACAGTTCTCCAGTGAGGAGAATGTGGGCCTTTCGAGGCTAGGGTGGGAAGCAGCAAACACAGCCTCCCAATGAGCAAAAGGACGGTGCCCATTTGAAATGTAATCAGTTCCTTAGACGGCGGCAGGTTTCCTAGGCATCGGGTCTGCTTTATTGCACTGCGCACCACATGAGCAACAGACACCAGTGGTCCTCAGCTGAACTTCCCAGTAACTTGAGGAGGAGACTATGACCCATTCATTTACTAAACAGGGGAAACGTGGAATGTGAAGAGCCTGGAGTGAAGCTGGCAGCAATTGGTAAGGGAAGAGGCAGGTGTACCTGCCCAGCTGCACTCTGCACTCCAGCCTCTACACCTGGAGGGATGGATGAGCCCCAGGCCAGCCTGGTGCAGAGAGGACTCCCGGAGCTGGTGCTGCACGTGGCTTGGGGAACACGAACCTATTTAATGAAACAACCCATTTTGTCAGTTCTTAGGAACACTTACCTTCTCCCCCGAGACTTCCAAGAATTAATTAATACTAAATGCTTGTCGGGCCCTTTGCCGATATAAAGGATTTGTTTCACCTGAAAGGCCAGCGTAAGCACAATGGAGGACCTTGGCTTTACTTTATAAACACCCCACGTGATGACGCAAAATGGCCTTGGCCTGTGGTGTGGGAATAAGCCCTTTTCTGTAAAAGGACACATTTGCCTACTCGTGTCCAGGTACTTAATCTGTCTGGAGCCACATGATGCTGTGTGAAGCCTCAGCATCCAGCTGAAGACAAGAACTGTCTCCTCCGAGAATCAGTCTCAGTGTCTGCCACAGACCTTAACAGCACGATGCCAGGGAAACTCCCAAAACCGAGGGACAGTTTAAGCTCGTGTGTTGTCTGGAGGAGACAGACAACCAGAAGCAGAGCCCACCTGGAGTCTGTCAAATTACCCTGCTTGAAGGATGCCCTTGCTTCTGCAGAGCCAGGGAACTCCAATTCCACCCCGAGTTCCGGCAGTTTCTTGAACTCATCAAAAGTGGCTGTACTCACAGGTTCAGTTGATCACAGGAAAAGCATTGGGATCCAACAAAAGTGCGTCTACCCAGAAGGCAGCCTAGAAGAGGGCTCCATGCACATACACTGGACGACTGTTGCTCTTGGGGCATCCCACTGTTCCAACATCCACATGTGTGCACAGCAAAGCTGAAGTCTAGAGTGTTACGTGACTGCTTGGTTGATTGGGTGCCCCGATGACCTTCACCTCCAGTACCCTGGAAATCCACCAAGGGCTATCCCATTAACATAAATTTTCAGGGGTGGCAGAGGAGGCTCACCATGAAAGACAGCTTTCCTCGTTACTGTCACCCAGGGATGTCTAAAGGTTTAAAGATCAGATCACATCTGGGAGCAAGGGACAAAAACCACGTCTCTCTTTGAGTAAAACCAAATTCCTTATTATATAGGCTCTGGAGGAGGAGAAGAAATCCCCACTGGATTTCCTTGGAGAGTTTACTGGGGACGGAGAGATCCAGGCAGTGGTGGCTAAAGTGATTTGCCTACCCCCAGAGGATAAGCTAGGGCCCCTATCCATTCAGGACTGTGTATTCTCCCAGAACATGACTCCAGTCCTAGACTCTCTTCTTTCTCCTTTCCATCTATGAATCTCATGCATCCATAGCTCTTTCAATCTTCAAACACTTCGTAATGTGTGACAGACACACACACACACTCACACTCACTCACAAATGGCTACAGTCAAAGTTGCTAGTGGGAAACAAGCTGCCACTTTGGAAGACAGCTTCCTTGATCTCTTTAAACTAAACATTCTGTAACTATTCTATTAGTGTGTAATCCAGCAATCAATACTGTCCAGTAGTGCTGAAACTTATACCCACACAAAAGCCTACACATGGGTCCTTGCGGCAGCTTTTTTCAGAGTTGCTGAAGCTTGGAAGCAGCTGAGATAACCTGCAACAGGTGTTCTGGCAGATAACCAACTATCACTCATGACTTAAGAGATTAGCGCTTTTAAGCCATGGAGGAACCTTCAGTGCGTATTACTACATAAAAGAGGCCAATATAAAAGGGTTGTGGGCTGCCTGATCCCAACTGTATGGCCTCTGGGGGAGAAAACTGTGGTGACTGACTAGATTCTAGGGGTAAGCCCCAGGGGTAAACTGAGGACTTGGAGTGACTGGTGAGGAGGCGGAGGCAATGAAAGCTTGTCATGAGGAGCAAAGGGGCCACTGAGGTGCAGGATGTTGTTAATGGGGGATGTGCCCAGGTGTGGGGTGAGGGGTACATGGGAAATATCTGTGGCTTCTATTCTGTTTTGCTGAGAATCTAAAAATTTATTTAAAATTAAAGCCTTGTCAAAAATAGCTGCAATGCCCCCATGTCAGCCACATTCAGAGACTCCGGTTTGATCACATGCTCGTTCAGTCCCAGTCCAGCTGGCCTCGGTGAGCTCTCAATAGATCAGTCCCCTTGTATCAGTGGGTGAATGCACCCTTTGTGGTCCTGACTTCCTTTTTCATGTTCTCTTTCCTTCTGCTCCTCATTTGGACCTTGGGGGCTCAGTCCAGTGCTCCAATGTGGGTCTCTGTCTGTATCTCCATCCATCATTGGATGAAGGTTCCTATGACACTGGGTCTTGTTTCGTCTGCATGTACTCGCTTTTTGGGATCCTAGTCTGTTTGGATGCTCACCTTCCTAGACCTGGAGAGAGGGGGGGAGGAACTTGAACTTCCCACAGGGCAGGAAACCCTGACTGCTCTTAGGACTGGAGAGGGAGGAGGAGAGAGAGTGGGGGGAATGGGAGGGTATTGGGAGGAGGGGAGGAAGTGGACATTTTTATAAATAAATAAATAAGTAAAAAAAAAATAGCTGCAATGTCCTTGACATCTTTCTTCCCGAGAGGCAGGCAGCCCGCACGCCCTTCCCACTAAATCTGGGTAGGCTTGAGAATGTCTGCCTTTGGGGGCTAGGTCGGGAGAGAAATGCCACATCATCTTAGTTTCCTGCAGTACTTGCATTTATGGCCTTAAACTACCAAGTAAGGAATGTCACCGCCCTGAGACCATCAGTCTTGCAGAAGCCCAGGTCACCTGGAGAGCCATGATGAGTATTCCAACCCCAGGGCAAGTTAAGTTCTAACTGAAGTCCAGCAGCATTCTCTAGCCACTGAGCTAGATGCTTCCAGATGGTTCCAGATAAATCCAGCCCACCCATCTATGCACCCTTCCTGTTGAGGCCTCACTTACAGTAGAGCAAATGTAAGCTATCCCTGCTGTGTTCAGGCCAAATTCATGGTTCAGCAAATCCTGTTACCCAGAATGTCAAGGGACTGCTTGGTGTATATTCTGATAAGTCCCTGTTTGGATAGGGAGTACACACATGCAAAAGTCCCTGGCAATGCTGAAATTTGATATGTGGGGAACTGTTGCTGTCTAATCCTGCTGCTGTCAGAACATCTCGGTGCAAGGAGTTTGGGAAGCAAATTGTCAAGACATATTGGAAGCCTTAAAAATATATGTCCCGTGCTGAGAATTTGTTCTAAATCCTAAGCCGTGTATCATCCAAAAGGTTTTGGAGAGTGGGAAACCCCCACATGATCTAATAGAATGAGAATAAAGGAGATATAAGCAGATGCCAACTCAATATTCTATTATCTATTCAGATGTGGCTTCAGTGCTTCAACCAACCAATGTCAAACAAGAGTTTGCTGTGTGCCGGGTGCTGCTCCAGATGTGAGAAGAAAGCGAAACACTAAAGAGACAGATGTCTTTCTCTCACAAAGCTCGTGTGCACGAGCAATAGACAACCAACGCCACCCATGTTCCATACAAACATGGTGAGCGGTCCCTTGAAGAATGGTATTGGGATGCAGAGAAACATAAATCAGGGCAGAAAGACAAATCATACTGGGATCAAGGAAGTGTGAGACAGGGTAGCTGGGTAAGAGCCAAGCTAATACGATTCAGTGCCTTGGATGAGATTGAAGCAGTAGAGGATGCCTGTCTATGCTGGTAAAGGAAAAGCCAAGGGGACTTGGCACTGTGTTGGGTAGAGGGCACGATGAAAAGACAGAAGTCAGAAGAATTAGCTACTCAGAATGATGTGCAAGAGAAAGTGCAGTGGCCTGAGGAAATATTTAGGAAGTGTTTCTAAGTGCAAAAGCAGGTCATAGAACAGCATGGGGGAAATGGTTTTAATTTTGGAAAGGAAAATACATAAGTGGGTAGACACAGAGAATGTGCTAAAGGTTTCTTCTCAAACAGGATTTCAGTGGTTTTTTATTTTCTTGTTTGCCTGCATAGTCACCTCCCACATGATGGCAGTTTAGTCCACAACAGACCCCTAAGATACTGTCCCCCATGGCACCATAGTTAACTTGTGTAAGCACGCTCAATGGTGTTTGCACGGTGACAAAATTCACTTTCTAACGTGTTTCTCAGAGCATGATTAGGCCACGCCCGACTCGATTTTATTTCTCTTTTTCTCAGAATTGCTTCAAAAAACAGGCTTGCTGTGCTGTCTGCTGGCCTGGAATTGATAAGCCTGGTGTGGGCCCAGAAGATTCTCCTGCTTCAGCCTCCCAGCTAGCTTGGACTGCAAACACATTCCCCCACAGCTGGCGGCATTGATTTCCTACTAAGAAAAGGAGACCGTTTATGATGCCCCTCCCCGTCTTCCAAACTCAAATCTGTCCAACTCGGGCTTTCTAGGATTTCCTTCCTCATGATTTTCTCTGTCTTATTAGTGGTAATTATGGCTTTATAACTCCCACTGTTCGTTCTGTCCTGGCTTTAATGGAGATAGAATCTGTAAACATTTAATAATCCTTGTTTCTAGAATCAATCCCAGGTAGGAGTGGGACTGTGCTCAGGAACTCAGGGTATGCAGTAAAAACAGTTTCTGCAGGGGAAAATTGAAATCTCAGGTCACACCAAATGTTTAAGCATAAAAGTAGTGTCCTCTCTGGCTTCCAGAACAAGGGTGAACGCCACTTGGAAGCACCACCACACCATTGCTGCTATTGAAGACCTGTCTTTTGCTTCAGTGGGTAGGGCACACATGGAGAAAAAATAAGGAAGTAGATTGTGTGCTTTACACGAGAGTAAGCAGGGATGATTCCGAAAGTTGTGGCAGCTGATCTCAACCAAAAGGACGAAAAAGGAAGGATAGGGGTCCCTATATTCCAGGAGGAGGACATTCCTGGTTATAAATAATTCCAGTTTCTTTGGGGGAAGTTGAGGCAGATGTTCAGCCCTCTTCCTCTTCTAAGGTTCCAATACTTCTAGTAGAGCAACCATTCTCCCTGTTCTCTTTGCCCTGGAAATTTCCTCTCTGCCTAACATGAAATTCCGTTATAGCTGGGATTATTTAACTAACCCTTCTGTCATTTTCTCAATGAGCATCTGAAAGTGAAACCTTTAAGTCACATGCATGATGATGTGTATGTGCCTAAGAAATTAATTTCATTTTCTTTTTGAGAGAGGGCTTCACTGTAGTTTTAGAGCCTGTCCTGGAACTAGCTCTTGTAGACCAGGCTGGTCTTGAACTCACAGAGATTTGCCCGCCTCTGCCTCCCGAGTGCTGGGATTAAAGGCGTGCGTCATCATCGCCCAGCTTAAGAAATTAATTTCTTCAGGACAACATTTTCACATTGCTAGTCTCAAAGTTAATGATTAAATAAATGACTTCTACTTTGGTATTTAATAAATATAGCTCTTCCCGTTATCATTTACTCCCTTATGGGAGCCATAAATGGTATCATAAACCTAGCACAGAGAACGGATCTAAGTTTTTTATGCAATAGTTAGAAGAAACTCTCTATAGCATCCATTGGGGGAAATAGTGATTTATTTCATTTTTGAAAAAGCCTGTATTCAGAGAAGAGACATGAAGTGATCATCTTACACTTTGGACCTGGGTCTTATGTTCTCAAGATTTAGAAACAGGAACAAAGACAATTTTCTACTATTATGCAATTGTAGAGCCTCTGTCATTGCCTACACAGTGGAAAAAAAATCATCCATTGAATAAGAGTGAACACCTGGCACCCATACAAATCTGCAAGTATGCATGAACTTGGGAGTTTGTGGGGATCGATGAGCTGCCGGGCATGCCATGGGCTGGAGTGGGGAGCACTGAGTCCATATGCTTCTCCCTCAGTGACAACAGTGTCACCAACAGCAATATTCAGCAAATGATCCCTGTTGCATACTATAGAAGTGGGTTGTGCTATATACTCCTTGGAGGCACAGAGTTAACTCAGTCACCCATGTCAGGATTTGTGTGTAGGAAAGTGGAGAGTTTCTCAGTCCATTGTCCCAACACATACTTACTCTCCAGTACCTTCCCTCCCCTAGATTTGGTTCCAAAACCCTGCTCACCATCTGTATTAAACAGGGTTCTCTGGAGAAACAAAATTAATGGGTTATATATAGAGAGATACAATAAAGAGGATAAGAAAATGCGGCTTTTTGAATAAGAAATATCCCCCTTATATTTGAACATTTGGTCTCCAATTGGTAACATTATTAAGAGAGCTTGTAGAACTTTGGGGACATGGAGCTTTGCTAAAGAAGGTACTTTACTGTGAGTGAGATTTGAGAGTTTATAGACCTACCCCAACTTCCAGTGCTTAATATCTCTGCTTCCTGTATGTAGTCAAGATGTGATCTGTCAACTTCCTGCTCCTGCCACTCTGTCTTGTCTACCGTTTTGAAAACCTAGCTCTTTGAAACCATGAGCCAAAGTAAACTCCTTTGTAAGTTGTCTTGTTGGCAGACTTATCTTTCCTGCCTGCCAATTCCCAAGTAACTGACACAGAGACTCAATATCAATTATAAATGCTCAGCCAATACCTCAAATTTATTACTAACTAGCTCATACAACTTAACCCATTTCTATTAATTTCTGTGCTGCCACATGGCTCGTAGCTTGTTATCTCATTTTGTACATGCCCTGCTTTCTTTCTGTCTAGCTGGTGAGTCCCCTCTCTCCACCCTTCTTCTTCCCAGCATCCTCCTAGTCTGGCTCTCCCATCCAATCTCTTCTTACACAGCTATAGGCCAGTCAGCTATTAACCAATGAGAGTAGTACATATTTACAGTGGATAAAGATTGTTCCACAGCATTTTTTTTTGAAATTTTATCACTGAAACAAGGAAGTAACTAATTCAGAAACCAAGAAGCTCCATGCCCTCTCACCTGTAAGTTTGGGAAGAAGAAGGACATAACTCAGTTTAAAGCTCTAAATCTTAAGGCCTGGACACTATTAGATTCAATGGTCAGGGGTCTCGTGCCAAAGGCCTGATGATGAAAGGGAAGTAATTTAAGTACCAGAGTCAAGTGGACCAAGGACCAGAAGCTCTAATGAAATAAGGAGACGATGGGCATCCTCACTTAACAAGAGAGAAGAAAGAGTTAAAAAAAAAAAAAGCTTTACATTTTTGTTCTATTCAGGCTTTTAATGGATTGGGTGATACCCACCCACATTGGTGAAAATAGGTCTTGTTTACTCAATTTACCAATTCAAATGCTAACCTCATACAGCAACATCCTCACAGATAAACCTAGAAATAATGTTTTATCAGCTATATGGGAATGCCTTCACACATTCAAATTGACACACAGAACTAACCACTGTGCTATCTGATGTATCTAACATTTACCTGTGTTATTTTGCTTAATGTCTGTCTTTCTCCATGACATGAATGCCCCATGAGGACAAGGACGTTGACTGTTTTGTGCAATGATCTTCAATAAGTACACTTTTCACCCAATAAACATTCAGTAGGAATGAATGAACACTGTAATGCTGAGCCTATACAATTACCTGCAGCACAGAGCCCTTCCTGACCAGCAGCCCTTACATACAAACCTTCTAATGCTTAAATTAGCATATATCAATTGAACAAAGTAATGAGTTTCACTACATTTTCATTCAAAAATATCAGTTGTTTTGACCACACTTGCCCCCTTACTTTCCCTTTGCTTCCCCCCTCCGCTATTCCTTTCTTCTCTTCAAATAATCCCCCTTGTTGTTTACAACAAGGTGTGTGTGTGTGTGTGTGTGTGTGTGTGTGTGTGTGTGTAATACCCCAACTTTATAGAAAAGGAAAAGGAGACCAAAAAGTGTAGTAGTTTGACTGAGGTCATGTGAACAGAGTGAAAGAAAAAAAAGACTAGAAAGCTGATGCCATCTAATATAACATAATTATGCTGGCCTTAACAGGACTGTTTAATGTGGAATTTGAAAACAGATCCATTGAGAATGCATAGATTTATTGATATCCACATGTACATTTAATTACAGCTTGTAAACACTAATGATCCAGGAAGAAAAAAGTCTCAGACCTAGTCTAGGTTCCCTTTTGTATTTACCTGTTTATCCTCAAATTACTTCTGCAACATCAGAATATGTTTAATAATTATTTATTGAGCCTCAATGATAGGTCAAGCTTGATATATCGAGATACATCGTTAACAAAAATTACCCTATGCTCATAGGGTCGATAATCTTGCAGGGGAAAGAGGTAATAAAAATAAATAAAAGAAATAGGTACATCATCATATGTTGTATTAGGAACATACTATGGGAGGTAGGGAGCTGAGAACAGTGAGGGGATTCAAGAGTACCAGAACAAATAAATGGAGAAGAGCTCTAGGTTGAAGGACTTACCCAGAGCAAAGACCTAAAAGCAGAAGTGCGCCAGTCATGCTTAAGAGTGGCTTAAGAGTGGCAGGAGACCAGTGTGGTTACCAAAGAGTGACCAAAGGAACAGACAGTAACTTAAAAGTAAGAGACAGTCAGTGACTTAAAAGTGCCCCAAAAGCCCTTGTTCAAAAGATTAGTCACCAGAGGGGATGCAGAAGAGTAGGCAATGAGGCTCTTTCTCTACTCCTGTAATCAGAAAATATGATGGAGAGAAGGTTCACAGAGATCTAATGTCAACTGTGAAAAGGAATGGCTACCCCTCACCACCCATGGCCCAGGGATCGAAGGGATCTGGGTTCCCTTGTGAAAAGACCCTACAATATCGCAAACCTTCCCAAGGCACTGTGTAACTTCATGCTAGGAAAATGGGAACGCACCAGTTTTCAAGCGTGCAGGGTCTCAACCGATGCCAGTACCAATAAAACCCAAGGCTCCGTGATGATTGTAGTCAGGGAGGGGAGTGTGAAAGTCACACAGTGGGTGGGTCTCTTTCCACAGCGGGCTCCACAGTGACCTGAGAGATGCGGATCACCCTTGTGGATATTTCCTCAGTTCTGGATGCATCATTGAGATGAGAACACTCAGAAGCTTCTTTGACTGGTGGGGTAAGAAGAAATAAGGCTGGAAGGAATGGGTGGAGGGTCCAGAAAGTGCCTTTCTTAGCTGAGATGGGAAACAGATGACGGAAAGGCTGATCCCAGCACCACTCAGGAAGAGACAAATGCAGAGGTGAACGGTGGCAGCCTCCTCAAAAGAGTTCATAGCACCCATTGTTTTACGGAGCCACTTTCAGATGAGCAGCCTAGATCAGTTGACACTCTACCAAGGATGGAGAAAATATAAACAGAATGAATGATGGGTAAAGGTTTTCAGAGCTAAGAATATAGAGCTGCAAACACTTCCAAGAAGCATGCAAGGATGTCTGTCCTCTTTATCTGAAGTTTCACTTTATACAGTTTTACTTATCCACAATCCGTTAAAACCCAAAATTATTAAACAGAAATTTCCAGGAATAAATGACTTATGAATTTTAAATATGTAGAATCTTCTGGGGGGAAATGATGAAAACGTATGCTGAGTGAGTTTTCATCACACCTGTGTTCAGAGTATCCATGCTGTGTATGCTACCCTCCCGTAAGTTACTAAGTAGCCGTCCTGGTGGTCAGATCACCGGCCACAGAATCCCTATCCATGTGCTCAGGTGGCCCAACACAGTTGCTGAGTGTTGTCAGTCACGTCATTCACCACACCACATCCCATCACGTAAGTAATAGACCATTTCCAACCACCGTGAAAGCAAGCGCAGTACAATAGGATACTGAAAGAGAGGCTACATTTATCTAACTTCCATCATTTTTATTTATATTTTAGTAGATTTTTATATGTATTTTATTACTGGCTATTATTAATATCTTACTCCCTGATTAATCTTTACCATGGGAGGGCATGTACTACCATCTTGGGTTTCAGGAATCCACTGGCTCAAGAGTCGTTTGTCCCATGAACAGTGGGGCATTAAATCATACTTTGAAAATCTGAAATAAGCCAACCCCCTTTCCTAGAAACTTCTCTACTCAGTCATCTCTAGCAGACAGAGTCCCCCCATTTTCTTACAGTACCCTGGGGGGCAGACACCAGCACATAAGATCCTGTAAAGGTGTCCTGATGCTGTGTCACTTGGCTCGATGCTGTCAATGTTTTTCAGCTGAAAAACCATTCCTAATCCCAGCAGAAAAGGTAAAAAGTTGACACGTGTTTATGAAATCATTTTACAAACCTTAAGCTCATTGGTAGTTCTTAAATTAGCTCAGGCTCCCGATTAATAGGAATTAAAAGGAACCAAGGGTGGATGCAGTTCTTAATCGCGGTGATTTGTGCACAGAATCTGTGTTTACTGCTCAAGCAGGTTTACAGTCTCTACTGTATTTTTCTTTCTGCTAGGGGCGGAACTGTGTGCCTCATCCTCCAAAAAGATGAAGTCTTCACCCCCAGTGCCTCATAATTTGACTTTATTTGGAGGTGGGATTGTTGGGAAATGAAGCTGAGACGACTTGGGGAGGCCACGAAACCAATTGGACTGGCAGCTCTGATGGTGAATGCCCTTGTCATCTTGATGGAAAGTGAAATCACCTATCGGAGCCCGCTCCAACAAAATCAGCTGGGGGTATCTGGGTAGGGGCACGAGGATTAAGAAAATGTCAGATTGAAAGAAACAGAGACAGAAATCACGAAATAGTTTGGGGGGACAGCCAGCTTACTCTGCGCAGCCATGAGTTTATTTAGGAGCCTGCTTATATACAAAAGCAGGGCAAAGCACAGCACAGCAGTCCGTCAGTGTCTGATCGCAAGACCATTCCTGCCCTTGAGTAAGCGGACTTCTGTCTATCATGCGCGTGCTACTTGTAAGCAGTTCACTCTCTAGCTCGATGTCCCTAAGGTTTGACATCAGTGGTATTCTTTCTACTAGATAGTGTGTTTTTTGTTTTGTTTTGTTTTCCTCATGGGCAAAATGCTCTTTCCCATGGCCTTAATCAGAACTTTCTCATAGCCCTCAAAGATGCAGGCAGGGTAGGCAAGCTTGAACTCAGTGACTTACAAGTCACAGTCAACTTAGTTATGGAAACTGAGTCATAAACGGTCGCCTAGATGGCAAGCTTCCAGACACACCTGTGCGGGGTAATTTAAATAAGATGAGACCCTAGGCATATGTTTGAGAGAGTATCCTGATTAAACTAATCGAGGTAGGAAGACAGACCCTAAAAGTGGGCCAATCACTTCCTAGGTTTAGGTCCTGAATCGCACAACAAGGCAGAGGCTAGGTGAGGAAGAACACACCTTGTTCTCTACTTCCTGACCATAGACAAGACATGACCAGCTGCCATCAAGACTCCCTTGCCGTGGTGGCCTGCATCCTCGAACTGTAAGCCAAAATAGCACCTCTCTCCCTTAAGTAACCTTTGCCAGGGTATTGTTTCAGAGAAACAGGAAAAGCAACTAAGACAGTATCCTTACAAAAAGACGGTGTTTGTGAACAGAGACACACACGGGGAGAATGCCAAGGCACTGAATAAACAGAGATTGAGAAAACAGACGGGAAGGTGGAGGAGTCGAGGGGACCCCTGCAGCTTTTGGAGAGGGCCAAGCCCTGCCAACACCGCAGAATTGAACATCAGACCTACAAGAGCAGTCCGTGTTGTTTTAAGGCACCCAGTCTGTGGTACTTCTGTAATAGCAGCCAAAGAAAGAAACGCATGTGAGTGAGTGCTTTATCTTCGATGAAATACTGAAGATGTATTGATCGGGATAAAAATGTGTCACTGATGTTCACTCATCTCATCTCTTCAGAGGGACTGCGAAAGTTTCTGAGTCGAGACTGGTATGGAATGATGATGTATATTTCCATCTTGTATGTATTTCGTGACAATTATAAAGGAGCAGCACTTCTTACAAATGATCCATCCATCCTTATCCACCTGGGACTCAAAGGCTACCAAACTGAAAGAAGCCCCTCCCTCTGCAGGGCTCAATAGATACACAATTTTCCCCAAGAACAGGAGAGCATATTCTAAAATTAAAATAATCACTAAAGCTGGGCGACAGAATACCTTTATGTGTGGCCTCTGCAGGCTCGGCTCTGCCAAATTTAATTAAGGGGCTTTATCTGCATCAATAAATTACTATCCAAGGTAAAATAAAAGTTATTCGATTTGTTCACACTCAATTTCATTTAGGTGTACAATTAGTGGTTTATGTCTGTTGCAAAATAATTCAGCCAAGAAATCAATTTTAGCACCTACAAAAAAGCTCAGCCAGGCTATAATTACAATCTTCCAAATGCTAATTACATACAGTTTTGGATGGAAAAAATATATGTATGTGTATACGTAATCTCACTGTTTACCACCGAAAAAGTCTACTTGCATAAAACATGGGGAAATTATTTACATTATTTATGACTCTCAAAAGATTAAGCTATTCCTCTTAGCATCCCTTTTGGATCAGGCCACATTCATAATTAATTGTTCTCCCTAGCTGCGTTTGTGCATGTACTCATCTTGTGCAATCAGGAGAAAATAGGCTAAGGCAGAGAACTTCATAGCGAGTCAGCGAGAATCGAGATATCAAAGTAGGAACAGGGACACCAGAAGAGCTCAGGATCCAGAGCTCCTGCTGCCCACAGCATCAGCATCCTTGAGTGATCACTTCCCAGTGTCACCATGTTTTGCTTTTGGCTCATTCCCTTCCCAAACTTGTGTTGACACCATTAGGTTAAAAGAAATTAACGCCAGCCTTACGGTAGTTGGTTAACTCAGACAACAGTGAGCCCTCCTGCATGGGACTGGTTAAAGGTCACCCTTCATGCACTGTCTCTGCCACTAGCCTTTTGCTTTCTTACCATGGAATGTAGAGTGCAGTCCATACTGCGAGTCCAGTGGATATGGCACTTAAAACTGGGCTGGGCTTCTGGGCCCTCCCCATGAGCCAAACAAGTCTTTTCTTCAAAACTTACTTTACTTATTTTGTAGTTCCTAAGAAAGATTCATGACTGGTGGACTGATTGATGAAAAAAAAAATATTTGGTTCCAAATAGGAAATTATATATATATATATATATATATGTATATATATATATATATATATATATATATATATATATATATATATATATATTTTCCAGGGAGGCCATGAATCGAACAGGTTTAATGAGGAACCATAAGAAGTAAAACCACATTGCACAGGTTGTTCTGAGAGTCTTAATAGCTTCTAGATCATTCTGGGTAAATCATTCGGAGTAACGTAAGAATACAAGGTCAGTACACACTGAGTTTTGCTATTTCAGCTATGTTGTTTGCCAGCATCACACTCGCTGTGACAACCCTGACTTGCATTGGGGTAGCAGGTCACAGTTTATGAAGAGCCAGCTCTGGGAAGTAGACTTGCAGGTGAACATTCCTTCCACGCTCTTCTCGGAGTGGGCGTGATGGAGTGAAGAACAAGGCTGGGGAAGTGAAGTGCTTCCTCCAACCCCATAGCTACTCCAGTTCAGCAGGAGACACTGTGAAGCTGATGCTTACACTTCACAATAGGGTGATTGCTTCAGCAAGCACAGTGCATTATTGTTGCAGACTGGTACATGGGACCTTCTTTCCTGGGCTCTAGAAACTCCAGCACCTCCCTTCTGTCTTCCTATGGTGCTGAGAAGAGAGCCCAAGTCCCACACTCTCTCTGAGCTATATCCCCAGCCTGAAAGCAACGTTTGAATCTCATACAGGAAACTGCCGCCTTGAACACTGGGACTGCTACTGATACACACCTATTGCAGTTTTAGAATGTCAGGATTTGGATACTTAACTCCATGAAGACACTAGGTGAGCATTAAAAGTGAACAGCAACAAGTGTCAGTGCTTAAGTACTAGGCACTGGGCTAAGCATCTGCAAGTCTCCCCAAAACATCCTGTGAGGTTCCCCACACTGCAGAAGCTGGAGCTGAAGCTCGAGCCATGGAAGAATCTGGTCCAGCTTCAGAATGGCTTGCCAGGTGTCTGAACAAGGTCTGTTCCACAGTACCGATACAGTGAACAGTGATCCGATCAGACAAGGAATTTAGGCCTCAGTTTGATTGATCATAAATAAGTCAAGCAATAAAAATGGAGTGAATAAGCAAAGATTTATAATCACTAAAAGACTCCTTCTGGCCAATGGGTGTATTTTGGCTGTCACAGTTCTCTGGCTGAAGAATACACTAACCAAGTATCCTTCGAAGTTTCTTTCTTCAGATTCACAAGTTCACCTGATATGGCTGCTTCTTGAAAAACCAGCCTTGGTTGCCTCCCTGTGAGCTGTTTGTCAGGAAGATCCCCAACACCCCTAAACAATGCAAGCTATTGCCATTGCTCTTGGTTGTCCTCCAGAACTAGATGGTAAGACCCTGTTATTGATCAAGACACTACATCACACTGGATATAGCACTTGGAGAAGTCAAGTTAGAATTAGCTAGAAACTTTCTTCCTGTTGGCTAGCTTTCGTGGTGCTAGAAAGTGCTATGTAGACGATTGGGAGAGAAGTCATCAGTGATATTACACAGTGATGGACCCTTATTGCTACAATACTGACCTGCCAGGCAAGATGGCTCACAGCGCATTAGTGGTGTAAAGGTTATGGGAGCAACCAACCAGCTCATAGTGCATTAGTGGTATGAAGTCTATGGGAGCAACCAACCAGCTCACAGCGCATTAGTGGTATGAAGGCTATGGGAGCAAACAACCACTTCCTGATTGAACTGAGGAGCAAATGTGGCAAGTGGATGGAATCAGAAGTGAATGTGTATTGTTGACATGGCAACAACCTCAATGCATCAGACCAATGGGAATTGTCAAAGACTTCCCTGGGTGAGGCTCAGAGCATTGGAAAAACCGTCCTCTGGCCCAATTATGAGTGTTTTTGAACAATTGACCAATGTGCATAACAACAACTTTCTCCTGATGGATGATTCTGTTCCCCTACAGAGACCTCCTAATAATATTAGCAGAATCTGCCACCTTGCTCAGCTTTATACAATAAACCTGCCTCTTTAACTCAAATGTATAAAGCAAGCACACAGAATTTTCAGACTGCTGTTGTAGTTGTTAACCTCCAATAGATCTTCCCACCTGACCCTAGCTTTTCTGGATCCGTCTGTATGTCTTTTCTTTCTTCATTACCTGGTGGCTTCAGTCAGGTCAATCCCTCAAGCCATGCAGACGGTGTCAAGAGAATCCATGCTTGACACTGGAAATGTGATCAAAAGCCCGTGGAGATCATAGGCCCCAGGGGATGAATCAACAATTGTTATTTTGCTAAATGAACATATTGTCAGACTGTCTCCTAAATATTTGTACTTGCACCCATAGATGGTCAGCACTGCCCTCGGCCTTGGCTAGAGAAGCTTCTTTCTGCAGTGGGCAGCAGTTAATGAGGAGATTTTTAAAATTGGTCAATGTTCTAAGAATAAGTGACAGTTGAGTGTTCAGTCCTAAATGGGATCTCTACAACCATGTTTTCATGCTTAGCAAGGCTCAGAGAAAATCACAGAAGAGGGATTGGAAAGAATATAAGATGAGAAAAGTGGGGGGTGCAGTGAAATGCTTTATGAGCATGGCATGGCCATTGGGATCATGAACTCATTGCAGCTGTGGTTACCCACACAAGACCAATATAAGATCAAGCCAATAAGACAAGTCAATGTTCCAGTCTGACTGGTTACTCCACTATCCCTCAAAAAGAATAGCGCATTGAGGTGGGAAAGTTACATGTTGAGGAGGTATCTTAGAGAAGTGAGAGAGAAATGTTAGAGGTAAATATGATCCAGATGCATCCCATGCTTCCAGAAAGCTCCTTGTGCCTCTCTTCTGTTCCTTTGTGTTCTGTTTGTGGTAAGATCATTTACCATGAAATTCATCTTTACTACAAATGTAAAGCATGTGATACAGTATGGCTGACTCCAGGCTCGATGCTATGGGGCAGATTTCTCTGGTCAGTATTCCTGGAGTAATTGAAAGCACACCTTAACTGCACAACAGCTTCCTACAACTTCCCCCAGCCCCTAGTAGCCACCATTTTACTGTCTGTTCTTGGTGCCTCACGTGATTGGCATCTTTCAGTCTTTATGGTACTTACTGTTCTGTGCTTAGCTTCTTTTACTCAGCCTAGTCTCCTTGGGTTCATTCATCTTGTCTTAATGTTTGTTTATTTTTATAATTACTGTTTATGTGCAAGTATGTGTGTCTGTTTGACTCTATATGCGCATCTGTGCAACTTCCTGGAACTGGAGCTACAGAGGGCTATGAGCATCCCCAACCCTATATGGGTACCGGGAACCAAATCTGGGTTCTCTGCAAGAACAGCAAGTGCTCTTAACCACTGAGCCGTCATTCCAGTCCCTGGTTTTTTTCCTTTTTAACGGTCAAATAACAGTCCACTTTGCAAATGAGCTATCTGTGAAAAGCATATCACATTTTTCTTTATCCAATCATCTGCTGTTTCTTTCCGTTGTGAACAATGTTGCTGTGAACTCAATGAAGAGTTCAGAGTCTTGAGCACTGTGATGTCAGTTCCTTTGTGTACACAGCTGGGCTGTGGGGTGCTTCTCTTTTTACCTTACAGAATATTATACCCAGCCACCCCCATCAGCACCAGTCAGTCTTCAGCCAAGTTAGTGTCTGTCAGCTGTGTATCTTCTCAAAGCTCAAGAGCCCCCATTCTAAGGGAGCCTACAGTGAGCACCTCACAGCTGTTCTTCTTTGTCTCACATTCATTTCTCTACTCCAGCTATTAGATTAAACACAGTTGGTTCACTCAAAACAAGAATTCAAAGCGTATCTGAATTTCTTCATGTATAATTTTGAACAGAAATATACAGCAGAATCAGAACAGGTATAAATAAGAAGGCAGGTAAATTGATTATGTGGCCATCTGCAGGGGTTCATCCCAGGGTTCAGAGAAGGTATCTCACGTGTTCAAAGAAAGGCAAGTGAAGAAGAACAGGCCATGGCCCCCTGCTGTAGTGGCATCTGACCCAGTTAGGCAAACAGCAGCAGCTATTACAACAGAACATAATATATATGCTAAAGGACCAAAATGAATGTTTCAAGGAACAGATGGAAAAAATGTAGGTTGGGTAGCAGAAGTGTTGGGTGATTCACACATAACTGATTGAACAAACATACCCAGCAGGGCCTATTAATGAACAAATGTCAACAGATAGTGAGGTCTCTATCAGTTCTGTCTCCTGGTAGGATGCTCCAGCATTGTGATAAATGATCTCGGGAGGAAGAGGGATGGTGTAATTGATCAGTCTGTGATAATATAAAACCAGGGACCATTATAAGTCTGAGAAGCCATTGATAATGGCACTGGGACTTGTTTCGTCTGCATGTACTGGCTTTTTGGGATCCTAGTCTGTTTGGATGCTCAGCTTCCTAGACCTGGAGAGAGGCGGGGAACTTGAACTTCCCACAGGGCAGGAAACCCTGACTGCTCTTAGGACTGGAGAGGGAGGAGGAGAGGGAGTGGGGGGAGTGGGAGGGTATTGGGAGGAGGGGAGGAAGTGGAAATTTTTATAAATTAATAATAATAATAATAAATAAATTAAAAAAATAAGTCACAAAATAACAGGAGCAGGATCCTAGACACCCGTGCTATGGTCCTAACTGCCTGCACAGACCACAGCATGGTATGTCCAGACAACAGGAGGAGATGTGCTTGGCATCACCAGAACTGTGTGTACCACACCCATGGTGACCCTACTAGGGCAGTGCTTCCAGGTGGGAATTGTAAAGTAGAGCAAATTCTGGGATGAGGGACCAGTGACTCAAGCTAACCAATGAAGCATCGAGCAGTTTCATCTAAGGAAAGCTAGCTAGGTACTCAGTGCAGATACACCCATGCATGTGAAAGACATGGAAACTAAGACTCCAACTCCCTGTTGCCCACAGGTGCATGTGCACATGTGGACATTGGTCAGTGTCTTCCTCTGCTGAGCCCACCTTATTTTTTGAGGTAAGGGCCTGTCACTCCATCTGGGGCTCACCAATTGGTTGGGCTGTAACCAGTTACACATCTACCTATCTCAGCTTCCCTGGTGCTAAGATTCCAGGTATGCACCATCACACCACCTGGGTCCCTGTGTGGGGGCTCAGATCCACCTGCTTGAGTGTCAAACACTTTACTGACTGGGGTATCTCACCGGTCCCTTGACTGGATTTGGAATTAAATACCTTGGAAACATACGTATGGGGGTATCCATGAAAGCATTTCCAGAAAGTTTTAGCTGAAAGGAAAGGCCAGCCCTGAATGTCCCCAATGCCATTTACATCCTAATGGTGCAGGTAGAGAGACTGAGCCTGTCATGGGCATTTGAAACCCCACAGCCCACTCCCAGTGACACACTTCATCCAACAAGGCCTCATCTACTCCAATAAGACCACACCTCCTAATCCTTCTAATCCTATCAAAGAGTTCCACTCCCTGGTGAACAGGCATTCAAATATGAGTCTATGGGGGAGGATATTCTTATTCAAACTGCCACAGGCAGGTTACTGGCCCCGTCCAACTCCACAGCTACTTCCTTCTGACAGTATCACTGAGCTATGTTTCATGTGTCACAGAATTCGCTCTCTGAAGTGTGCAGTTCATTGGTTCTCCAGGACAATTTCTTATCACCTCAGAAAGTAATCGTTCAGTTCTCACTCCTCTATTACCTCCCCTGCCCCTAAAACTACTAATAGACTTCCTGTCTCTTTAAATGTACCTGCTCCAGACATTCCATGGAATAGAATCATGCAATGCCTGGTCCTTGATGACACGCGAATTTTACTGAGTGAAATGTCCTCAAGTTTCATCCGTGTTATTTCTTCATTTGACGGTTGAATAATCCACCATTTTATGGACGGATCACTCTCTGGTTGATGGCCGTTTGGGTTTCTCTGACCTTCTGCTATCATACATACTGCTGTGGGTCTATTAATAAACTCCCACAAGTTCTTCCTGTATCTTGCATAGTAATCCAGAGAGCTGACACCTTGGCCTTGGCATTGAGGGCATTTCTTCCCAGAGCCTCTGTCGCTCTTCCAACCTGGCCACAAAGAAGCAAGGGGGTCACAGGCAAGCCAGGGCTGAGTTCAGCCAGACACAAAGACAACAGCCCCCTCTGAGAGTTTGGGGGAACAGCAAGACCTCTTCCACTTTAGTTTACTGTCCACAGGGACACGGGAGTAGGGCTCCCCAGTCAGGCCTTGTTTCCCTTGGCTTCCAACAGAGATACAACCTAGGCTCTGAGGGTCGGAGCCAAGCCTAACCATGCCTCACCCATCACTGTAGGCTGGGGAAGGGCCACACCAGCTCTGGAGTCTACTGTGTTTGCGCCATGGTCACACACATCTGCATCGTGCCTTTCTTCCTTAGCAGCTACCACTGTGGGGACTTTAGACAATTCAGTCAAAACTGGACCTTTTCACCTGGATCATAAGTGTTTAGCCGAAAGCACTCCTTGAGAGTCTGAACCAGCGCTGCCCCAGGGAAGCACCATAGCCGTGGTAGCAGTTATTCTTCCAAAAGCAAGCCCTGTGTCTTGAGGAGATCCTGTCTACACTGTGTAGGGCCTGTTAATATTCCTGAGATCTTGAGCTTCTGTCTAGGGTTGACTGCTTCCGTTAATTTCCTATGTTGTGACAGCAGCCACAAACACAAACTTGGGTATCCAGAAATTCTGCAGGCTTGTTATCTCTCTGTTCTAGACAGCTAGAGGTCAGGAGTCCCAAAGAGTCTCCCTAGGTTGGAGTCAAAGCTCTGACAAGGTCATTCATGGTCTAGCCTGGAGAAGCCTTAGAGGAGATGTTAGTTCCTGGATTCCTCTAGCTTCTCACTCTGCCCATGTCCTTAGCTCCAGTTCTAAGGGAGTTTGCTTGGGGAAACTCTCATCAGGATCCTCTGGGCTCTCTGCATCCGGCTTCCTCTTTGGTCTGTAGAGCCGAGAAAACACTACACAGTTGTAACAGCTCAAAGCACCTTGCTAGGATGACCTTAACCCTCTTCTGACGCCTGAGAAAACTCAAGGCTGGGCGGTGTCTCCCAGCCTTGGTGAGAGGAGCGCCTGCCTCCATCACAGCTGGCCCAACTGCTTGTGCACAGACTAACCCTTAGTTGCTTTGCCTTCCTGGCTCTGTTGAGATCCCACATGTTCCTCTTCTTCTGAGCCTTTGTCCCTTTAAAACGCCCATTCACCTCACACAAATCAGAGCTGAGTTCAGTTCCTCATGGGCTTGTTCCCTTGTTGCGATCGTTGCTGCTGATTTAAATCTGTCCCCACTGCTAATTCGTGTGGAGCTCTGTGTATCTTCCTTAGTTATCCCCTTCCTCCAAAGGAAGCCATAGCCACTCCAGTCTTTCTTCTGTCTAATTAGCCTGATTCGCTGAGATTGTTACCATATCCCTGACTCCCTGCTTGCCTGTTCTACTTACAAAGAAGGACCCTTGGGACCTCATGGTCCCCAACCCTAAGTAATCACCCCTAGATAATTAGTGTTCCTTGTCAAAGTCTGCAACTAATTGCCCCTTGCTGAGCAATGAGAGTCACAGATCCAGGACTAGGACATGGACACCTTTGGGGATCATTTTTCTTCCTGTCATACCAGTTCCCAGTTTTCTTAAGGTATGACTGAGGATTAAATATTATACATAGTTAAAGTGTACTCCCCAGTGGTTTGCTATATATGGATACCCATGCAGTAGTCACAGCAAAGCCAGCAAGTACACCCTGCCCCTCATAGTTCCTGTATTTTTTGGCATGGTGAAAACCAAGGTCTACCTTCTCAGCAAAGTCAAGCAAACAAGGCAACACTGCTAGCTGTAGCTACAATTGAATTCCTGGATTTAGTTTTCACAACTGAAACTTGTAGTACCTCTTGTTCACCATCTCCCCACACCCCTCCCTGTACTGCATCTGGTAATGCCCTTTCTACTCTGTCCCTGGGAGTTTGACACTTTGGGATTCCTCATAGAAATAAGAAGATACAGTTTTTTTCTTTTTGGTCCTGACTTATTTCACTTAGCACAGCGTCACCCGTGTTCCTTTTACCATAGACCCATAGATGGCAGGAGTTCCTGCTTCTTAGAGGCTGGATTCACACATATGTGTGAGTACGTCAAGTGTGTATTTGTTTTCTTTATCCATTTGTCTGTGATGAGCACTCAGTTTGCGGCTTTTTGTATGGCGTGGCTACAAGCATCAATCCCATGGTGAGCACAACATTGCTCCAGGATACCAATTTCTTATCTTTTGGACACATACAGACACATAGCACAGTAATGCTAGGTGACTGGTTCAGGGAGATTTCCATGCTTCCCAGAATGTTCTTTTGGTTTATATTCTGTCAGTAATACAAAGAGTTCCCTTGTCCTCTCACTTGGGCAGCCACTCAGGTCTATTCAAGGTGAGGTCTCCTTGTGGTTTGGAATTCAGCTCTGGAGCTCCAGTGACATTCACATTTCTGGTGATGTTGGCCATTTCTTCATCTTCTATGGAAAAGTTAATACAAATCTTTTGGTCACTTTTAAATCCAGTTGGTTTTTGGTTGTTGTTTTGTTTTGGCAATCAATAAAAATAACTAACACAGAAAACAGTAAATATAGAAGGTACTGGAAAAAATTGGAGCCCCCACCCATCGCTAGTGGGAGTGTGAAGCGGTGACATGAATCAGCTGCTATGGAAAAAAAATACGGCAGGTTCTAAAAAAACATCCTAAAATTCCTGTGTAGCCCGGAAGCCCCACCTCAGGTTTGGTACACAGACGAGCAGGATGCAGGAGTTCAGGCAGGTATCTGCACACCCATGTCCACAAACAGTCTTTGTCACAACAGAAAAAAAAATGGAGGAAACCCAAGTGTCCCTCAGTGGATAGGGGATAAACAACGCCATGTACTCTCTGCACACAAATACTGTTCAGTCTTTCAGGGAAGGAAATAGGCGTGCTTGTAGTGTGAGGGGGCCGGCTTGTTGGGGTATCTGTCCCGCCCAGTACCCCATAGCTGGCAAGCCCCAAAGGAAAATCACACATAGGACTCCATAAGGTTATAAACTGATTGGCTCATTAGGTCAGGCTTCTTATTAGTCCTTGTAACTTATATTAATCCATTATCATTATCTATGTTAGCCATAATGGCTCAGTACCTTTTCCAGTTGGGCAGGTTACATGCTGTCTCTTCGGTGGTCTGCATAGGAATGGCTGAGGAACCTCTCTGCTTCCCAGAATTCTCCTGTTCTCATTGCATCACCTCTACTTCCTGTCTGGTTTTCCCGCCTATACTGCCTGCCTGGCCAATCAGCGTTTTATTAAAATATGATTGACAGAATACAGACAATTCTCCCGCATCACGTGCTACTAGATGGGTCACACGGAAGACATTATGTTAGATGAAATAAGCCAGCCACAAAGACAAACACTGTAACTCCACTCACATGAAGCACCTAGAATCGTCAAAATTATAGAGACACAGAGGCATCCTGTTGGCTGAGAGAGAAGCAGGGAGTCGAGTCGGGATTTAAGGATGTGGGGCTCCTGCTGGGAAGAGGAAAGACGGTAGAGCTGGATGGGTGGGGGTGACAGTTGGACAATCCTGCAGACGCTCTCAGTGCCCCAGAACTGTACATGAAGAATGGTTGTGACTGTTCGTTTTATGCTATGTATATTTCATCACAGCAAAAGTAACATTTGTATAATACGAGATGGCATTATTTCTGATGCTGTCGCCTCTCCCCCTCACACACCTGCCCCTATGCCCATGCATATTCCTGCAAACAACTGCATCCCTACAGTGCATTGTTTCCTCCCCTATTCTTTCCCCTCACATCTGCCAGTGAGTCTAGTTGGCTGGCTGGGTGAGCTTAATACACCTTTAAAACATGTCCACTGTGTGGCATCCTTATTGAGACAAAACATGGGGATGAAGAAAGCCAGGGAGAGAGATGTGTGTGTCTCCCACATTCATGAGTTTGTATTTATCCCAAGTGATGTTGTTATTTTTAAAGTCTGTTAAAAGCTGGTTCCACCTGCTGGTTTCTTTGGGTGACCCAAATCTGTGTATGCATTTGCCATATGCTTCGGAGTCAGCGAACATGGGCTGTGTTGATCTCCCGGCTGGTTTGATGCAGGAGAGAGGGACAAACAGAACCCACGTCAGGTAGGACTGGGAGTCCCAAATCCCACACAGCTCTGCGAGCTGTGCGCGGGAGCTGAGGGAAGCAATAAGACCTAATAACCTCCCCCGTTCTCCTAATTGCTTCCTTCTCCTCACAAAAGAACCACGCCAGCAGCTCTGGAGGCCCTCAGGGAAATCTGTGCTTGTTATAAGGCCGGTGGGCAATCCTTTCATCACTGTGAAATACTGGCAGTTTGTGTCAACAAATCCAATTTCAGTCAATCAATAGGCAACTGGGCCGCTGGCCCCATCCTCCCAGCTGGGCAGAGCTGCAGAGCCCACTGCCTCCCTCTGCTAGTGCCAGGGAGCCCTGGAGGCCTGGAGCCCTGGAGCCCTAAGGCCTGGAGGAAGAGCCTCTAGCTGGGAGTGACTCCCCACCCCCAAAGGGGACCTTCAGAATGATCGTGGCAGAGAACAATTGACAAGGTTGGTCACACCAACAGAGGGCTGCAGTCCACAAGAAACCCATCTTGGTGTGTAAACTGGAAGGAAGGACCAATTTCTTGCTGTGAGACCTGGGCACAAGATCTATCTGTGCAAGGTCTGGCACCATACTTTGTGACTTTGAACTGTAAGCATCCTGCTTACAGAACAGAATGCTTCTGCTGCCTGCAGACTTTGAAGGATGGTAAGTGTGACAGTGGGCATTCTGTCTTGTCCTCGTCATGCGTGTGCAGGCATGCACACATGCCCACATGCACGCACACACACACACACACACACACACACACACAGGTGGAGGGTCTTGATGCACTCCTATGGTCATCATCACTGCCATCATCATTCTATTTGCACAGAAAACAACTCAGGACTGTGCCTGTATGGTGGTGGCTCTGCCAAGGCAGGCTGAGAACCTTCAGCCTCAAGCTGGTGAAGGTGAAGGTCAAAGGGCTGGCTGGGTGTCATCAGTGTGTAACAGAACTTTGCAGGTTGCAGCAGCCTCATCAGAGGGTCATGGCCACTAGATGAAGGTCCCTTCAAAGGAGCAGCACTCAGGACTACACAGCAAAATGAGCAGGGGAAAGGCATCCCCTTGGCAAGCCAAAAAAAGAAAAAGACCACCCCAGAAAGCCTTGAAAACCTGGTTTTCAAGGGAGATCACAGCATCATAGAGAAATAGCTATTCCTCCTTGGGTGCTAGAGGTTCCTATCGGGAAACAAAGAGTTACAGCCAAATCTAGCCCTTGCCTGCAGTTGACACGCCTGATAGATGGAGGTGAGACACGGCATAAGTGTGAGCTCCCAAGATGAAGGCAGCAACGGAGCCCTTGAGAACCTCACGGGGAGGGACAGAGACTGCAGTCAAGATCAACACGCTTGATCCAGGGCTCCTGGTGTGGGAAGAGCTTGGCATTCACAACCACTGGGGATACCGATGCTCCTCCAGCAGGCAGTGGTTAACAGTACCTCAGAGCATGTTCTCTGGCTGCTGTGCCTGCCACTCCACTTTATTTAATTGGTAAGGAACAAAGAATAATCCAAGACAGTTTTCAGGAGCAGAAACCTCTGGTGTTACTGGCTTTCGTGGGAGGCCCCTCCGTATTTGTTACTATTCTTGATTCATCTACTTTGCCCTGCAAGGTGGGCATATGTGTCTCTTCTGTCCACTGAGGCCAAGTCTCAGAGAAAACTAGAGGCTCAGGCACCTGGCAGCAAGCACCGGCCAGCGGTGGGAGCCTGGCAAAGACTTCTCTGGGGTCACACATTAAGAGGTGGACTGGAAAGGCTGGAGAGATGACGCAGCTGCTAAGAGAAAGGACTGCTCTTGCAGAGGACCTGAGTTCAGTTCCCAACACCTACATCAGGGGGCTCACAAGCACTTGACCTCCAGCTCCAGGGGCATCCAACATGTCTGCCTTCTGTGGGCATTTGCACATACTCATATACACATATTTTAAAATAATACAAATAAATCATATTTTAAAAGAAGACATGAGATCTATAATGCAATCCTCATTTTAGGTAGCGCGAATTCTAATTGGTCTTCCCGGAGTCAGATATTAGGGGGTGAACTCTGAAAGATCAGAAAGCAGAGCCCCCAGCCACTGGTTTTTACCTCTAGGAACTCCTCAGACCAGATGGGATATCCCGTCTCTACAAGTCCTCAGACTGATTGCTGTCTTTATGGAACTTCAGACTGAATTGTGAGCTCCTGTCTCCTCTTTGCTTATAACTTCCTTTCTCTGCCCAGTCATATTTTTAACTAAAACAAAAATTTTTCATTTCATTACTTTTTATCTAAAATAAAAAATTTTCTCGTAAAGATAAAAAATGGAGTATTTTCTCTGAATTTGTCAACCGATAATGAACTAGACATTGTTGATATATTTATTGCCTGTATATATTATTTATAGTTATTGTACTTATTGTGTATAGTTTTTCTTATATTATAGTCTTTTTTATTTTAGACAAAAAATGGGAGAATGTGGTGATATCTTTTTACTCTTACAAATAAAGCTTGTCTGAAGATCAGAGGGCAGAGCTAGCTATTAGTTAACCATAGAGGTCTGGAGATCTGTACAGACAGACAGAAGTGATATGGCTGGGCGGAGAGAGGAATATAAGGCAGGAGGAGACAGTAGTTCAGCCCTGTAGGGGTTGAGAAGTTAGAAACTTAAGAGTTGGCTGTGACTTTCTCCTTTCTCTCTCTGATCCTTCAGCATTTGCCCCACTATCTGGCTCCAGGTTTTTATTAGTAAGACCAATTAGAACTCATGCAACAAGGGCCAAGTTGTTTCTAAATCCCTCTGCCTGCTCCATGCCTGCGTGCGCATAGCAGGCGAGTGGGAGGGCCCTGACTAGGAATAGGTTTGGGTTCACGGAAGAAAGTTCCATATAGGGAGAGAGGGAGCTCACAACAGCCACACTATGATACACATCCTAGACAGATCCTTCTAAACATTCACTCTCATCTCAGATATCTGGGGAGACATTCAAAGATTCAGAATTTCCAAGTCAAAACATCAGCCCCAAGCCAGCAAACTACACATCGTGTTGACTGTGCATGGCAACTGGGCCTTCATCACACGGTGCAGGTCCTCAAGAGGGCCTGGGGTCTTTCTGAAATCCATCCAAATATAATGGCAGCGATGAGAAGGAAAGAGAGAAAGCAAGAAAGCAATCAAGAGAAGAGAGGCTGGTGAGAGGCACAACAGGAAAAGGTGCCTGCTGCCAGACCTGGCACCATCTTAGTTCCATAGCCAAGGTGGACATGCCAAAAGGAGAGAGCCAAATCTCTCTCTCTCTCTCTCTCTCTCTCTCTCTCTCACACACACACACACACACACACACACACACACACACACACACACACACAGACGTACACATATAATATTGCAGAATCCTGCTAATGAGTGAAACTGCCTAAGTTGGGCTGTGCTTGAAATCTTTCATCAACTTCCCTACAAATGATCCATTTTCATTCATCTTTGTGGTTGAATAAAACTCCCTTGTGTATATGTATCATAGCTTTATCCGTTCATCTATGGATCATCATCTATGGATCATCATCTAGACTGATTATGAATGGTACTACAATGAACTTGGCTGAGGTATCTCTGTCGTATGTTCTTAAGGTCAAATCTGACTTTTAGAAAGATCTCCCTCGAAACTGTGGTCTATGAAGGAGAGCGAGGTTGCCCTGAAGGAGCAAACCGTCCTGGAGCCCTGGTGATGTCAAGAGGATTCAGCACAGTGGCCAGATGGACACTCCTGTGATAGGCCCACAGGGCGACAATGCTGCCAGCCAAAATAAAGAAGGGGACTAGTTGTTCTTTTATGGGCAGCATGGGTACAGGTCAAACAATTCATTTGTTTTTACGTAGATTGAATTCTATCTTCTTGGAACATTCCAGAGGGATCACACTAGGACCATCTGCCATGTTAGTGTCAACAAGTTCAAGTTGGGTTAATAGCAAAGATTACTATATCCTATTCATCCAGAATTAGGAGCCAGGAATCTTCACACCACACTTGTGGTTTTGGTCCCAAATTTCCCAAACATTTGTAGCCATCCATCCCCATTGCTTCCCTCCTTTCCCTTTTTAAAAATTACACACACACACACACACACACACACACACACACACACACGAATACCAACCACTTGAAGAACAATTCCCTAACGTGAAGAATAGTTCCACTATTGCATAAGCTAATTAGTCCCTGTGAGAAACACACACGTGCACACACACTTTTTCCCTGACTATTTTTGGGTTTTTTTGGGGAGGGGGGAGGCAAGATCTCATTTTACTGCCTTGGCTGGCCTTGAACTCACAATAATCTTTCTGACTCAGCCTCCAAAATGCTGGAATTACAACAGACTTCCACCAGAATGCCCGGTTTACACCCGGTTGACCACAATTTAGTCCTATCTAGTTACTAGGGAACTGGGAATGCAGTCTTCATTCCAGAAACAATACATTCAGCTCAACTCAGAGATGGTGACTGATGTAATGCTAAAAAGCGAGCGGGAAACGCACCGCCGCACAACACAGCTCTTGAAGCAGGTCCCCAGCAATGGACGCAGGGACAAGTGCCTTGGAAGTCTGCAGTCCAGCTCCCTAGTGCAGAGGCCAGCGCCACACGTCCCCGCAGTCACCACTGGTGAGCGCGGACTCCGCTGCCATCCTGCGGCTGCCCAAGGCTCGCTGGGCTGCTTGCAAAGCCTCGGACGCCCAGAGCTCCAGGCTGGAGGCCAAGAGGCACGCGCCGGGCATCTCGGGTCGCGCGCACAGCTCTGCCCGCACGGACCCCACACCGCGGGGAGGGGCGGGAAGCCACATCGCCTCAGGACAGGTAGGCCAATGGGCGGCCTTGCTGATGCTGTAATGCTCCAGCTCGGCCTTTCATTGGCCAGCTCCGCTCTGGCCTCGAACTAGTTAGTTGTTTTTTGGGGGAAGGGTAGGGGGAGTGTTTTCTATTTTTTTTTTTTTTCCTCCAGAAATTCAAATAAGAGGAAACAAAACCCAAAGCCAAAGCTGGGGGTCCCTGAGCAGAGATATCGGGGAAGCAAGGATACCTCGCCTCTGCAGCGCCTCCTTGGCCACACAAAGCTCAGGTACCTGCCAGGCTTTTTAAGGTCAGAAGACAGAGTAGTTGATGTTCACATTTCTTCCTGTCGGGTCGTTCAGAGCCAAGGGTACTAGGACAAACTGGCAAGAGGGACAGAGATTTGCAGGGAACTGTGCGTGCCAAACTTGGCTGATCTCTGAACCGTTTATTCCCGCATGTATCACACTGAAAATGCTCTTGGAAGGACAAGACACCACAGTCCTCAGCTGGCCAGCCAAGTCCCACAGGCCCTCACACTCGGCTTTCCAGGCAACACCATGCCAGGATGGAGCCCTGTGACATAACCAGACCGCGGCTTGTTACCTCCTCCCCGAATTCTAACTGGGGTGGGAGGTAGCGGTTGAACCCTCCCATCCACCCCTTTGTACCAGGTTTCAGTCTCGGGGGTCAGATCCCAGACAGCCTAGCTTTCAGGACAAAGCCTTCTCAGCACTGGAGATGACAGGTCCTGGACACAGTTCTGCCCTAAGTGACCCCAGGGAGAACGAAAAGACAGAGAAATAAGCCAGTGTGCTAGGTACAGGAGTCAACTGATTCCAGGTACGGTGACATCTCTTAAAAGGGGAATGACGGTCTGTTGAGACGATCAAAGCAATGGAGAAGAAATGACAGCAGGGAGGAGGGGCCGGAAGTGCAAAGACTAAGTCAGTGTGGTCTTGTTAAAGGAGTTCATTCGCAGCGAGGGGCCTAGGAAGGACTCTCATCCCAGGACTCTGGAAGTCACACTTTCTCGGGAAGGAAGTGAGTATTAGCCTTCGCCAGCACAACCGGCTAGGGCCAATTGTTGGTCCTCAGATGCTGCTCCTATATTCTGCCTGCTACTACTTAGGGAGCTTTGTTTAGGCAAGTGCCACATGACCAGAGACCAGCAAGACCTGGAGGCCCGAGAAGGAAGCGGCAGCTTACATGGTGATGGGGCAGGGGTGTTCTTGAAGCTGGGGCCTGGGACTGAAACCATAAGAAGGGTCGAGAGGACAAGATGAAAAGGGTAAGCGGGGAGCATACCTTGATGTGGTCCCAGTACCTATGGGTACCAGGAGCCCTTCATTCTGGTCCCAGCTCCCCCATCTTTGCCAGGGTGACCTTGGGCCAGTCATCTCAGCTGTGGCCTATTTTCCTTACTTATAAAACAGTTGGGGAGGACCTTTGATTGTTAAAGTCTCCTCCTCTTCAGACTCAGGAAGCATCCTCTGTTTTGGGAAGGCCCTCTTACCTACTGCAGCTGGTACCACGGTTGAGAGGCTGGGCAGATGGCTGCAGATGGCACAGTCGTGCTCACGGGTGGGGTGGGGGTGCTGACACTCACGGATGACTCAAAAATGGTGCAGCACGAAGCCCTCTCTCCCTTCAGATTTCCATATCCTGCTTGCTGAGACCCCCAAGACCCAGTGACTAATGGGAATGTCTCCTCAAATGGCACAGGATGGTCCTGCAGCCGCCTCTGCAGGCTCCACCTCTCTCTGCTGGCAGCAGGCAGCAGAATTTAGTAGGAAAAAAACTCCTGCTTTCAGGAAGGTGAAGTCAGACTCCAGAGAGAGGCCAGGAGGCCAGAGATGAAGGAGTAATTTTCCCAGAAGCAGAAAAAGGGGGTTGGGGCATGGAAGACCCAAGTGGACACGCAGGGTCTTTTGCTCTCGTTTGGTAGCATGCCCTATCTCACAGCTGCTTTCTGTGTTTAGTTAAGAATCTTTTCTAAAAAGAATCCTTTCTAAAAAGAAGTCTGATGCAAAAGCAAAAACAAGACATTGTTTAATGATTATTTCTTGAATGAGGCATGTCAAATGCAATGTTACGAACTGGGTGCAGGTTGGTGGCCCAGACAGACGCAGCCTCTGCTTCATAGACTTTGACACGGTAGGAGAGGACTTTTGTAAGCTAGTCCATATTGAATGAACTATCATGATCAAGGTAATGAAGAAGAAGATGCCTTTGAAGATGGTCTTTGGTTTGCATGGCCAGGTAGTTTTTCGGTCAGGTAGGGATAGTCCTGCTTCTAGATTGGCCCCTTCAGTGTGAAAACTGGATACGTGGACAGATCAGACCCCTGGGAAACCGAAAGCACCTAGGAGAAATAAGCTGCCAGTACAGGTAGATGAGTCGGGGGTAGAGTGTTTGTTTGTCAAGTATAAGACCCTGGATGAAATCCCCAGTACCCACCCACTCCCCAAAAAGCAAATGGGATAACGCGCTGCCTTCATGGTAGTATGATTGGCATCTGTCCCCATGCAATTGAAGCAATGGCTTTCGCCCCCTTCCCATAGGCTTATTAATGCACAGCTATGATTTCATATCAGAGACCAAGCACAGAGATTTAGAGGTTGATACCCAAACAGGTATCAGGAGACTCAACAAAAGAATGAATTTATGGCTGAGGAAGAAGCTAATATTCTAATCAGAGCAGAAAGGCTTAAATCCACTTACTTAATAACTTAGAGAAGCGTGGGAGGGCATCTATACATCAAACTGTCATGAATCAAAAAACAACTAACTGTGAAAAAAAAAAAACAGTAACAGATTTTAGATGTGGAAAACCGAACTATTCAAAAGTCATTCTAGTCACAGTGTAGAGAATGAGCTGCCAAGAGGCAAGGAGCCACTGTGGTGCAAGAAAGAGGTAGCTGTGACTCTGGGTAGGACGGAAGCAGAGGGTTTGGAAGGGTCCGAGCACAGCCAGATGCAGTCTGCAGGACTTGCTAACTGTGTATGAAGCGAGAGGTGGGAAGTGCTTGGGGAAGACGGCTGCTCTGAGGTTTGAGCTTCCCAACGCTCTGCTTAGACCCCCCCTGTGTGCATCAGAACGAGGTGGCCTTGGCCATCACCTCATGCTCGGTCTGCACCTTGGAGGCCTTTGAAGTCACTACACTGTGACCTCAAAGACTTTTTCTCTACAGCATTCCATGACGTCCCTGTCCTTCCCACTAAAGAGACAGCAAGTCCACACTAATGGAGAATCCGTGTGGAACTATGACTAAGGACACACTTGCCCTGCAAGAGACTTGAGACTCTGCCTAGTACGTACCTCTCATTGTGTCTTGAATCCGCCTGCTTTGGGGTCATTGTGGAATCATTTCCAATCTTTGAAAGGATTTTGAAGATTCCCAGCTAGGCCTAAGCAAAACCGAAGAGATCTATATTGGAATAAAAGAGAAAGGAACAGCTTTCTACACGGTCAGCATACAGCTGGCAGCAACTCACCTGGGGTGGACTGTGTCATCTCAGCAAGAATCTTTGGGAAATCATCTTCCACAATCCAAATTCTACAAGTTCACAGTGTGCATCTCCCACAAAGAGAAGCACGTCTGGCTCAGTTGACAGCAATGACCCTCTGTGGAGATGTAAGTTCAGTTTTCACATGACCTGCCTGGTCATGGCTGAATCCAGTCTCTCAGAACACTTTGATGCTCGGAATGTGGGCTGAGAGACGCTAGAGGATATCTTTGTATCCCGCTGCCACTCAGGGGTCCCATATCACAGCAATGTCTCCCTTTGTGATCTTTTAATTTTTTCCCCCCATGGAACAGCTAGGGTGGTAAGGAAATAAGAACAGGACCGAAGACGCCACTGTTCTCTGTGCTCCAACAGGGACTGGAAACTTCAAAAATTTTGAATTCTGCTTTGAGGTTGGTTCCCCACAATCTGGCTCTGAGGTGAGGACTCATGAGGAGTGGCGTTTTGGGCAGAAGTAAATTTAAGCAGTGTCCCCCAAGGGAGAGTACAGAATAGAAACAAGACAAGAAGGAAGCTAAGCAAGGCGGTTGAGCCATAGCAAGGCTGGCTATGGCCTGAGTATGTCTCCTAAAGGCTCATGTGTTGAAGGCTTAGTTCTCAGTGTGGCAAAATTGTGAGGTGAAAACTTTGAGCGTCTATGTCTATTATTAGTTCCTTTGGTGTCACGGTGACCAACATACCTGACAGGAGTGACTTGAGGAAGAAGGGGCGATTTCGGAGACAAGTTTAGGGGAGTTTCAGCCCATCATTTTAATGAAGGCAATAGTAGAGATTACGTCAGCAGGTGTGTGGTGGGGCCTCTTCACATGGTAGAAGATCAAGAAGCAGAACATTCGGGTTAGGACTGAGGTTGGCATGACTTTCATAGGCTTTTCCTCAGTGACCTACTTCCACCAGCCAGGCCCGGCTTCCTAAAGTGTTCACGGCTTCCAAACATAGCACTGGAAGTTAGGGTCCAGTGGGCAAAACATGAGCGTGGGGAGTGCATTTCAGAAACAAGCTGCAACAGAGCGGTTTTTCTGTGCTCTCAGAAAGGGCAAGATCCCCAGGCCCCTGCAAAATCTCTCTCTCTCTCTTTCTCTTTCTCTCTCTCTCTCTCTCTCTCTCTCTCTCTCTCTCTCTCTTCTTCTCCCACACACACACACACACACACACACACACACACACAGTAGCCTGGCTAATGTTGGAACTATGCTCTTTTATCTCCAGAATTGAGATCTACAAAAGTGTCTTTCATTTACAAAGCAAACTCACCGCAGTTATTATATTGTAATAATGAAAAAAAAAAAAAACAAAACCAGACTCACACGAGAGCTGCGTCAGAGAGATGTGTTCTCCCAGGAACTTCCCATTTTGACTTCATACAGGCACAGAAGTTTCCAGAAACTTGAGGAGAGCCCTCCTACAGAAAAAGTATACTGAGAGTAAAGAAAACTGGGGGCTGAGGGGCATGAAGATAAGGATTCAAGGAAGCCTTGTCCTAATACAAATAACAAGAACCATAGTAACCATGACCCACTGCCAGTGTCCTCATTTGTATTTAAGGAAACTGAGACTTAAAATAGTTGGAAGATGGAGGCAGAGCTGAGGTTCAATGTCTGCTGCTTTTTAATCCCCAGTGTGTGCCCACTGGCCATGCAAACTTTAGGTCAATATATTTGATGCTTTGATAGATCAGAGAGGAATATAAGCACACCTGGGTGTGATGATAAATCTTCATTGTCAACTCGACTGGATTTATCGTCGTGGCCACACACATCTAGGTGTGTCTAGGATGATTACAGAGAGTTAACCAAGGAGGGAAGACTCACCCTGACTGTGGGCAGCGCCAACCTGTGAGCTAAAGACCTGGACTTAATAAAATGAAAAAGCAAACTGAGCACCAGCATCCAACATCCTCTGCTGCCAGCCTGTGTGTGAAATGCAACCAGGAGCCTCACACTCCTGTTTCCATACCCCTCTCTCCCCTCCCCATGATAGACTGTATCCCTTCTTAAATTGTGAGCCAAAATAAAGCCTCCCTCCCTTAGTCGCTTCTTTTTCTGGCGTCTCATCACAGCAGTGAATAGAGTAACTCATACTTGGTCTCTTGGGCCGGACGCGAGTGGTAAGGAAGGACACAGAAAGGAAAGGGTACCTACATCAAGAGCCAAGTTTAGATACCCTGCAATTTTTCTAAAAGCATCCCTACATGTTTATATGTGCTCCCTTCCTGAACAGTCTGAGTGTAATCAAGTGTTCACTACATGGTGTTCATTTGTCTGAAGTGATGCTGACTGTTTGCTACCAAGACAAATGAGATAACCAAAGGGTCAGTCTCCAGTCCCCAAGATTGGGCCTCTTTAACCTGATGTGGTGGTTTGAAAGAGATTGGTCCCCAAAGGGAGTGGCACTATTAGGAGGTGTGGCCTTGTTGGAGTAGACGTGGTCTTGTTGGAGGAAGTGTGTCACTGTGGAAGCACACTTTGAGGTCTCATATATGCTCAAGATACTTCTCAGTGTCGCAGACTACTTCCTGTTGCCAGCAAGATGTAGGACTCTCCGTTACAGCTCTTATACCACATCTGCCTGCACTTGGCCATGTCCCACCATAAGGATAACAGACTGAACCTCTGAACTGTAAGTAAGCCACCCAATTAAATGTCTTCCTTTATAAGAGTTGCCGTGGTCGTGGTGTCTCTTCACAGCAGTAGAAGCCCTAACTAGGACAGCTGGGAAAAGGAAACAGATAGCTCTGCAGAGCTTGAAGAGGTGGCCACCTTCACGTTTTCTCCATTTGTTTTCCTGCAACTGGAACTCTGCCTTTGTTCATCCTGTCCAAGTTACTGAGTCCTTCATGGAAAGCTAGGCTGTCTGTTTACCTGGGGCTGAGAGGTCATGGCCAGATGATGTGGAATAATTTCCTCAGCAAATAACTGGTTTCAGGGCATACACATGGTGTGCAGCTGTCTGGGTCAAGGAGAAGATCCTGCATAAATTTTCATTTCTAAATAAATATGTAAATAAATAAATAACTGGCAACTTGAAAGTAAGAATTATGCATTTCTGCTTTTGTGGTGGAGACCGCTGTGCTATTCCCGAAACCCCAGCATCTGTCTATTAGCAGAGCAGCCATTAGCATAAGCCAAGCATTTAGTATGGCAGAGCAGAAAGATGGAAAGAGCCTGGGTCTCAAGCCATCAGGGAGCTGGTGGATTAAGCAGTCCTGGAATTGCATCCTGCCAGGCTTGTAAGAGAGCAGAGCAGCTGTTCCTTCCGATTGAAGTGAACAAGGGATTCTATTCCTTGTAGCCAATTGCCTCCCAACTGATTAGTGTCAGATACTCTCACAAAGAGGAGGGACATCTCTATATTAGATCCTTCCTCTGCTGTGACAGAACACCTTAAAGAGACAAGGGTTTGTTTTGGCTCACAGTTCAAGGGCACAATTCATAATTGTCATGGAAAATCATGGCAGCAGGAGCCTGAGGCAGCTGGACACTGTACGCAGACTTTTCTTTCCTACCTGCCAGTCCCAGATAACCAACACAGAGACTTAATATTAATTATAAATGCTCAGTCAATAGCTCAGGCTTATTACTAGCTAGTCTTTACAACTTAAATTAATCCATTTCTATTAATCTACATTCAGATATATGACATTACCTCTCATCTTGTACCTCTCACTTTCTCTGTGTCTGCTGATGACTCCTCTGACTCCACCCTTCTTCCTCCCAGCATGCTCTTGGCCCTGAAAATCCTGCCAAGCTATCAGCCAATCAGCGTTTTCTATTAACAATGAGAGCAACACATTTTCACAGTGTACAGGATTATTCCACAGTAGGTCACACTGTATTTACAGTCAGGGAGCAATGAATGCTGGTCAGCACTCTTTTTCTGTTCTATTCAGTCCAGGATCTCAGTCCTTGGAATGGTGCCATCTATAGTTAGGGTAGATCTTTGCACCTCAACCAACTCAATCTAGAAACTTCCTCACAGGCATCCAGGGAGATTGGTCTCCAAGGAGATTCTAGATTTATGTCAAATTGACAACCAGCTTTTGCCACCATAATTCCTAACTGCCCCTACCCACCACGGAGAAGCTCTCAGACATCTATGAGATTCATAGCTCATACCTCTGCTCTTTTCCACCCCCTCCTTCCTGCCTTCACTCACCTTAGCCCTTCATATCAGAGGCCATTTCCCCTGACTTCTAGGATAACATATCCTTGCATGTACCCTGACCCCTCCCTTTCCAGATTTCCATTCTTACGGTTTTCAGCATAAATGTTGAAAGCAATGAGCCTAGTTGCTTTGAGAGCTGTTTTCTTAGGTTTCCATAGGTGAGGAACCATGAAGAAAAGCTTGTTTTCATTAGCCTTAATTAACCCACAGAAGGTCATTTGTGAATTTTACATTTTAATTAACTTTTATTGAGCTCATGTTCAAAATGAGACGCAAAAAAATGTTCATTAATGTAAATCACAAGGCTCTTTGTATAACAGTGTGACTATTTCAATGAAACAGGAAATTGGAAATCTTTCCCTTCTGCTCAATATATGGTAGGGTCTTGTAATTCCTAATTTCCCCCAATACATCCATCCCTCCTTCAAAGAATAAGTAGAAAAAACACTGAAATCATTAACTGCCTCAAGATGCCTTTCCCAAAGCATCTCTCTGGCCTTCCTCTTGGGCTACCTACAAGGGCCCCATTCTCTTTCATTCCACTGTAAATCAGTATGACAACATCATATTATCTTCAAGTTAACACTTTTCTCCTTAAGCCAAGTAGACCAGGATAGAGTCAATCCATGTTCTCATAAGCCAGGACTGTGACTATCCTTGAGGGACGAGTCACTGTGTAGAGGAGCAAAGGTGGTTAGAGTTTTGATAATGCTATAATTTTTAAAGATGCAGAATGTACAGTTTATGGTGCGACTTTTCAGTATGTATATCTTTTATTGAACTTATATGTTTTATGTTGGGTGGCTCAAAACTGCCTGTGACTCCGGCTCCAGGGAATCTGCTATTCTCTTATGGCCTACAAGGGCAACACATACACACACACACAAATAAAAATCTTTAAAAAATAAATTTGTGTGTTTGTTTCTTACTAACATGTATTAAACACCAACAGGACTGATAGTTTCATATGTACTATAGTATGCACCGATTGTAGCCAAACAGTCTACACACGCACCACACAGACCTGCCCCAGGTTCTAGCAATCACTACTTTCAACATTTCCCTCTAGTTTTCACACACACACACACAAATATGGTCTTTGTCTTTCCATGTCTAGTTAAGAGTACTCGCTGCCCCTTCCCATTTTCCTACCCCCAAAGGAGTATGGCCCCACAAAGAGAATTCCTCACCAGAGAGCCCCGAGACAGTGAATACCCAAACCAGCTCGAGGAGGGAGGATGGACCCTGTGGCCTTTGAAGATGGTGCTGGGTGGACTCAGAGTTCCACCTCTAGTGTTTAGGCCTCAAATACTGTTGCAGAAAAATTGTCTGGATAGCCAATCTACTGTGCCAGTAAATTAACCTTGAATCTCGGTGAGAGTCAGCGATTGGCTAACTGGGATTAGCCATAAAATTCTTAGAGGACTTTGCAGAGTGGTTAGAGAGGACAGGAAGAGAATCAGAAGGAGTTTGGGGAAAATTTCTGGTGCTGGAGGTTATGGAGAATGTGGAAAAAGGGTTGGCCAACCATTAGGGTTTTAATCTCAATTTCAGACTCCCAAGATTTTATTATACTAGAACCAATTAGGTAATCGTGTCATCTGGCAGCTACAAAACACAAATGTTTTCAGTCCTCTAAACATTGGGAGCATCTATCTCAGCTCAGAGGGATAGGTCAATAAAACGTCACCTTCCAGCCAAACTTGCACAAGGTCAGTGCCTGCCCTCCAAATCCTGCAGCCACCATACCTGGCTCATGGGATAATGTCTGTCCTAGTTAGTTTGCTATTGTTGTTTGTTTGTTTGTTCTGTCAGCTTAACAGAAGCTGGAATTACCTGGGAAGAAAACCTCAATTGAGAAAATGTCTCCTCACATTATATCTTAGTCAGTGTTCTACTTCTGTAAAAAGACCATGGCCAAGGCAACTCTCACAAAGAAAAGCATTCAATTGGGGGCTGGCTTACAGTTTCAGAGGGTTAGTCCGTTATCATCGTGGTGGGGTGCAGACAGTCATGGTACTGGAGCAGCAACTGAGTGCTATACATCCTGACCCATAGGCAGTGGGCAGAAAAAGAGACACTGGGCCTGGTGTGGGCTTTTGAAACCTCAAAGTTTACTCCCAGTGACATATTTCCTCCAACAAGGCCGCACCACCTAATCCTCCCCAAACAGTTTTGCTAACTGGGAACTAACCCTTTAAACACATGAGCCTATGTGGGCCATTCTCATTAAACCACTACAGATTGCCTATAGGCAAGTCCGAAGGGAATTTTATTAGTTAATGATTGATATGAGAAAGCCCATCCCACTATGGGTAGAATCATGGCTGGGTATAGGTGGTACTGGGGTGTATAAGGACGCAAACTGAACACTTTGGGGAGCAAGCCAGGAAGCTGCATTCTTTTGTGGTTTCTACTTCAGTTCTTACCTCCAGGTTTTGCCTTGAGTTTCTGCCTTGGCTTCCCTTGATGGCAAGCTGTAACCTGTAAGCTGAAATAAAACCTTTCATCCCTGTGTTGCTTTAGGTTATGGACATTATCACGGCAACAAAAAGCAAATTAAGACAGCGCCTGGAAAATCACAACTGGTTTTCTGGTTTTCTTTCTTTAGACAGGATCTCACTCTGTAGCTGAGGCTGGCCCAGAATTCTGTATATAATCTAGGCTGAACTTGAACTTGACACAATCCTTCTGTGTGCTGTAGTTACAGGCAAGTGTGAATCACTATGCCTGGCAAATGTTTGTAGCCAAATGGTCCTCTAACATTTCAGTAAACTCACATGGATAAGGAAGCAGGTGAAAGGGTGTGTGTGTGTGTGTGTGTGTGTGTGTGTGTGTGTGTGTGTGGTCACACTAGGACTTATGAGTTGGTCTCTTGAAAGCTCTGAATAGGTGACTGACTCTTTGGGAGCTTCATGAACACTTTGTATTCTGAGACGGGGACATTTGCAGGCCAGGGGATACCAATACCCACATGCTCTCATCTGGTATGAGCTGCTGCCCAAGATACGGAAATAACATGTGACAACACAGATAGGCCTAGGGGCATCGTGTTATGCAAAATAAGACAGGCACAGGAAGGCACATACTACATGCTCCCACATACATGTAGAACTTGATGAGTGGGTCTCGTGCAAGTTAGGAGTGGAATGGAGGCAGCCCAGGCTGGAAAAGTTGGGGAGCTGGAGAGGGGATGGTCAATAAGTTCAAGTCACTGTTAGGGAAGACAGATTAGTTTTTGGTAGTGACTGCACAGCTGAGCAATCACTGCGGATAACTATGTACTGAATGTAGCAGCCAGCCATGATAAGCTAAATATGGACAGACCACCCAAAGGAAGTGCTTTACTTCCAACCATTATCACCTGCCAGAGTAGGGCTCAGCCATTGGTAAGTTTAATGGAGGCCTGAGTATCAGTAGTTTATCCTGAAGCAATATCTGGTTGCAGGAAGAACCACAAACTGAGATTGCCCAAGCACCATCGGAGAACAGACCATCCAAAGGAAACGCCTAACATTCCAACCACTGTAGATAGGATCACCAGCCAGCACACACTCACCAGAACACTCCTACACAAATGTCAGCCAATCAGGGATCCTAAACCTCAGAAACCCCTCACCCTCACCTTTACTATTACAATAAAAACCCAACTCTAACTGTGCTTGGGGCCCTCCATTTATTCCAATACATTGGACATGCGGAGAGACCGAGTTTGCAAACTTGTATAAAATAAAGGCTCTTTGCTTTTACGTACAGGACTCGGTTGCCTTGTTGGCTTTTGGGGGACTTTGCAGATTTGGGCATAACACTGAATACATCAAAACACTGGGAGAGAAAACTTCTAATATTTTCACCAGCAAAAAGAAATGTTTTTGGAAGTCTATTTACTGTGATTTGCTTTTAATTTCTTCCCTGTGAGATAGGGAACATATATGTATCCTAGGCTGTTCCCAGACTCACTATGTAGCCGATGCTTGCCTTGAACTTGCCCTGTGACCCTGGCTGACCTCAGACTGGTCATCTTCTTGTCTCAGGCTCCTGAGTGTGAGAATCATCGGCATGCAGCAGCACCCATGGCTTGTGCAGCCGTGCTGAAGCATGGCACGGCCTCCCATCATTATGTACAACTTCAAAAACACAAACAGGTTCTTTTCCAGGCTTCAGGTGCCAGGGTAAGGCACCTGTGTGGAGAAGCTGCAATCAGGGGCGGAGACAGACAGAGTGGGTTCACTGAGTTGGAACACGGACTGTGCATTTTGTACTCCTGACCGGAGAGGATTCCTGGCCATCTCCCTCCCTCCAAGACACAATCCTCCCTGGAGCAGGAGAAAAGGAGTCATTGCCCTGCCCCCTCTGGAGTCTCCCAAGCTTCCATGCCCTCTCTCCTTTGAAGGGCCTGGCTCTCCAGGGCTGACGCCTGAGCTCCCTTCCATGAATATTCATGAGACTCTCCTCCGGGCTGCTCTCACTGGAGCAGATTCCAATTATTATTATTAAAAGAAGCACTGCCAGGTAGGGAGCAGCCCCCATTAATGACTCCTGCCCCCACCGTCAGTCCCTTTTCTACAGAGGAAGAACACAGGCCTAGAGAGGTTCCACAGCATTCCTCAGAACACTTGGCTCAAAAGACTCAGGAAATCCCTGTCCACCAAAGGAGTTCAGAGCTCTGTCTGTGAAGACACGTCTGTGACCAAAAGCCCACCCTGCTCCTTGTGGGTCCTTCTGCGGCTGCTGGCCTCTGGAGCCAGTTCTAAGCCTGAATAATGAAGGAGCCTAGGAACTCTCCTGGGGACCCCACATCCACACCCTCAGCAAGGTGTAAAGGGCAAGGTTTCCTCCTGGTTGGCGCTAGTAAAGTGATGGCCCAAAAGACAGTCAGGTATCAGTGTGTCTTCTGTCCCCTCCCAAGGACCTGCAGATTAGCTGTGGGGGTAGAGTCTGAATTGGGAGGTTGGGTGGCATGTACAAAGGCTCCTAAGCTTCCCAGCTCTGGGACACATCCAGATAGCATTCCACTCAAATACAGAATGGTGACTCCATCGTCCTTTGAGCTCTCTGCCCTCCTCTCCAGTGGCAGAGCCTCTGAATATGTACATGGCCTTTGTCAGCAGTATAGAGACGGAGGACGGCACCTTCACCTCCTGTCTGCGCTCAAGCGCCAGATACTAGCACGCTTCAGTAGACAGCATTGTGCACAGCCAGGCAACCAGAATAGCACCTGTTACCCTAGCTGTTTTCCCTTTGGCTTCGATAAAATGTCCTGGCTAAAGCAGTTTAAGGAGGAAAGGGTTTGTTGTCACACACAGCTCAGGAGTGTAGTATATCATGGGGAGGAAGTCATGGTGGCAGGACGCAGAGATCCATGAACACTTGTGCTTAGCTCATTTTCCCTTTTTACATAGTTCAGGAGCCGAACCTAAGGAATGGTGCCACCCACAGTGGGCAACTCTTTACACCTCAGTTAATCTGATCAAGACCACTCTCCACAGGCAGGCCCAGAGGCTCTTCTCCCAGGTAATTCTACATCTCAAGTTGATAACTGAGGTTATACCAGCACACCTCTCTAGCAAATAAAATTCCCTTTTAGTCCTAGAGTAGTGTTTCTCAACCTGTGGGTCCTGTCGCATATCAGATACTTACCTTGCAGTTCATAACAGTAGCAGAACTATCGTTATAAAGTAGCAATGAAAATAATTTTATGGTTGGGTGATGTGGGATTTCCCTCGGTATGCTGTGATTACCATTAACGAGTAAAGAAACTGCTTTGGATACAGAGCAGGACAGAACTTAGGTAGACGGGAAAGATGGAACTGAATGCTGGGAGAAAGAAGGGCGGAGTCGGAGAGAAGCCATGTAGCCCCACTGGAGCCAGACAGAACTTTAGCTGATAAGCCACAGCTACACAGATTAATAAAAATGGGTTGACTTAATATGCAAGAGTTGTCCAATAAGAAGCTAGAGCTAATGGGCCAAGCAGTGATTTAACTAATACAGTTTCTGTGTGATTATTTTGGTTCTGGACAGCCAGTACAAACAAGTGGCCTCCCTCCTACAGTTGGGGGTCACCACAACATGAGGAACTGTATTAAAGGGTCGCAGTGTTAGAAAGTTGGAAACCACTGCCCTAGAGGAAAGAGATTTAATGACGGGGGGGGGGGGGGGGCAGGGAGCAATAGCCTCTGGGAGAAGGAGGGTTAGATCAGTTTCAAGGAGATCCCATTGCTCTGTAAAGCCAGCCACAGTTTGTAAAAGCCCCCTGAGGAGGGCTTCAGGCACAAGCCCTGCAATGCTACTGCAGGTTCAGCAGGCACTTTGCTGTCTCTACCCTATTGCAAGTGTAGAAGGCAAAACCAAGGGGCTAGAGGCAACAGTAGCCCCCTCCACTACCCATGTTTTCTAGTTGTCCCTTCCAGAACTCCGTCCCTGCCCTCCCCCTCTCCCTCCCTCTCTAGCAGAAATGCAGATGCTCACAGAGGCATGAATGTCCTCACAGAGCACTGAGCTCACAGTTGCATAATCTAACTTTCCCCAGGCAGGCCCCACCTGCCGGTGTCCACTCCAGCCGCTTAGCTGTGAGGACAGGATATATTCATTTGCATAGGACAAGCATGAAACCTCTGGTGAAATGCAATGTACCATAGTAAATGGGAGCAGCTTAAAAAAAAAAAAGGCACAAAATCCGTTGGGGACCCTGTTGCCATAGGAACCAGTGTTACAGCTTGCTTCTGATAATTAATGGTGGGTTTTGCTATCACAGTCTTCTTCAAACTTCGCTTTTCCCTGCGCTGTGCTACAGAATGCAGCATCCACTCCCCATTCATAAATATTTCATGACCACCGGCTGCTGCGTTTCAGCACTGTGGATAACACTGGGCCTAAGCCACCCCTTGCCAAATTCCTGCGGTCCTGTCAGAGAGCGGCTTCAATTTCTTCATTTCTTCATCAGTCTTCATGCATCTGTTTGGAAGGTCTTCACAGTGCCCCCAAAACTGCGGCTTTCACGGTGGCTTTGCTCTAGGAAGCTGCACATCTGTCTCCTGGGCCTGTCTTGCTCTCCTAAAGGCAGAGCCACCGTTCTCTGGGGATGTGACTCTGCTCAGGCTAGTTGGGACACTGGCTTGGAAACTCAGGTCTGCAAAGTGCTGCCTCAGCCTTGAGTCCCTCACTATTAAATGGAGATGCCATATCTCTGCAGGGCATGAAAGAGGCTGTGGGCCACACCACACAAAGGTCATATCCTCGGCATCTGCCTCCACTGTTGGTGGTCATGATGCATTGTTCCCACAGATATCTTGTTTTAGTCTAAGCAGGATGATACCCACTTTTTTAAATTAAAAAATAAAAATTATATGTATTTGGCATAGAGAATAAGGCTTTGATATGTCTACACATGGAATGGCTAAATCCAGTTAACATCAGCTCCGTGATGGTGGAATAGGAATGGCCCACCATCACACACATAGATGCATGTGTGTGAATGCTTGGCCTATAGGAAGTGGTACTATTAGGAGGTATGACCTTGTTAGAGGAAGTTTGTCACTGTGGAGGCAGGCTTTAATGTCTCATATATGCTCAGGCTATGCCCAGTATGGCACACAGTCTTGTTCCATGTAGATGGAGGCTGCTTGTTCATTTCCCTGCTGCCCAGCCCCAAAATAATCACATAGATACTGTTTTATTTGCAACACTGGTTGACCAATGACTCTATTGTATTGCTACCTAGCTCTTACATCTTAAATTAATCCATTCCTATTATTTTATATTTTACCATGAGACTTGTGGCTTACCAGTAAGGTTCCTGGCAGGTGGTTTGCATATTTCTCCTCTGGCAGCTACATGGCATCTCACTGACTGTGCCTTCTTTCTCCCAGCATTCAGTTTAGCTTCCCTGCCTAGCTTTATTCTGCCCTCCCATAGGCTTAAACAGCTTCTTTATTAAGCAATGGCAATAAAAAATATTCATAGCATACAGAAAGACATCCCACATCAGTTCTGCGTCTTGATCAAGATGTAGAACTTTCAGCTCCTTTTCCAGCATTATATCTGTCTGCATGCTCCCATGCTTCACACCATGACAATAATGGACTAAACCTCTGAAATTGTAAGCTGCCATCTCAATTAAATGTTTTCCTTTATAAAAGTTGCCATGGTTTCTCTATACAGCAATAAACACTAACTAGACATGCTCTTACCTCACATAGTTCATTTTTGTTATAAGAACCATTGCAGTCTACTCTCAGATACTTGCAAGTCCATCATACACTGTCACTGGTTCTGTTCCCTGTGTGGTATCTCAGGACTCTCAAATTTCCTTTCAAGCTGAAACCTTTTATCTTTGAGGCAGTATCTTACCTCCCTTTCTATGACCCCTTTCTATGGTGAAAATAACATCATTCTAGCTTCAGCATCTGAGAGTTCAACCTTGAAGAACATACAAGGGGTCATCGTGTGATATTTATTTTACCTTACCCAATTTAGTTCATTCACCATCATGTTCTCAACATGCTGTGGAATAATCCCTCTGTACACTGTGTGAATATGTATCACTATGATTGATTTAATAAACAAGTTGACTGGCCAATAGCTGAACAGAATAAAATTAAGCAGGAAAAACAAACTGAGAAGGATGGAATGAGGAAGGGTAGAGTCAGGGAGACACCAAAGGTCACCGAGGAAGCAATATGTGTAGAAAATGAGGTAACAAGCCTTGAACAATGTGGCAAAGCAAAGAAATATGGGTCAATTGTAAGAGCTAGTTAGTAGTAAGTATGAGATATTGGCCAAACATTTATAATTAATAAAAATCTCCTGTGGTTATTTGGAAAGCAGATGCCAGGATAGAAAAACTCCACAAACATGCATATTCTTTTATAGAGCTGACTAGTCTCTCTCTCTCTCTCTCTCTCTCTCTCTCTCTCTCTCTCTCTCTCTCTGTGTGTGTGTGTGTGTGTGTGTGTGTGTAAAATATTTTATTTATCTAATCATCTATTGGTAATTCTAATACATATCTTGGCTATTGTGAACAGTCCTCTAATAGACATGGATGTGCAGGCTCCTCTTCTACATACTGATTTCAATTACTTTGAATATACACGTACACACACACACACACACACACACACACACACAGAGACTTGAAAAGTGAGCTGTTTTTGACAGCTGTTACAAAGGAGAGCCTTGAGGTCACTATCATAGCAACATCACATGGTCACAGAAGGACCAGCACAGCAGGAGTCCATACACACGGGGTTCCAGGACTTGTTAAACTTGCAGACAAAAACCAGAACAGAGTTCCAGAAGGCCAGGGAAAAGGAAGCTGCTGTGGGAGAGATGAGGTTTTGAACTGAGAAACGGATATGTGAAGGAGATGGTTGCCCAGCCACATGAATGTTCTCAATGCCCTACCCAGGAAAACTCTCCAGACAGTCAGCAAAGTGATGGGATACGACAGAAGTCAGGAGGGACAGGAGAAGAGAGTCAGAGTAGCTCCTTTTCTATGTGCACTCTGTCTGCCATCTGTGTCGGTCCAGGAAGAACCCATCCTACACTCATTGTGTTGAGAAGTTTGACCACCTTGGCACCTACTTCTCAACTGGAACTAATTTGGTAGATCCAAGCTTCCCTAGAGCTTAGGAAGCTGGTGAGCCTGTGTGTTCTGGGCCTAACCTCCAAAGGTGCCATCCCCTGGCCTGAGACATTACATGCATTTACAGGTTAGTTCCGCCATCTGAGAGCAGGTACCTCCTGCCTCTGAATGTGTCTGTCCTTCAGAATTAATCTGGGGTAGAAGACAAGAGCACAGTGGAGGACAGAGATTAGAATGTAAGGGAGGAAGTCACAGTGATGGGCAGTCTAAAAAGTGAGGAACATCACTAGCAGAGTAGGTGTTTATTGAAGGTTTATTTATAATAGTCATAATTTGGAAATTACTAATATGTTTGCCATTAGGTGAATAGGTAAATAAACTGTGGTATGCTTATGTTTATAAATAATGTAATGTTATTATGCACCAATGGGAAATTGAATTCATATGACTAAGTGAAAGAAGCCAATCTAAAAGACCTACATACTGTAGATAGCATGCTATACAAGATGGAAAACCATGGAAAGAATTCAGAGATCAGGTTCCCACGGGTTGGGGAAGAGGCACAGAAGAACAGATGAAGCATACAGGACTTTCAGAGCATAGAACCACTTTGTAGGATGCTATAATAGTAGATCTGTGCTATTCATTCGTTCAGATCCATAGAATATACCACACCAAGGTGATGTGGATGTGTCTAGTAGCTTTATCAACAGTAATAGTTACTTTATTCATTAATGTGACAAGAAACAACCTTAAGGAAACATTAAGTTTATCTTGGCTTATAGTGTGAGGATATACATAGTTCATCATGACAGGGGTAGCATGGGCAGGAGTGTGAGATGGCTGATAACATTGTTTCCATAGTATAGATGCAGTTAGAGATGATTGCTGACATTCAGCTTCCTTTCTTCTTTGCTTCACTCCAGGTCCCCAGCCCATGGTATTATGTTTTCTGCATTCAAGATGGATCTTTCTTCTTCTGCTAAGCCTCTCTGGAAATGCAAAGTGATGAGGATACAATAAGCATGTTCAAAGGAATGTTTGCATGATGATCATAAATTCACTCCAGTTGAAAATGAAGACTAACCATCATATCAGTTGTAACAAATGAACCATTTTTTTGTAAAGGATGTCATAAGTAGATAGGCTGCACATGTGTGAGGGCAAGAAGCACTGTTTGACAGAGATACACCTACCTTTCTTTCTCAAGGAAAGCTTCATCCCTGATACACCGTGAAAACAGGGGTAAATAGGTGTGACAAATATGGGTCACCAGGGCTTCTTTTATCTCTAGGAAAGGACATTGGGTCACTACTAATGGCCTCTTCAGACTTCAACTCTTTACTGTACATATTACAATATAAATCTACCTCCATAAAATCCAAGATATTATCAATGGAACAACTAGCTCCATTCTCTAGGAGCAAGATCCCTCCAGCAGCAAATGGGTGATACTGATGCTATGCTGTGGAATTACAATCATGTTCAACACCTTAAAAAGACTGGGACTCACTTCAAGTGAGGAACTAAAAAGGTCTCTGTCCCTATTGTGGGATATTTGTTTATACTATGTGAAGATGTGTTGCTCTGATTGGTTTAATTAGGAGCTGAATGGCCAATAGCTAGGCAGGAGAGAATAGGTAGAACTTCTGTGCAGAAATAGGAACTCTGTGAGGAAGAGAGGCAGATTCACCAGCAAAACACATAGGAAGTTGGACTACATGAGGAGGAGAGGTAACAGTTATGTGGCAAAAAGTAGATTACTATAAATGGGTTAATTTCAAATATAAGATCTAGTTGGAAATGATTCTAAGTTAAGGCCAAATTTTCATAATTAATAATAAGTCTTCATTTCTTTATTTGGGGGTTAACTGTCCAAAGAAAGTCCAACTATATTTGGTGCCCAATGTGGGGCATATAAATTCACTTAGTTCCTGAATATGGAGTTAGACATGGCATCCTGATGACTGCAGTCTCTTGTTTAGGCTCAGTGCTTGCAATATAGAGACATGGCTCCTTTATTAGGTCTTGAGGTGTTGTCAATCACCTGAATAGCTGGTGTGCTGCTTAGCATTTGGTAACATAGGCTCGGCAAATTCTCACAGCTGGGTCAATAAATTCAATTCCCATCCTGGGCCCATCTAGCCAAGGGGGGGCAGAGCCAGCTGCTAGGATCAAGTGCTAAGCAGAACCATGCAGCAGATAGCCTAGATGCCACCTAGCCAATTAAGGTTTGGCTCACTCAGAGAAACACTACAGACTCACGGCATGGGGACTGAGAAGGCCAGGTTCGGGATAAAAAAACTCTAAACAGATACAGAAGGCTTTAAAATGTGCTTAGATGCTGAGAAAAAAAAAAGAAAGTAGGAAAAGACAGTCATAGAAAAATAAATAGTTTAAAAATAATAAAGTCCTTAAAGAAAGAGTAAATTAATATGAAAAAAGAATAAGCTACATAAGGATGGGAAATACACAGAGTGTCTGGATCCTGTATAGTGCTCTGTTGACTTTGAATTTTTTGAATGTTATTGAGTGAAGGGCAAATGCTGCTGAGAGACATTGAAAAAGTTGCTAAAGTAAACCAGCTTATATATTTCAAGGATGTCTTAACTTCAGAATGAAAGTCATAAAATATGTTGCATTAGAGAAGAGGTTCTGCCTTTATTGCCACAAGAAACAAAAAGCTATGGATTCCTTCAATGTTAATTGTGATTGGATTTTACCAGAAGAGAACTCATGAAAATCTTTGCTGCATGAAGGAAGAAACCAAGAAGAACTACAAAACAGTGGCATATAAGCTGATCCCTCTACAGGGGAATAACTCTGATACTGAATGAGACATGATAAATGTTGTTGGGTACAAAGTCCTCATGACTTATTATTACATGTCATTCTTTCATATCACTTGGATGGAGATTTATGTTAGTTTGGTTATGTAGTCTAAACGGATTTATAAAATTGACAGATGTCTTTGACCTGCTTAAACATAGAACAGAGAATCATCTTTAGGTGATTTATGCATACTACATATTCCATACTTGTGTTAATGTAGATATGCATGTTACCTTTAAAAGTTTGTGTGTTTTCAAAAAAACAGACACCAATAAAGACAAATATCCCAGATGATCCAGCCTCTCAGAATGCCTTTGTTACAGTTTCTTGAAAAATCTACATCCAGAACAACTTCAAAACCACTTGCAGAGAGGGCCCAGCCTCACAGACTACTCTAGCCACGACTTCACATAAGTCTTGCACAAATGATATAACTATCTCTCGCAGGACTTGACCATTATCTCAATTTTCTCAGGCTCCCTTAAAGATACCATCACCCCCCATACAAGAAGAAATAATTTTAAGAACACAATGCCCACGTTCTCATGAGGTAGGGTGGGTGTTTTTTGGTTGTTCAATGAATTATGAATGTTTATCATCATTTAGGGGGGTTTGTTGAAAGTTGTTATTGGTCATGGTCAGAGAGGAAGCTAAGTAAAGGAGGTTAGATTCAGAAATTTCTTTCTAAAAAGATTTAAAAAAAGGGAGCATATAGGAGTGATAGAATGAAAGGGTAGATTATTGAACCGACTTTTAAACTAAAAAGCAACTATTATTCTCAAATATTTTACATTGGTATTGATTTTTATATACTGATACAAATTTAAGGTTCTTTTTTTTTTTAAAAGAAATACTGTATATACTGTATATATATTCCTACACTTGTTCAAGGTATTACACCTCTTCAGGTCATTTAACAATGTAATGTAAAGTTCTAGTCCTTGGAAGCTATTATTATAAACTAAGATAATTAAGAAATGCAGACCAGTTGTTAGTCATCTATAACAATCAAACTTACAGTCATGATAGATATGTTTTCAAGGTCAAACAGAGACATTTTAGACTGACAAATGATCTTCAAACACTTCAGAGACCTACAGAATATGACATTTAAGACATTTTAATAACATAAGTTTTTTCATGACAGTAAGACATTTCAACTTCTGGCAGTACCAATCTACTTCAGAGAAGATAATGGTTATTGAATAACTTCCATATGGAATTTGATTTCACTGTGACAAAGTTAGCCACTGGGAAGGAATTGCCCTTGCCTCAAATGTTAATAGTATGTTGTCCAAATTGGATATGTAGGACATAAAAGAAGGTGACTTTCAAACTTTGCTGAAACAAGGTAGGACAGTCCTTTAAAAAATTCCTTCTTCACAGAAACGTTTATCAAATATTCTAGGCCACAGATGGATGTCCCAATGTTAATGAGGAATTTTGGGTGACTGTCCAGGCAACCAGTTGTCTCTGTCATTTCTATAGTTTGGAAAGTTGTTTGCTCTGCATTTCCTGTTTATTCACATAATATTTTATCCATCTTGAGTCTCTAATGGGGCATGTCACAGAAAAGACTACCTGGCGTGCACCCCACCTCATGCTTTTAGATGCTTCAGTTTAAGCAGGTTTTCTCTATTAAGTGCTCCTCGTGTGACATTCTGTGTCCACAGGCCCAAAGCAACAAGACCAAGTGATCATGGACTAAAGTCTTATAAACAATGAGCCAAACAACCCTTTCCCTCTTTGTGTTGATGGCCACAGGTGTTTTGCCACAGCAGCAGAAAGCTGACCAGTACACAGAGAAGTCAAAACTCAGGGTAAATGGTGAGATCAGGCAACTAGGCCCATCACTCAAATCACAATAATTTAATTTATTGGTTTGCACAATGGAGGTTGGCACAGTTTCCAAAGTAACATGTCCTTAGGGGGGTCTCTTTTATTTTAAATTTCTTACTTATTATTTTGTGTTATATGTGTGCAGTGATGTATGTGTGGATGCTCATGCCACAGTACACATATGGAGGTCAGAGGAAAATTTTGTATGGTTGGTTTTCTCCTATCTTCATGTGGCTTCTAGGGTTAGAATTTAGGTTGCCAGCCTTGATGACAAGCACCTGTACCCTCTGAGATCTTTTCCCACCATTCCTAAAGTTTTTAATTTATCATCATCATCATCAGAGGAGGAGGAGGGGGGGGTGAGAGAGAGTTTTGTTTGTACCACTTATGCAGGCCCTAATGGTCATTCAAGGCTACTGTCCTGAGGGGAGGGCCCTGCACAGATGGAAGTTGCCAGTTTGCCCCAGAAGATGGCTATGAATCCAAGATGGAAGGGGAACCTGAGGGAAGATGGGTCCCCATGAACATCTCCTTTCGCTTCTGCCCTTAGCACCTCTCGGCTCCACAGAAAGCACATGGCAACAGGGCCCCTTATAAATAGACTTCTCCAGATCAGACACTTGTCAACGTCAAGCAATCCATTAAAAGGCACAGCCAGCATGGCAATGCTGGCAAAATTCTAGGGTTTTTTTTTCTTTTTTTCTTTCTTTTTCTCCTTCCCAATTTTAACTGTTAAAATTCATCTCCGGCATTGCACAAATGAAAGAAATCAACAGCCTCTTATCAGATCCCAAATCTGTCAGCCGGTGTCTACCAGCTGCCTAGAGCCAAGAGCCTCTTAGCACATGTGTGACTTGAGCTGAACAGGGACCGGGACAACAGAGCAGACAGTTTTGTTCTGGCACCCTCGTTCCCAAACATTTGCTCTTTTGGAGGCCAAGAGGCAGCCGTGCCTCTGCTGCCTTCCCTCTCTGTGCCGTGGGCTTCCAAGCACAGTTCAGGCATTGCTCAGAAAAGCCTTAGTGTCATCCTTCTCCAGGGCCCCGACTGCAGCTGCGGCGACAGTGGCCCACTCTGCTCCTTTCCCTCCCTTCCACATACACCCAGGTCTCCAGAGGGTTGGAGGAGCTAACGCTGGACAGAAGCCATAGGTTTTCGGACCAGCTGGGCTGATGGAGTGGAGGACAAACCCTATCTTCCCTGGGATGGGTCAGTCCCACACCCACCTTGAGTTTAGGGTTTCCAGCACATGGATGCATAGAAGAATGTGTCTTTAGTGGCTCAGTGACTGGGCTGGAACAGATGCCACGGGCATCTCACCAAGACAGTCAAAAGGAGACACAGACATGGCTGAATGGAGCCTCCTTGGAACAGGTTTGGGTTACCCCCAGCTATGTATTTCTGGGGCAAGCTCACAATGAGTCCCAACAGTAATAAAAACCATAAAGCATGCATAATATGCTGGGAACTCTATGTGTGTCATCTAGTAGCAGTAGATACATTTATTTTTGCAGAAAGTCAGAGGAAAAGCTAGAACATTAAGGACATTTCTTGAAGTAGCAAATGCAAAAAGCCCCATGTATTTTCCCTTTATTCTCTTATTGTAATGATTGATAGAGATCACTGATAGAGAGTTGAGTGAATGAATGATGCTGTTTTCTAAGCTGTTAGATAGGGAAGGAGCATGACCCTCAGGAGAAGTCAGTCTGTCTTTCAAAGGAGGGTGGTCATCTACTCTTGCTCTGGTGAGAACCGGGGTCTCCAGGTGAGCTCAGGAGGGCATTAGTAGCACCGCTGCACTTCCTGTTGCTCACAGCAGCCTTAGCACTAATGGGACGGAGAGCTGGACATCCCAACACAGACAAGAAAATCCTCAGACCACTCTCTGCTGCTATGGCAGAATCCCGCAGGCTGGATAGTTCACAAATAGTAGAAGCGTCTGTGACCCTAATCCTGGTGAAGGCCTACCTGCTGCATCACAGCATGGCAGGACAAGCGAGCACACAGGACAGAGAGAAGGAATCAGGCTGAACTCATCCATTTAGAAGGAATCCACGTCCTCTATGACTGGCTAGCTCTCAAAACCTCGGTGGTACTATACTGGTGAGACAGAGACCTCATGACCTCATCACTCCCTAAAGGTCCTGCCTTGCCATGCTAGTACAATGTCAACTAACCCAACTTGCATTTGGGAGGGAGTATTTAATGCCAGAGCAGAAGGGATCTCTTTTTTTGCTAGGGAGAAAAAGAGGCGCTTGGCTGTTTACCTCCCTGTGGCACAAGAGGCACTTTGTGCTCCGACAGCATCTTCCCCGAAAAGGTTACCCCTCACGGAGGAGTAAGTCTGATTTATCCGCCACAAAATCAAACAGATGGAGAGGGCTAGGTGCAGCGGCTGTTGTGATTGGCCCATCAGCTGTCCACTCCCCTGGATGACAGCAATCCCTTCCAAAGGTAGAGAGAGCATCTTTGACCTAATCTATCACCCCCAGCGCTGGTCCATCAAGGACCAAGCTTTCTGCACTTCAACCTTCAGAGGAGACGCCCAAGCCACCATGCCTCATGCTCCTATCTCCTAATTTAGTGCCCAGCCCAGACCACTGGGGATCTAATGGGGACAGATCTCTAACCCAGTGAGGTGGGAACAGGAAGGCATTTGGTTCTCTTGGCCTTGAACATTCAAATTTTAAGCGTGATTCCCTGTCATTGTAACTCTTCACGTATTTTCTTGGTGCCTTTCTTCATAAAATAAGGTTCTTATTTTTCATTATTTTTATTAATTTTTTAAGAATTTCATAGATGAATATACTATATTTGCATTGTTTTCATCTCTACCTCCCCCCTCTGAACCCCTCCTATATCTCTCTCCACCCCCCTCTAGAACTCATGGCCTCTTCTATAATTATTGTATACATATATACAAAAACTACTGAGTCCAATTAGTGGACTATATTTTCCCTCAAAGACTAGGCACTATGTGTACATCTCCAGCTCTGTGGATTCTAAAATGACATTTTTCTTTCTGCCTAGACTCTTACCCAATTCATCTTCATACATCAAAAATAAATCCAGATAATAGTTCCCTTATTGTCTCTTCATTTTGCTTTTCATTTCATGGCTAATTCAATATTTATCAGAAGATATTGTGAAATATTTAACATACACACAATGTATATAGAGATTCATATTCAACGAGCTCAACCAGTCAACCATTACCCAGGGGGAGAAATGAGGCATTACAATATCCTTGAAGCTCTCAGCTCCAGTCCCTAGTGCATAATGTGTTCTCAACAAATAAAGACAGCCCAGAAACTAGAGTTGAGATTGACCATGTTTTTCTTTATAGAACTGGCGCACATGCTTGTCTTTCCATGGAGTCTATGGCATTCTCTTTCACGTTTTATACTTGCCATAAGTGAATCTTGATATGTGTATTTCAATGAATTATAAATGAATCTTCATATATATTGTTTTGTACCTTGATTTTCTTCATCAACACCACATTTTGAGATATATACGTACTTAAACATATGTGCACCTACATATATGTACGTATGAAGTATGTATGTAATTGTATACGTATGTGGGTCATGGCCACGCATTGCCACTGCTGTATAGTCATCCCTTATATGACTGGCTACATTATGACTCACTCACACACCTGTGTGGCCCCCCACCGGCCTGTCCCAGGCCCTCATCCCAAACCTCCCTTTGCTGTCCTTCTCAGGAGCTGGAGATGTACACATAGTTCCTAGTCTTTGAGGGAAAATAATTGAACTCAGTAGTTTTTGTATATATGTATACAATAATTATAGAAGAGGCCATGAATTCTAGAGGGGGTGGAAAGAGATATAGGAGGGGTTGAGAGGGGAGAGGTAGAGATGAAAACAATGTGAATATAGTGTATTCATCTATGAAATTCTCCAACCTCATGATGCTCATGCACACATGGAGCAGAAGGGGAGGCTAACCCTACACCGGGAGGGGGTGCGGCCTTTCCCTTCGCCTGCAGGACCCAGGCTTGCAGGGCCATCTTCTCTTTAGAAAGCTGTGGCTCACAGCCACCATTTTGTAGTAATTCTGTTGTTAGGCCTCATTGGCCCTCAGCTGCAGAGGGGGCTGCTCCTGGTTCTAACTTAAATTGACAGTGACTTGATGAGAACCGGCGACACCTGGAACTGTGCTCCTGCAAAGTCATACCTGGTAAACAGCCACCACCCGCTCAGGTTTTCACCCTCAGCCTTCCTGAGGCTGGCTCTCAGGGCAAGGAAAGCCAACGGGGTGTAGGAAATCCAGGAAGAAGAGAGGTGGAGGCTTCCAAGAGTCCTGAGAGTGAGCAGGCAGGAACAATGCGCCTCCAGGTCCTCAAAGTCCTGCTGTAGAGAAGGGTGGCGATGGAGCCCTGCTGGGATTCGGTAGGAGGGGCTGAGCCTCCCTGTTCTAGTTTCTGCAGGGCCTTAACAATCACTCTGCCCCATTCGCTGTTTCTCATTAGGGCCCAGGAGCTCACAAGGTGGGCATATTTGCCGCTCCACGGGCTTTATGTAATTAGACGCATACAGACACAGGTGGTCCTATTTTATTAAAGTAAAATTAAAACAAATGCAGCCGAGAGGAAAGATCAAACCATGAAGCTGTAGAGAAAAGGGAATGGGCCAGAATGTTCTCTGCTGTGCATTGGTGCAGATCCCCGAGGTTAACAGGTAAATTGTCTTTTAAAGCCATTTTTTTTTTCTCGTTTTCTCCCTATTTTGAACTAATTCTATCCAGACACCCAGTGCAGATTCAGGACTGTTAACCTGGAAAAGAGGGGAAACAGGGAGGTCTCCTTGGTAACTGTCTGTGCACCGTCTGGATCTGCTGCCTAAGGTGGATCTGAGCCCAGCGCTTCTCCACCGCTCCTGTGGCTCAGCTCAGCACGCAGCTCTGCCTGAGGGCATCCAGACAGGGTTAGAAGAGACAGGCACCCAACAAGCCAGTGTTCAGAGGAGAGTGTCTGCAGGTGCTGCAGCCCTGTTCTCCCTCGGGAGACGCTCATTACCGTCTGCTGCAAATCTGTTCATTTTTCTCCTTTACCCCGAGTCTCCTTCAGATCATCAGCATTTCTGTAAAAATGAAATCGTACCCGTTGACTCTCAAACGTCCACCTGGGAATCCAGCTCAAACAAACTAATCCATAAGATGAGACAAGCCTGACGCATGAAGGGGTTCGCTGTGCTGTTTCACACTGTTAACTGACAGCAACCGCACATAAAACAAAAAGGAGGCGGGCCTATGCAAATGAAGCCTTGGAGTGGTCTGCAAAATTATCACTCGGCGGCAACACAGGAAAGCATCTCACAATCTATGGATGAATAGTCCCACCCCAGAACCTATGTGTTCAATGATTATTGGTCTCTAGCATGTGGTGTTTGGGAAGTGTGGGATCTTTAAGGATGGGGTCTGCCTAATGGGAGGCAAGTTATTAAAGGCATTCCCTCGAAGAGACTATGGAGACTCAACTGTCTCTCTGTCTCCCTCCCTTTCTCCCTCCCTCTATGCCCCCCCCCCACTTTCTGGCTGTCATGAGGCAATCGCCTCCTCTCCTATGTGTTCCCAACACTGGAAGCTTTTCCTACTTCTTGATAGTAGATCTGACAAGAGCAACCTAAGAAAGGCAGGTCCAGGCAGGAAAGGTTTTGCATGAGGCACAGATGGAGCATACAGCCCATCATGGCAAGGCGATGGTGCAGCGGGAGCTTTGAGGCATCTGCGGCCAGGAAGCAGGGAGAGATGGGTGCTTATCCTGTCCTTACTTTCTCTTCCGCCCCCTTTTTGTGCAGTCAGGGACCCCAGGCCACCCGATGGTGTCATACTCATTCAGAGTGGCTCTTCCTTCCTCAGTTAAAACTCTTTGGACCCAAGTTTGGTCAAGATGAACTTGACAAAACTGTAGTTAGTCCCTTCTGCAGCCTCCTCTGAATTAGCACTCCTCTTTGGCCTCTGAGTTCACCTGAGTTCACCTTAGCCAGGTAGCAACAATCCACTGCTCCTGTCAGGTGTGGTCACTTACACTGGTAATTCCAGCATTCCTTGATGTTTGGGTGCTACCAAAACACAGGGAGTGAGGCATGTCCCTGCTGGACTCTCTGGTCTGGTTTTCTCCCAGTTTTTGCACCCATCATCAGAGGGAAAACACTCCTTCCTTCACTAAATAACACTTGAATTACTATTCCAAAGTGATCGGTGTTGAACTGTGGTCCTGGAACGCATGTCCTGGAGCCAAACACTCTGCCTCAGATTGAGGACATATTTGGAGACAGATGAGATGGAACCATGAGAGGTGCCCTAAAATGAAAAGCAGGACACAAGGAGACACAGAGAGAAGTAGTCATCTGTAAGACATGGAGAAAGACTCAGGGGTTGGATCTTGGGCATCCAGCCTCTACAACTGTGAGAAAATGAAGGTGCTGTCTAAATACCCAGGGTTCTGGTTTGAATATAAGAAGTGGCCCCAGACTCATGTACGAACACTCAGTTCCCAGTCAGAGGCATTATTTGGGGGAGATTATGGGACATTTAGGAGGTGGAGTCCAGCTGTGAGAAGTGGACTTGAAGGTTCTGGTCCTGCGTTTAGTCTAAGCCGACTCCGCTTTCTGACCCATTGAGGTGAAACAAGCCATGCCACGAGCGCCCACTGTTCCAGATGAAGCCCCTGCTCTGTCATGGTGTCCTCTTAAATTGTGGGCCCAAGACTTTCCTCCCTTAAGTTGCTTCTGTCAGATACTGAGTGACAGAAAGAGAAAGGAAACGGATACATACAACCCGTGACACCTCTTTACTGCAAACATGTCATCCATGCATGGTAGACTGCCTTTTCAGAACATCACTGTACTATGTCAAATATTTAAAGACTATTTTATAAAATACCAGGAGGCATTACCACAAAGTTTTCTTCATTATACACTTACATGCCTGTGACTCATTAGCTGACATATTCACGGGTTTAACCATATGCTATTTGGCTCATTTCGTGTATCTTCAGTCCCATCTCATGCAATTCTTAAAGTACTCGTGTTCACTCTGAAAGGACTTCTTTGTGTATCGGTTTAAAAAAAAAAGAAATAAAAACCGTGAAATAACTAAATTAGAGAAATGAACAACTGAATCCAACTGAAACTGAGCTTCATTGGGTTGGAGGTCAAGTTTACTATGCTCAGAGTGAGAATATAAATTGGAGAACAGGATACCACCAAGTTACCTTCCTGATATGTACATGTATGTAGATTGATTTTCATATTCTGGGCAAAAACCATAAGGCAATGGGAGTGGGAGAGAATGCATGGGAGCCAAGGGATCACTCACACTCCATGTGGAAGGACATGGAAGGACATGTGTCCTACTTTCCAGGAAGTGACAGGGAAATCCAGTCTCAATGACATGAGTTCTCAAAAATGTTTAACTCCAGAAAATGAGGGAAGGAATGTCAGACAACAGAAAGTCAGGAGGAAAGCCCCCAAATTTTCAGAAATTCCTTCCTACTCCTTGGCTGGGATATGCGGAAGAGAGTCCAGGAAACCCACAAGGAACAGTAGCCGAGGGAATAAAGGCTCACATTACACTGTAAACGTCTGCCATTTGTATTCTCTAACCACAGTGGAATTAAACATTCTCTACATCCCTAACTAGTTATCATGGACATTATCATATCAGGGAGCATGGGTGAAGTTAGAAAATGGGCTGGTTTGGGTGACTGTGATGGTTTGGATAAGAATGGTAAGAATGGTCCCCATAGGCTCATATATTTGAATGCACAGGGAATGGTGCTATGTGAGAAGGGTTAGGAGGTGTGGTCTCGTTGGAGGAAGTGTGCCACTAGGGGTCAGGCCCAGTCTCTTTCTTTTTCTCTTTCTCTGCCTTTGGATGAGTATGTAGTTCTTAACAACTTCTTCAGCACCATGCCTGCATGCTCCCTCCTATGGTGATGATGAATTAAACCTCTGAAACACTGAGCAAGTCCCCCAGTTAAATGCTTTCCTTTATACGAGTTGCCGTGGTCTTGGTGTCTCTTCTTAGCAACAGAACAGTGACTGAGACAGTCAAATACTGGTCAATATCCAATCTCCAGATTTTGATAATTATCTTGAAATTATCTTATGTATAGTATTGTTCTTTGTTTTGGGGAAATACATATAAGGGAATTTAGGGGTACAGTGGCAAGGGGTGGAGTGGGGTGAGGAGAAGAAGAGAAACACTGATATGGAAAACAGATTGAGAAAATAAATCGGATACAACTATAAATGGTTGGTGAACCAGATAAAGGGTACATGAGAGATTCTTCTATTTTTTTGCAGTTTTTCTGAATGTTGAAAATCATAACAACATAAAGCTGGACAAATGCCTGGGATCTTAGCCATGTCCTCTTCTATTTCTTTCTTGATTGTACTAAAGATTAAGGCCAAGGATGTGATGACTGTTCCCTTCTATCTAAGGTCCAGTGAGGATTAAGTTGGGGACGGAGCTCTGTCACCAGTGCAGAGGGCAGTCCAGGTCCCATAGCTCCTACCCACTCCTGTACATCATCTCAGGGTTATTGGTCATTGTAGTAGTTTGAATGAAAACCGTTCCCAAAGGCACATAAGGAGTGGCATTATTTGGAAGGATTAGGACATGTGGTCTTCTTGGGGTAGGTGTGGCCTTATCAGAGGAAGTGTGTCATTAGGGGTGGACTTTGAGGTTTCAGAAGGTAAATATAAGCCCAGCGGTTCACTATCTCTTCCTGCTACCTACCAATCCTTACGTAGAACTCTCAGCTCTTTCTCCAGCACCATGTCTGCCTGCATGATACCATGCTGCCCTCCATGATGATCATGAATGAAACCTCTGAATGCAAGCCAGCCTCATCTAAATGCTATTGAAAATAAGAGTTGCTCTGGTCATACTGCCTCTTCACAGCAAAACTCTAAGACAAGCACCTAAGTGGACAACCGCCAGACTAATAAGCAAATCCCAGTATTTTATATGAGTGGAATAAAACATTCGGTGGTCTTGCTTCTCTCATTACCATTGAGCTATTCTGCATTGTACCATGGACCAATGCCATATCCCTTTTCACAGAGAAATACCATTTTGCTGTGTGTATATGCAGACTCTATTTTGTTGATTCCTTTATTGACCAACGAGCACTGGACTGTTTCTTGCTTTCTGCAACCCTGAAGAGAGCTTCTGTGTATACTGGCATGTATGTTTTGTTTGGTCATCTATTGTCGATTCCTTGCAGTTATGGTTTTAAGTGTGCAATGTGCCCCCAAGGCTCATGTGTTTGGAAACCTGACCAATCTGTGGCACTGTTTGTGGGTCTGTGGAGCCTTTAGGGGATGGAAAGTCTAGTGGAGGGAGTAGGTTATTAGGGAGCAGATCTGAGGGTTCACAGTCCAGGCCTGCGTTCTCAGCCTGAAGTCTTTGCTTCCAGAGATGATGTGAGCCATCAGCTGCCACACCCCTGCCATCCCAGAGCCACCAGCTGCCACCACACTTCCCTGCCAGAACATACTGTGTTCCTTCAAACTGTGAGCCAGAAGTCCAGCTTCCTCCCTTAAGTTGCTTCTTTCAGGATAGCTGTCCATGATGATAAGGAAAGTAAAGAATAGACTTGTGAATATACACCTACAGGTGGGACTGAAGGGCACGTGATCAGCTTATATTTCACTTATGGGGAAATTGCAAACTCCTTTCCCCAGTATCAGTATCTTTTTGTTTGTTTGTTTGTTTTAGTTTTTTTTAAAATCTTTTATGTGTATAGGTGTTTTGTCTGCAGGTCTGTGCACCATTTGTGTGTCTGCTGCCTATGGAGACCAGAAGAGAACAACAGATCTCCTGGAATGAGGGTCCCCTGGGAAAGCAGCCAGTGCTCTTGACCCCTGGGCCATCTCTTGAGGTCCATTAGTATCTTTTTTAAAACAGTATTTTCCCTGTGATATAGGTGAAATTCTTTTCAACAAACCCCAGTGAATATATTTCATTCCCTTTTTCCATTTGGAAAGATTGAGGCCCTGGGTGGTGGAATGGTGTGTTCTCAGCTCTGGGTTGCTAGGGTTTGATCCTAGCTACAACCCATGTGATAGTTACTGACAGTACCCTAAGACAGAGAGGTTTTCTTTGTAGTTGTGTGAGTTCTCAGGGGTTGGAGTTATTTTGATGGTTCCAGAAGCTGTGGTGGATAGTCTGTGTTCCTACATTAAAGCTGCTTGGGGTGTCTACAAGGTCAAATGACTTGCTTGGAGCCAGGGTAAAATCACCCCTTTTGGTCATAGAGATATTGCTGTGCCAGCGGACCCTGGCTGGCATGTATACCACTGACTAGTGTTTAGAGTGGGAAATGAGTAATTGATTATCTGACAATTACGACTGTCTGGCAAATGAGACTCTCTTAAAAACCAGGCTCCTTGGGAAGAGATATTGCTCATTAGTTTCTTGGTGGTAGAAAACCACACACACAATGGGAAGAAATCCTCACCTGGGTGCCCGGGGCTCTGAGTCTGGCCTTGCTTCTGCCATGGGCATCTGGGAACTTGCACACCTGCATCAAAAGCTGGCACGACTCTGCCTGCCCTTTCCTTCCCACCTCACCATCTTCCCACAGCCTGGCCTGAGCAACCAGGAGCAGTGCACAGTCCCCTGGATGGTCGCTTATTCCGCGCTGCAAGCCTCCGGGTCACCCATAATTGCTTTCTTGACATTTAGCTCGAGAGAGTGACAAAGGGCTTAGCATTTTGATTTCTGGCACTAGATCCTGTCTCTGCCAACAGTACCGTGAGTCCTGTGGGGGCTCTGTGTGTAGCTGGACCCATCCCTGCACCTCTCTGGGTGCAAAAGACACTAGGCATGGCAAAAAAAAATGTTTTCCATGGACTTCACCTTGAGTTATGGGCATAAACAAATTAGCCTTTGTAGAAAGCTCATAAACACTGTAAGGAGAGGCCCCTTAAACGTCTCTCCAAACTGCTAGCCTCAGAATGCAATGTTTCTTGTCAGCCACCGTCTTCAATTGTCCCAGCAAGAATGTGGAGAAGGCTGAGTCATCAGCTTGACTCCCTGGGCCCCAGGTTGAAATACCTCTCACTTGTCTGTGGCTCTGGGACCTAGAAGCCAGGAAACCAAGTGCTAGCTGGGTTGGCCTCTGCCATTGTTCAGTGTGGACTTGGTTTCCCGAACCCCACTCTCACCCCGACCCTCATGCCCTGCTCAGCGAGGACACAGCACAGGAAAGGGGTTGATATATAAAGATAGTGCCAGGCCCAGAATATACAAACCTGGGTTTGCTTAATTCTAGCCCAACATGCTTGAAGGGAAGGGTGAGAAATGGTGTGTGCTTGGTGGAAGATACTCGTGAGGAGACGCTAAGACGCCTGGCGCTCTCCCTTCCGGCACACAGATTGGGATCTGTTGCTTGTGTTCCTCGGCCCCATTGCTACCCTGGAGGGTCAATGCACCACAGGCAGCAGAGCTGAGGAATGGGAAGAGCCTGGGTCTCAGTGGTAGTGTGTTTCCTCTGACTTCTGGTTCTCTGGGATGCTTGGTTAAGTCACTGTAGCTAGGCTGGGCATTCTGATCTTCACAGCCAAACTATCCAAATTCAGTCAGCCATTTTATACCCCTGGGCTTGGGGAATTTGCCTCTAAGGTGGGGGTGCTGAATGAGTCCTAAAGTTTCTTTCAGGTCAGACCTTCTGGTACCACATTTTGCAGATGCCTCCCTGTCCTTCAGTGGGGAATGGTGGCTCTCTGGGAATCTGTTCCCCTCACCCGTCCAATACCAGAAGTTTGTCACACACGGTCATTTCTTTCTTACAATGAGTTGGGCCCCTTCCTGCTCTGCGTTTGAACCTGCATCTGCCACAGTCCAAAGTCAGGGTTCTTAGCCACTTTGTAAACAGCTACGTCCATCTTGACAATGCGCCTTCCCTGGCCATTGCAGTGTTTCCCATCTCTGTGCTGCATTAGACAAAAAACTGCAAGAGTTCCCAGCCCCTCTCCTGGCCCCGGGGTGAGTCCGTATAAAACTCTAGCTACAGCTTGCTGGGTGGACACAGAAATGGACAGTCATCTCCAGGCTGGAACCAGCTGGAATGGCGCAGCGTGACCTGTCAGAACTGGTCAGCCTGAGGCGTGAGGCAGGGAAGCCTGTGCTCTTTAGCTTTCCCCTACTGGGGTTCGGTGGTGGCGGAGCTATCTAGACAGGGAAACTCCCCGTGCTGCAGAGAGGCCCTGCAGTCTGTGCTCACCAGGGCATGGAGCTGATTAACGCACAGAGACAAGAGCAGGGCAGCTGCCCTGGCAAAGGAACCCTGATTTACCAGGTGCTGTTTCCCTCATCAGCAGGTGACAGCAAGGCCTACAGTGCTTCCCTCTAGCAGGAGCTGCAGCTTACATGGCATCGTAATGGTCTGAATACACAAGCTAGGGCAGCTTCCTCCGGGGTAGCTGGGTAGGAGACAGGAGAGGGTAGGGGAGTAGAGAGCTGGCGAAGGAGGGGGCCACATGAAAGAGCTGGAAGAAGAGGGAAGAAGGAAGGAAGGGAGGGAAGGAGGGAGGGAGGGAGGGAGGAGGAAGGGAGAAAGAGAAGGAGGACAAGGTGGAAGGAGGAAGATGAAGATGATAAGAGGGGAGGATGGAGAAAGAGTGAAGGGAAGGAGGAGAAGGAAGGGAAGGTAGGGAGAGAAGGACAGTGTTCTGACCTCTAGACCTGGGATTTGAGGGCAGAGAAATAGGAGAAAAAGGGCGCAGCATCCCCTGGCTGCCTGTGACAATCAAGGCTTCCTTTTCCTTGCCCAGCGGATGCAACAATTGGGGCAGTTGAGAAAGCTTAGTGATGCCAACTTTGTAGACTCCATTGAAACGCGTGTCCAGGTTGCTTGGAGCCCTGGGACCCTGCAGCCCTTAGGTGTTGTTTTCCACTAAGTATTAACCAGGCCCGGTTTGCTGCATTCCAAGATTAGAGGCGATCAGGCACCTTCAGGAGTACGGCCCCAGACTTTAGACTGGAGATAGAAGCCTGGACCACACACACTTTATGCAGGCTCTCTAGCCCTGTCCTCCATCGCCAGCATTCAGTCTCAATGTTTCTATCCCTTACCAAAGGGTGGCAAGTTCCTGGAGATCCCAGAGGGTATGCGTGTGTTACCTAATGGTACGGACATGCATTTGGCCATCTATGAACTGCTCTTCCTGTCTTGGGTGGCAAGGACAGTCCATGTTCTTCTGTTACTCATGTAACTATTACATGCCCTCATGTGCCAAAGTCATCAATAGGCAGAGCACATGGCCATCCGGAGCCCTCTTGACATGGACAGGTCTTCCTTGGCTGACTGCTTTAGTTCTGTGCTCTCAAAGTTCGGAGATCCCCCCTCTCCCAAGTCTCAGCTGTGTGGACTGAACTTCCAGACCCTGACCCTTAAGTGATGCCCATGCCATATACCTCTCAAGAGACTGCCAGGTGCAGCTCATAGGAGTCATGTGACCGCTCAGTGTCTTTTGGCTAGGTTGGACTTCCAGTCTCCTCCCTAGGTAGGAGGAGGAATCTTAGGTGCGACCCTCATTGCAGAGACTTGGTGAGACAGGGAAGTGGTTCCCCTGTTTGGCGTGATGTATTAGGTTCTCAGGACCGCCATTACAAAGTACCCTGGGGTAATTTGAATGCATTTGGCTCCCATAGGCTCAACGGAAGGGGCACTACTAGGAGGTGTGGCATTGCAGGAGGATGTGCTTTGCAGTTCACTTCCTGCTGCCTGAGGAACAGACATAGAACTCTTAGCTCCTTCTCCAGCACCATCTCTGCCTGCGTGCTACCTGCCATGATGTTAACGGTAAATCAGCCCCAATTAAAGGTTTCCTTTATTAGAGATGCCTTGTTATGATGTCGCTTTGGAGCAATAAAACCCTAACTAAGACATACCATAGTTCTCGGGGACAGAAGTCTGATTGCAAGTATTGAGCAGATCTTTGCACTCCTTTGAAATCCATAGGGAATAATCCATAGGGAATCTCTCCCTGTCTCCTATGGCTTGTTGATTATTGGGGATGCCGAGCTCACAGATAGCTCTCCTGGTATCTCTGTCTTCGTGTGGTCCTCTTTTCGGAAGGATATCAGCTATTTGGGAAAGGGTCCATTCGCCCAGTAAGATGTCATTTTTAGCTAATTGTATCTACAATAAGCCTGTTTCCAAACAGTCACACTCTGAGCAGCTGCCCACCCCCTACATGCTTGCTGATAATGGCCACCTCTCATCAAATATTTATCCCAGCACTCAGAGTCTTCCATCAGCCTCCAGCATCTTGTCAGGCCTGAAATCTGATTATTAAGGCTGGTCATGAGGAAAGCAGACAGACTACAAAGTGCAGCAGGGAAAGGGGAAGACTTCAAAGCCCTGTGCTCTCCCTTAAAGGTCGCCTTCCTTCTGGAAGGGGAGGCCTCCTGCAGGGAACAACCTGAGGAGTTGGCCCTCGGTGTGTCTCCTTGACTCAGGGCAGTTCTTGCTCCTTTCCTTCCTCTGCACCAGGGCAGAAGGCAGGAAAGTCCAAGCTCAGGGACAACGGGCTGGCCCCTGGCCTTGGGCTTATGAAAACAAATAGCTGCCTTGCCTGCTCAGAGATGTGGCTCTTACCACTTTCAAGGGAAGCCCTGGCATTTCGTCAGTGGCCTCTTTGAAGCCTGCCCTTTGCAAAACAAAGAAGAGAAGGGAGGAAGGATGGCAGAAATTCAAAGCCTTCCTGGACAGGTGTGGTTTGGGGTGCCGGTCTGGTTCCAGACTACTGCGATACAGTGAATTCATCAAGAAGCAAGGCACCGGCACCTTTGGTCTCCCAGTGCATATGGAAGTATAGGTTTTCCTGATACTGTCTCTGTAAGGTGCACAACAGCTTTATGGCAGAAAAACCCATGTGTTTACTCAATTAAAAAACTGCTAAGAAATACTAACGATAGTTTGAGCTGAAGGAAAATGGGGATGACAGGCTTGCTCAGCATAGGTTGCCACGAACCTCCAATTTGTCAAAATGCAGGATCTGTGACCTGCAGCCAAGCAGGCATACAAAAACTAGGCATGCCTGTACTGCATCCAGTTTCGGAGGCCCTCTCTGTGGCTTCACTCATTACATGGGTGGAAGAGCCTGTCAGGCGAGAAGCATGCCTGGTGCTTAATGGAACCCAGGGACCAATTAACCACGCAGAGAGCCAATGGGCCAAGCATTTCTAAACGAATAGCAGGGAGCTCTTATATTAGTGCCTGCTTTCTCCTTCCAACAAACAAAAGACAAATGCTATGTCAATGCTTCGCAAAAGTAATCCTTTATTTCCTGAAAGTCCTAAAGCAGACGCATTTATCAAAAGGTGACAGATACTCTGGTTCACAAACAATATCTTTCCCCCTTCCCAGCGAGCCTTGGAGACCCTTGAGGGCTGCAGCTTGAAAACCGGGACATCAAAAACGGCCCTGCACACCCAGCAGCTGCACGGCGGCCTCCTGCACAGCCTGGTGGACACTACTGACTTCTCTCTGGGACAGGGTCCGCTCCATGTGGCGGTAGGTGATGCGGTAGCAGTGGCTGATCCTGTGTGTCCTGGAGACGGGGAGAGAATGCAAGCAGGCGAGTGAGAAACATGTCTGCACATGGACCCCCAAGCAGGAGGCCTTAGTCTCGTACAATGACTGCTATATTACAATGGCATGGTATCACCTGCTAACAGCAAACCTAGTGGGGCAGGATCCGGGTATCTGTCATGTGCCACCGCAGAAATACCACTTGCCAGTTAGGACTACATATTTTCAGTCTGTGGGAGGGTGATGGTTAGGGAAACAGTAGTTTGAATAATGGAGGGGCTGGTTCCTTCATGCTGGATGTGCCACAGTCCAAAAGGTAGGTGTTCTCCGACAGGTCTGATGGCCTGGGCTAAGCACAGAGTCTGATTTCAGGACACAGACCCTGGAGTTCTGAGCCTATGTTCTGACTGTCTGGGCCTTTCTGACAGTATAAGCATTGCGAGTCAAGGTCAGTGACCTCCACCTTTCCATGGTAAGGAAAAGAAGTAGGTTCATAGACTACGCTCCAGCAAACAGTGTCAGAGACAAGGCTGGGAAGTCACCCCAGCACCCCGTGGGCCTAGGAATTACTTACATCATTCCACGCACAACAGGCATTCACACATGGTGGATTGACCTCTGCTTTCCCACAACAGTGCTGACTTGCTTTTGGGGATAGTTCTGGGAAAGTGGCAGGCCAGCAGGAGTGACTGCGCTTGTACGACAGATGCGAGGACAAACTGGTACGGTGGCCTCATCACAAGGGCCAATAGGCTATGACTTGTGTCACTGACCCTCTCCTGTGGCTGTGTGGATAGAGGGAGGGGTCTAAACACCGTCTCTTTTGTATAATGAGAAGCCATGGGCGCTCCTGTTTAGAGCCAACCCTGGGTTCTCAGGAGAAGAAGCTACAGCAAAGTAAGGTGCCTCCCAGTGGGCGCCCCTCTATCTCTGAGCCTGACCAGGAAAGGCCACAGCACCTCGAGTAGGTAAGTAAGGACTGGACTTCAGTCATGCCAGAACCTTGGACAAGTGGGATTCAGGTGCACTGGTACCTCGGGAAACCACCTCGTGGGAACACAAACTGGTCCCCCATGTGGCCAGAGTGCTCCCTCCCTTGTCCTCAAACTGCTGATTTCAGGTCAGACTTGGATGTAGACAGAATATGCTTGAGAAGTGTCTACCTTGCTCCTCGCCCCCAAAAGCTCCTTAGTCACTTCGTCAGCTCCTTCCATTTCTTCCCCACCCTGACTTGTCCACTCTACTCTGCTTTCTTTTCCTTCCTTTCTCTCTTGGAGCCACGTCTGGGTAGGGTGGACTTCCGGGACCCTTTGCTATTCCTTGCAGGGTCTGTCCTCAGCCAGGCGCTGCGCCCTCATCTGCAAAGCCACCTCCAAGGCGCTCACGGTCAAGGCTTGCTGGCATGTCCCCTTCTCTTTAGCCTCAGCAGTCCATGCTAGGTGAGGGAGAACTGGCCTTCCTTCAACCCTCTCCTGCTTTCCCACCCTAGCCCAAGTCATGAATTGAGACCAGTCCTGAGTGGCAGACCGAGATCTGTGCAGTCCCCAAGATTTGCAGGGCAAACCAAAGGCTTACGGAGCCTTGGCAAACTGCCAAACACGTAAGAAATAGAACTCCCTGTGGGGAGGGATGGCCTTGGCAAGGAACCCAGGAGTTTGGATCAGAGCTCTTTACTGCATCACACCTTACATAGCGGCCCTGGAGCCTAGTGCTCCTCAGCCTTTCACTGGACACGTAAATTCACTCTGAGTGACATCTTCATTGAGCAGACAGCATCACTGTCCTCAGGATACATCTGTGATCACATAAGGCAGAAGTGACTTGTCCAAGTTCAAACAGCAGGACTATGTGACAGGACTAGAATTACAGCCAAGTAATGTGGTAGGAATACGAAACATATGTGTTGATGTGTAGAGGTTTAGTGGGTTTCAAAACATGAAATGTATTATTACAACATAACCCAGTAATGCCTAGGTATATGCCCCGAGAACAGAAGGTGGCTGCTCAAACTAAGTCAGACAAGAATTCGCTGGTGAGCCTCTTGATCAGGCCTGTAATTTGGCTATCTGGGGAGGCTCAGTCAAAAGGACTGTAAGTTCAAGGCTGGCTTGGACTACAGAGGGAGTTCAAGGCTAGCTCTAGCAACTTAATGAGACCCTGTCTCAGAATGAAAAGTAAAAAGAGGGGCTAGGGCTATAGAGCTCAGTTGTAGAGTTGCCAAAGATGAAGTCATAGGTTCAGTCCCGAGCAACACACACACAAACAACACAGACACACACACACACACACACACACACACACACACACACACACACACAAACACTTTCCTAAAATGTTTAGCTATTACCAACAGATGAACGTTATCAATAAATTTCATATAGCCAGAGAATGGATTACTATTTGGCAAAATGATGATAATAATAATAATAATAATAATAACCTACTAATACTTATGAATGAAAACTGGGTGAACTTCAAAACCAAAGTATGTAGAAGCCACACATATGCAAAACATGCAGACTAGAGAAGTACCCAAAGGCACTGAATTGCACACTTCCAAAATGACTAATTTCATGTTATGTCAATTTTATTTCAATAGAACAGAAACAAACCCTAGATGGTCTGGTTTTAGAACGTAGCCTTAACCACTGCACTCAGGAGCTCTATCAAACATACTCTCCCTTTACATCCAAGCTCTTGCTATGGTTAGGATCCTGAATCTCACCAAAGGCCCCGGCTACTAGGTGGTTGCGGGGCCTTTAAGACAGAGGGTGTAGTTGGGAGGCTGTCTTAGGTTATTTGGGGCAGGATGGGATTATTTTTAAATTGATTACTTTAAAACTATATTGCTACTTAAAGGAAGTTGGATATATTTGCTTTCTGTTACTATGAGAAATGCCTAAGACAAGATGACATGTTCATTTGGGCCCACAGTCTAGAGCCTGCAGAAGCACATTAGTTTGGGAGCGCATGATCAAAGGAACTCATTTACCCTATGGTTGGGTATGGAAAGGTGAAAGAGGGGGTTGAAGTCCCTTATCCCCCTCTAGACCAGGGACACGCTGATAAGGGTCTTTCCTACTGTAGTGTCATTGAAAGGTGGACAGTAGGCAGCAGGCAGCTGGCTGGGAAAATAGGGCCCAGGGAGCAGGAACACAAAGCAGGCCTGGGTCTGAGTGGCAGGCAGTTACTATAGCTTTCTATCCAATTCACAGCGCCCAGCATTCATGATGAGCAGAGTGGGTTATACTATAGGGAGCATCATAGGGAAATCAAAGTTCATTTTATATAACGCATAGTTTCTACTCATGAGAAAAATAAACAAGGCCATCTATTGCTCAGTTAGGGAGGTCGAATCCCTTTGTTGACAAGATAGGAGAGAATGCAAAAAAAAAAAAAAAAGCACTCCAGAACTCTCGCTGCCTTGTAATACCAGCTGACTGAAAAATGAGCCAGCTGCTGGCTAGAGCTGGACTTTTTGCTTTTTTTTTTTTTTAAAGCAGAAATTCTGATGCAAGTATCTTACAGTGTTTTCAACTAGGGCTAGTTCATTTATAGACTGCTTTAGCCATTCAACAGATAGCATCCTGCATGCCCTGAGCTGGCAGAGAGGAGCACGGGAAGTGAGTGGCCAGTCTGCTGCACAGCAGTGAGTCAGCAGGCAGCAAGGGGGGCTGGTGGTCGCCTGGCAGTGAAGCCAGCTGCACCACACTCCACACAACCAGAACTTCTGAGTTTCTCCTCTTCATCTGACGGTATTTCCCAAGCAAACTGGCATGGTGCTGTCTGTCTAGTTACAGAGTTGTACACTAAAGAAACCACACAAGAAATCTGGGTCACTGAGTCTGTTGACACTAATACAAGACAGCCATATCTGCCGTCATTGTCTGCTTCTGAATGAAACTCATGATGTTTGTTCTGCCAGTACCACCACCTTGTGCTTTTCCCAACCAGCCTGCCATCCACTCCCCCTTTTTGAGGTACGGTCTAACTAGGGGAATCCAGAAACATGGCTTACTTTCTCAGGGCCCTGTTCCTTGCTCCACTGTGAATGGCAAGGTTTACCTAATTCCACCTCCTCCCCACGTCCAGATGTTCCGGCAGAAACTGAGATCTGGGATGGGCAATCTCATATGAGCCATGGGGAGAGCTGGCAGAATAGTGTGGGACAAGTCACCAGGGAGGGATTCCATTTTAGTGCCTCCTCCTCTCAAACTCCTAACTTTAGACCAAAGGCAAAGCTGCGTAGGAGTTGAGAACAGTCAAGACTGGCTCAATGAAGGACTGTCAAGATGATGCTTAAACGGGCTCGGCAATCCACTGCTGGGTATGCATCCAAAGGAAATTTTAGCCATGTGTTGAGAGGACACCTGTACCCCATGCCTACTGGGACAACATTCATAAAGCCGAGATATGGGATTACCATAAACATCCATCAATGGATGAATGAAAGGAAAAAGTACAGGGAACACATACTCAACAGAACACTATTCAGTCTTTGAAAAGATAAGATCCTATCATTTTCAGCAACATGGATAATCACTGAAAACATTATGTTTAATAGAATAAGACAGACAGAGGGACACATAGGGTATGTTCTCTCTTATATGTAGAACCTAGAGAAGCTGGTCTCAGAAAAGAAAGCAAGGGGCTGCCAGAGGCTGGGGTCGGGATGATAGATCAACAGGGACAAAGTTATGGAAGATGCAAGGAACGGGTTCTAGTTATCCATGGCAAAGCAGTTGACTATGGCTAACATCCTGTCTTGAAGATTTCAAAACAGCTATGAGAAGATTTTAAATGTTCTCAACACAAAGAGATGGTAAATGTTTGAGGTGAAGAATATGTTAAACACTTTTATTATTATATCATTTCACATAGCTAAAAATATTACACTGTACCCCATAAATATGCATATTTGTATAGATGTTAATATAAAAAAAAGCTGAGCAATAAATATCTTAAAACCAAACAAAATAGAAAAAGTGATAAAAATGATCAATTATCAAGAGGACGTGAGGAGTGACGAGCACTCCTTAGTTCAGAGTATGTCAGCGGGGATGTTCTGAAGGTTGCAGGGCTACGGTACCTGCTGGAAAGAAGGAACAGTGGGTCAGAGTGCTGGTGAGGGTGGGAAGAGCTCTATTACACAACCACTCGGTTCACCGTGGCAACCAAACCAGTTCTGAACTTGAAATAAAACCCTCCCTCATTGCAGCCCAAACCCAGCTCCTACAGCAGCCACAATAGTATGTGTTTCCATCTGTGACGGAGCAGCTAGTCCGTGTTCTTAGATGGTACGCCTAACACCTCCCAGAATAGAGCAGGCATGGTCAGTGGGCACTGCAGACACTGCCTAGCCATGGAGATTAGTCAATGGAGAAAAGATGCTGTCCACAAGAGCTCCACTAACAACGAGAGAAAGCCCGGCCCTTGGCTTCATCTTCACCTGGTTCCTGTCTGTTAGAGACCCATGTTCAGTCTCAAGTTCCATGTTATTACCACTCTGCTCAATGGAGAGAGTCAGTTCATCCAGTATTCTCATAGGCTTGTTTATAGTCATGACTGAAGCAATGGAGTAGCAATTTGCTTGGCTCATGGTTTCAAAGGGTTTGGTAGATGGTTACTTGGCCCTGTGTGATTGGATGACCTTAGGAGGAGGAGGTTCATATCATGGTAGACAGGAAGTAGAGACAGGAGTTAGAGGAAGGGGCCAGTTAGACGGAGGGACATGGCCAATCTCTTGGCTTACATCACCTCCCAATAGTGTCACAATATAAATATATCCATAGATTAAATAAGTGATTAGATTAGACCCTCAGGATACAGTCCACCAAAGGCCTGGCAACAAAGCCCTCAATACATGAAGTTCTGGGGGCACTTCATATCGAACTGTAACAACAACTAAGAGGCCTGCCATCTTATTTTCAAACTCTATCTTCTGGGCCTGGTGCACTCTGGAGGCCCTTCTGACCTGTGCCTCTCTGGAGTTCTCAGCTAGTCAGAAAACTAGGCTCGTATAAGTGGCTCGCTGCCATTGCCAAGCTTGCTAACTCCCGGAGGGATGTCTGTTCCTTGGAGTCAGTCATAAGAAACTGGACCAGATGGTTCCTCTGACAGCGTCTTCCTGGGGAAAGACAACTCCCATGCAGGCCTTCACAGAGGCAGAGCCGGCAGCTGGGAAAGGAACTGAGCTGGGCCACCCCCAACCGGTCCACTCCCTGGTCAGTCCCAGTCGGCAGCTTAAGAGTGCTACACAGACACATTTTACAGGCAAGAAGCGCTTTTGAACATCAAACACCTGCCAACTTCTCTGGCAAGTTCAAAGCACCCCCAGGCTCCCGCCCTCCACACTCCCCATAACTTCTGGTACTCTTGAGCAGTGGCTTCTGCCAAGCAGGCATGGGGAGGGAGGTGGAGTCCCGGCCTCCTGCAGGGTGGGGCTGAAGTTCTGGATCTTCATCTGAGTAAGAGTGAAAATAACCACTTTGGGAAGTCCTTTAATGGCCTGTCTTACTACTGCTTCTCAGCTAAAGGCTCTGGGGCCGGTTTCTCATCTGATACAGGTTCTCACTCTACAATATAGACTCACAGGGGTTTTAAATGATTGAATGAGAAAACAGACTGAGGCAATTGTTTGGCACAGGTCAGGCTCCCTGTCACTAGCTGATCCTGCTGTATGTGCAGGCAGCATGGCAGTCTTTGCTTTGGTCCATGCAGAAAGGCCCAGGTGGTTGCGCAGGTCACATGTGACGACGTGAATGAACACTGTGAAGACACAGCATTCAATGAACAAATGACATGCAAAAGAACACTGCAGGGGCAGTGTTCCATGACTTTGCTGTGCAGGGTGCCTAGAAGTCGCATGTACAGACAGCAGGGCACAGGCAATGCCAGCTGCTGGGCAGGTGAGCACAGGGAGCTGGTTAGAGGGTACAGCTTCAGTGTGGGGAAGTGAGACAGCTCCGAGATGGACAGAGGTGAAGGCCACACAGTGCTCATGTGCTCTACGCCACTGACCTGTGCACTGAAAAGCGCCAGAAGTGACAAATGCAGTGTAAATTCTACCACGATAAAAGGGGATTCAGGAGCGTTGCCCAAAATAAGCCAGAAGTTAGGAATTTACACTACGCTTAAACCAAAACCCAAACAGCAGAGAATGGCTCTGGACACCAGTGCTGGTCTACTGAGTTCTGGAGAGCCTTCAGAATTCCATACAGAACAGTCCAGATGCCCCGCATCTTACGGAGACAGTTTTTTAAGCCCCACTCCATAATACAGCAGGGTTTCCCCCTACTGACAATTTCTTCTTCAATTGTCCTACCGTCTTCCAAGCAATCTTCTTAACAAAGGTGAAGTAGCATCTCATTTTGTACAGATTTCCTAAGCTCTGTGATTTTTACTTGTGTGGAAGATTTGAAGGTGATTTTAAGCTTCCTCCCTGGCCTAGACCTGCCAAAGCCAAGTCAACAGGGCCAGCTTTAACTGTGTGTTGTTACCAGGCTGTTTCCTGACTGTGCTGACACAGGTCACCAAGCCTGGTTACAAAAGATGTGTGGCAGGTGAGGTGCCACAGTTCCAGCTCAGCCCATCGATCAGCAATTGCTTATTCTGTGCAGCTAGTTGATCAGCAACTATTCATCCCTTGCTGAGGTATGCACTGTGGAAGATACAGACATGTAAATTCATTGCTGGATCAATACATGAATATTCATGCAGTGACTAGTGCCTGATACTATGGGAGTGTAGGACTGTCTGAAAGCATCAGAATGAGGGATGCCACTGCATAATGACACATGGTCAATGGCAGAAAGACCACAGACACTGTAGCACTCCTGGGAGTCTATCACAGTGACGGCATACCCACCTTTGTTTATGGGATTAAGCTGTATGATGCTTGTACCATAACAAAACCATCTGATACTCATTTCTTAGAATGCAAACATGCCATTCAGCAGCATGCAACTATCTTGCGATCCATTTGGATGCTAGGACATTGGCACATGAAAAGAAAGCTGGCAAAGCACAGTTACTAATGCTAAATATTAAAAAAAATGGTATGAGCTATAAATTAAGAGGTCAGAAAAGGCCGAGAGGCAATGGAGCACAAATGGGATAGTGACAGGAAAGCCCAGGGTCTTGGTCCACCTGGGAAACCCACAATGGTGCTGATGACTGCAGGGGCATTTGCTGAACTCCCCCCTCCCATTTTAACTAGGAGCAGCATGTTCCAGCTATTAGATGGACCCGTGAGGATCTCCCAGTAGGTCACCTGCTTCATCTCCTGATAGCGGAAATGTTGCATACAATCACAGGCCAAAGCTGTGATGGCAGGAGTGGAGGTGGTGGAGCTGCGCAGGAGAGACTGCAGAGGAATGTCCACTCTGTAAGGCATGCCGATGGTTCGAGAAGCGAGTATGTCAGTATAGCCAGTGTAGGGGTACAGGGGTAAACTACAGAAATATATGTGTGTGTTGGGGTTGGGGTCACAGAGGTGGGCTCATATTCCCAGCTAAGAAGCCTCAGACAAAAGTCCATCTTTAAGCCAACCCAAAAAACCTGAGTTCAGACTTGGCTTCTACAGTAATCTTCCAGAAGGTTGGAAAGGTGTTATGGCCTGGATGAGAAATGTCTCCTGCAAGTTTGTGTGCTTGAACACTTAGTCCCAAGCTGCATATGAGCCTTGCGGAGGGGCCAAGCTAGAGGAAGTGGGTCCCTGGAGGTGAACCTTAATGGTTTTTTTTCAAGTCTAATCCCACTAACAGTGTGGCCAGCTGTCTGAAGCTCCTGCCACCATGGCTTCCCTGCTGTGATAGACCGTGTCCTCAAATGATGAGCTAAGGTAAGCCTGTCTTCCCGTAGGTTGTTTGGGTCAAGTATTTTGTTATACCAGGTGAAAAGGAAAGGAACTAAAGCAAAGGCCCTTGTTCTGGGCAGCTTCACTGCATACAGAGGATGTTGGTCAGCTAACATTAGAGCTTACTGGGAGATTTTGGCGTTGTGATCCATATGGTTCCACCAGGTGTCAATAGCTACCATTTGAGCATGAATAGATGTCCCCAGTGCCACTACGCAGGAGTAGAATGCCATTTGTATAGCTTTTATTTCCTTAGTGACTATTAAATATTTTAAGACTCAGGACCATGTTTGAAAGAATCACATGCTAGTAAAGAAAGATCTACAAATTTTCCTAATGACTTTATTTTGCAAGTATTTTTTGGAAGAGACTCTCTGGGTCTAATCTATAGTACCACTTCTTCACAAGTAGGAAGTCAGAGATCAAGGGGACAAAATAGGGATTTGCTTGGCAGGATGAGCATCATCCATCTATGATAGCCTCGGCTGTAAGGATGCAGTGATGGCTTCATTAAGGACCACTGCACAGGTGACACAACCTTACGAACTCACAGGGTGAAGATAACAGACCTTAGGGTTCTTCAGATCCATGCTTGTGTTCTTCTTACAAACTATGATTGCTTTTGGGCAGCCTGTCCAAGGTTGTCATAGTGTAAACTGAGAGGCTACTCTCCTCACACGGAGTGGACAAATGTGTCCCGTGATTCTCTTTGCTGGTCATGGATTTATTCTGGTCTCTTTCTTCTAGGGGAGTTGGCTAAACTTCATTACTCAATCCCAGCATTTGGGAGGCAGAGACAGGTGGATTTCTGTGACTTCGAGGCCAGTCAGGTCAACAGAGTGAGTTCTAGGACAGTCAGGGTGGGATACAGAGAAACCTTGTCTTGAAAAAATAAAAAGCAAAACCCTAAACAAACAAACAAAACTCCATAACTCATGACCAGCAGCAAAATGGCACAATGATCCTGGCTAGGGTATGCAAGGACCATCAGTAATTAGAGAGGAAAGAGATCTTGGATGGAAGGGTGGTCTAGGTCATATTAACATCACTGTTTCCAGAGTCAGGAAAATATTCATCCTCCATCCATCCATCCATCCATCCATCCATCCATCCATCCATCCATCCATCTGTCTATCCATTCATTCAATTCATTATTGGATTCACTCAGAAAATGAATAGTGTACACCCAGTCCACTCTATGCTGAGAATCTAACGGTGGGATAGTACAAATTAGACATGAGCAAGGCCTTATGGCGCTCTCAGCCTAATGCAGGAGATAGGTACTAATCAAAGAATTATGAAAAAATGTAAATTACAACTATGATAAAGGTTATAGAAAAGAAGTACATGGCGCTATGAGGCTCCATAAAAGGCCATTAACTTAAAGGTCAGAGAAGGTTCCCTGTAGAAGTATCAGAGCTGAGACCTGAAAGAGGATGGGAACCAAGGAGGTGCATGAAGGGAGGCGTGGCAGGCAGGGGCTTGCCACGGATAAAGCCTTGGGATCTACATGCAAATTCTAGTTTCTCCTCTTCTGAGTGACAGAGTCCTGCTCAATCCATCGCCTTGTCTTGTCGGTTTCGCTGGCACGAGGAAAGACTTCTTTCTGCCTGCCATACCGGAAATTCTGGCCAAGCACCACTGCCCCCAGGTGTTTAGTGCTTTTATTTAAAGAACCCCCATGTCTCTGCCACATGACACCCTGACCGCTTGTGCCCTCTAACTAAGAATTCATGCAGCATAGTGGAAAGCAAAGCTGCTCTAGTGAGGGTGGCATCAGATCCCACTCACTCCTGCCCTCTTGCTGGGGAGGCCCCTACCCCTGCTCAGATTCCAGTCAGGCTTTCCTCACAGAAGAAAGCTAGGCTGACAGAGGCCTTGCTTTGCCTGCATTTTCTCAGAATTTACAAACCCAAGTGAAACATTAAGATGTGTCAGGAGCTCGATTTTGGGAATATAGTTTTCCAAATAACAGAAGAGGACAATGAAGAAAAATGCCACGTATGCTCCTGAACGTGTGACCACCGTCTCAGCAGCTGTTCTGTACTGCTCTCTTCAGGCAATGACAGCCTGGCTTGGCCATGTGTACAAAACAAAGAACAGGCCCAGAGAGATGAAGGGACACGTGAGGGCCACAGCTAGATACAGCCCAGCTTGGACTCTGCCTGTCACTAAACGGCCGTGGCTTGTCCAGGGTCCATTCTGTTCAGCTGATTAATGGCCACAGCTGTCGCTATCAATGGCTTGTAACAGGACTAACACGGTAACGGTTACCTACCAAGCAAATTTCAGGATGTTTCCAGAAATATGACTTTACCCCCAAAGGGAAACAATAAAACCAATATGAAATATTACTTAGAACAGGAAGTATAGGGACTAAGAAGAAAAGGCAAAAGGAGAAAGCAAAAATATTTTAAAGAACAAATGATCTGTTATGAATGAAGTTTAGGTGCTTTAACGACCTTAATTTAGTCTCATAACCAACAGAAAACGCAAATAAGTAAAAAGTCAGAGGGAGAGAAAAAAAAGGTTGATTAGGGCAGGGAGCCAAGCCTAGAAAACAGAGCACAGAGCTGCTGGTTGTGCGTTTGGTCAGTGCTGAAGTAGCAGAAGGCAGGTGCCACAGACTCTACGGTTCACTCGCCAGAGAGGAGAAAACAGTGTAGAAATTTAGGCAACTTCTAACATTCTAAAAGAATTTCTTGGGAGGAGGGTGTGACAAGAAATTTATGATTAGTAATGACAAGGACTTGTGGATCATTTTCTGTTATTGAAATAAGAACTGAATTTACATGCATTAAATCATTTAATTCTTACAACAGTTCTGACAAGATGGGTAATGTGTGTGCATGCAAGTGTACACACACACACACACACACACACACACACACACACACACACGTCACAGCTCATAGAAGTTCAAAATCCACCCAAATAACAAGTAAGGTGTCCAGGTGTCTCTCAGCGCTCCTTTATGGGAAGTCGTTCGTCTGAAGTCAGTGGCCAATGTCTCGGCTGCATCCCTATTTCAAAGCACCCACAGTTTTCAGAGGCCTGTTCCCGCAGTGAAATGTGAAGGATCAACTTTGAAACACTATCTCATGATCTTATAACAAAGCAATTTTGCTTGAGGCAAGGAAGGGGCTGGAACAGGCTTATTTTTCAGTTGCCTCATCCTTGCTACTTGGATGAATCCACAGATCTCTCCAGGTCTCAATAAAACAGAAGCAGTGTTATTTGTTCCTAAATATTCCCTCAGTTAGGAAGGACTGAAGTCATGTAAGCAGAGTCTTGTCAGCAACTTGGAACTAAGTGTTAATAAAGTAGAAGTCAGAGTCAATAGAACTTCCAACAGTATTATTGACTTGCAGTTGTCCACGTTCAGACTTAGTTAAGAGAAGGGCTCACTTTCTGTATTTTCTTACTTCAAGGAAAGAAACATTGTTTTTTTAGACTTAGATTTCTAGTATGTAGGAGAGAAACACGATCAATTTGCTCAAGTTGAATTTGTCCATTATAAGTGTTTTGGAGAAATTCAGGAGGGTTGGGTTAGCAGCAGAGACAAAGTGGCTGCTCAGGTCCAAGGACACTGCCACGCGTCGCAGTGTGAAAGCCGACACTGATGCCATTCGTGTGTTTGTGCCCCTCACTTGAGGCTGAATTTTTCTGGGCCCAGGAGTGAGCAGAGTCGTGTCTGGCACAGACTATTGGAACTGGTGACTGGAGGACGTGTCTGTCTGCTCTTGACCTTCTCTATGTGTGTGCCACTTAGTCTGACATGTGACATGATGCTCAGGAAGTTCTGGAATGATGCCAGGTTAAGATGACTAAGGAACCCCCTGAAGTACACACCAGGCATGCCAGATTACATAAAAGGACAGTGACTGTTTTAAGGAAATTGCGGAAGAGATAACAAAGGAGAAATTTCCAGGGACCAAAATGAAGAACATAATTGGTAGTAGATGCCCACTATCTCCCCACTCCTGGAGTGGAGGACTGTGTCAGTCACTGAAGCCTGGAATTTGAATTTTAATACTCACCCCAGAAAAGATCAAGATTGACATGAACATAGAAACTATGGATATTTGAAAGATTCTTGCCAAGGTGGATACTGCAAAGGGTTGGCTTCCCCATGCAGCAAACATGATGAAAACAATATGCCCGTGAAGACGGGATGGAAGGATCTTGGTTCTGTGTGGATTCTGTGGACGAAGGAAATGAGGCAAACCTGAAAAACCAAATCTCCAAATGCAGCTCATATCTCAAGCTGATTCATGAGCCACCATATACAGTACCTCAGATCCTAGGGCTAAAAAGTCAAGTATAAAATTGGTTCTGTGAAATCTTAACCCTAGGATAACTATCGAAAAAATAGATGCTCTCCAAAAGAGAAGGCTAGCATGAGGCATCACCCAGTAAATGGTCCAATGAAGATAACTTCAAAGCCCAAAGTTATACATTATACAGTGGAGGCAAAGGCCAAAGAATTCCAAGTCTGAGGTCAGCCTGGGCTACATAATAAGGCCCTGCCTCACTGCCTCAAAAGATAAACACAAGTATGCGTACGTGTGCGCGCGCGTGTGTGTGTGTGTGTGTGTGTGTGTGTGAGAGAGAGAGAGAGAGAGAGAGAGAGAATATAACATTAAGGAAAGAAGAACAGCAAGTCTAAAAGAAATTTACATAAAATATGTAGAAGTAAGATTGCAGTTGTGATTTAAAAGGCTTAGAAGGGTTAAATGACAGATTAGACACAGACAGACACAGATAATAACATGGAGGACTGATCTGTGGAACTTCTTTAGAAAGCAATATGGAGAAACTCAGAAATGAGGAAGTATAAACCTGGAATTTTAGCACCCAGAGGCTGAGGCAGGAGGATCATGAGCCTGAAAACTGCCTGGGCTACTCAGTGAGCACTCCTATTAAAAAATGAAGAAAAAAGAAGAAGAAACATGTAAGATCACACATAAATACTAGAAGACTACAGAGAAGATAAAAGTAGCAACATCTGAAGAGGGGATGGGATAATAACTGGGAAGTTTCCAGAACTAATGGAATTCTCAGGAGGCATAATAGTGTCCCAAATGGGAGGAATTTAAAAAACAAAGTCTTTATTTTATAGCCTGTGCTACAAAGAGATGCCCTGAAAATAATTAAAGATCAAAGGCCTGGAAAGGAAACAGATTTTCCCACATTCACAGAAAGGCCAGGCAATATGGTTTAATTCCAGCAGAATGCCCCCATGATTTGGTCAGCTAAGCTGCCACTCTGGAATGGAAAAACTACAATACACTCAGGACTCCCATGCCTTCAGTGAAAGACTCAAAAACCCACTTCAGGAAGAGACCAGACTAAGATGGAGGAAGCAGGAGTCCAGCAACAGCGGTGTGCTGGCTGAACAGACAGCCCAGGAAGTGCATCCATTCATCCTCTGTCAGGACTCTTGTCACACCATGGATAGCATTACCAGAATCTCCCCGAGCTGGCATGAATGGCTGAGGAAATGCTGGTGATCTGCTCTAGCCATCAACATCAGTGCTGCACTTCCTAAAGGACCCGCTGCTCACTGTCGCTCTGTGAGAAGCAACAACCAGAGGCCTGAGAGTGCAGCCTGCAGGCCACAGAGACTGGCTCTCAGCACACAGAAGGTGATTTTATTTTTTTTCAGATTACTAAATCTCTTAAAGCCTCAGATTTGACAATTTTAAACCAAACTAATAAAACATACTGTATAAAGTTGTGTATCACTTATCTCGGGAAATGAGCACTTGAGTGACTGATTTTGCTATTGGTTGAATGACATCATACAAACTAAGATGGCAGTGACACTGCTGGAGGGACTTCCTTCAGGTATCAGCCTAACACACACAGACAATGCAGCAAGTGACTGCATGTGTGTAAGATCTAAATAGTAACTACCACAGAACGGTCAGTAAAAGAGAGCCCAGTTGGCATGGTGGTTATTACAATTATAAATTGATTAATTCACTTGCTTAATTAACAACACATACATTCATTTTGAGACAAAGTTCTGTGTCCCAGGATTTAGCTACAAAGAGGGGAAAAACAACAAGAGCATTGACAGTAACTGGAATTTGGACAACTACTTCCCACAGTCCCTCCGAGTAAGCTATCTAAGCACAGACAACCGAACAGGTCCTCTGTCAGCATGACTGGTTCCGCTTGCTCGGCATTTGCCCTCCAGGACGCGGCTGGTGACTCCCTCAGAAAGAGATGCAGAAGCCACATCCTGGCTGCTGGCGCTTTGTGAATCACTCTCTGTAGTAATGTCTAGCCACAGGAAAAACAAAACGGGGCAGAGAATGAGAGCGTACAGCCCATAGTTTCCTTCCCAACAGAAAGACATGGCCATGACGTGCAGCCCTGTCACATGGGGAGTTGACAGGAGGCAGAAGAAAGTCAGGACTGCTGCCAGTCCCGTGCCATACTGATCACTTCTGCAGTTCAGCAAAACCCAGCATTTACCACTGCTTCCAGGGACAGACAGAGATCTGCTCCAACAACAAAAGCAGCAACAGGCACATGTCCAAAGAGGAACCAGGCAGAGCTCTACAGCTGGAATACTGGTTTAAATAATAATCCTGGACCCCCAAGCAAATTTACCCAAGAAGGTGCCTTTTCTCTTTGTTATCAACCAAACACATCGATATCCCAGAGACCCTTCTGGCCACCACTTTTATTCAATGTTTAGAGGAAGTGACTTTGATTCATAATATTTTCCTGTAACACATATGTTCTCTTGTCCACTTTCTTCTCCTTCTCTGTGCTTCAGTGCCTCCAAACTATGAAGGGATTTTTAGCAGATAAAAATGAGAGTCTCTTTGGGGACACTTCTACACAGCTTCCTCATATACTCAAATGCTATGTGTTGAATTATTTTCTTAGTAACAATCATCAAACAATAACTAGAAAGAGTATTCAATTTGCCCACTTTGCCCTGCTAAATGGAATTGGATCACCGAAGTTCCTCCTTACCATACTTACTTTTCCTTGGATGGCTCTGGTCTGGGTGGTAGACATGGGTCACAAGAAAAGAACAATGCCTGGGGTCCGGATGTTGGCATTGCAGTGATATGGAAATTTCATTTATGTCATCTTGAGCAAGTGCCTAACATTTTGGGCCTCGATCTTGCACTGGGATTGGATGACCAATCACTGAGACCCCTGACTGCCCAGCTCTACAATCTCAGATTATCTTTCAATCTCTGCTAAGCAATGACCAGAAGTTGGCAAGGTGGGGAAAGTGCTTTTCTAACTTACCAAGGGACCCCACATTTGTTCTGTTCCTCCTTGGCAAAGGTCATTGCTGGTAACCAACGAGAGGGCTGTGGCCTGGAAGACCTGGCTGTGACAAGTTCACAGCCAGATCTTGAGCTGGCTGCTCTGAATAAGCAGCCAAAAAGCTGCTAATTGGATCTGGCAAGCTGCTGAGTCACTGTCGCGTAAGATCAAATCGCTGCATGCTGAAGATGAAGCCCATCCTGTCAGCAGCTGAGAACACGTCTTTGTGATTAAGAAGAACGGGGTGCACAAAGGCACACCGTGGATCAGTTTTCACAATTTATGACGAGTAATTAAAGTCTAACAAACCACAATTAGAAAGCACCCACCACAACCTTATTTTGCCATTCGTCTTTTAATTAAACGTTTCCTATGATTTAGCTGTAGCTCTGCACAAGAGCTGGAGCCCTGATGTATTGGTTGCAACATCTTAGGGGAGGAGGGTTGAGAGAGGAAGCTTAAGTGTTTCCTTTAAATCACCAGTCTTTCCTGTCTTGGGATCTCTACACATCACAAGGAGACAGTAAGTGAGGCTGGCCCTTCACAATACCAGCGTGCGCAGGGGATGTGCCCAGGATAATCCTAAGAGCCAGGACAAAGCCAATTGGAGGATGTTTTTTAATTTGCCAACACTGACAAGGTGATAAGTGGAAGAAAGGGACCATTATATTACAAACAGGCATATTTAGGAGGACACTCTGGTATAAACTACGGCGGAGGGAATAATTTCTAAGTGTAAAGAAAGTCAGAGTCCCCTCCCATGTTGTCAAGGGCGTATCATGAATGAGAAATGGCCTCGTGTTTGCCATGTCCAAGGTTACTATGGAATTAGAGACAGGGTACTTTAGTAGAGGGACTAATGGTCCTAGGGGAGAATGTCTTCCTGAGTACAACTTGGAATGCCTCATTTGGTGCTGGCTCCCACCAGGCCCACCAGGGAAATGAGGCAGGCATAGGGTTTACTATTTGAAGTTGGAAATGCTGGAAAGGTTGCACTGTAGATTAGGGAGGGGCCATGTTTAGAATTAGATGCAAAGGACTGCACACCAGAATAAATGCTGCTTGAGGTCAGACAGGAAGGTCAATATGATGGCTCACTGTCAAGCTTGCTTTCTGCTTGGCAGGAAGTTACCTGCTGCATGGTGGGAACTGCTGCTTTACTACTGCACCAACTACCAAGTGTCCAGAAAAGCAGCACCTTACTTTTAGGATAGATGAAGCTATTATCTAGCATTTGCTGGAGCCACCACTGGCTGATTTCCCTAGACCGACAGGTCAGTAGGTCAACTTCTACATTTTCTTCAAATAACTTATCATCCTAAGGAAGGGTCTTTATGGAGAAACAGGTTCCAAGTACCATTTGTAAGGCTTTGGTTTGGACCACAGCACAAACCTAGAAATATGTATGGTATCAGGACCCTACCCTAGCCCCTCAAAATATTTCTAACTCCAAATGTTTATGGCAGTAACCTTGGTATTAAAAATTAAGCAACATATTTTTTAATTAGTTGATTAATATTTGCCTCATTTATTTTACATACTGACCACAGTTTCCCCTCTCTCCTCTACTGCCAATCCCTCCCTCCCCTCCTATCTATCCTCCCACCCATTCCTCCTCCCTCTCCATTCAGAAAGGGGCAGGGTGCCCATGGGAATCAACAAAGCATGGCATATCGAGTTGAGTCAGGACCAATCTCCTCCCCCTGCATCAAGACTAGGTGAGGCAGCCCAGCATGGGAAACAGGTTTTTCTCTTAACCCTCCCATCTTTAGACCCTTTCTTCTACTCCTATGTCGTGTGTGTGTGTGTGTGTGTGTGTACACATCGAGATTCCACCTATGAAAGAACACACATGATATGTCTTTCCGAGTTTGAAAGACTTCACTTAGTATGATGATCTCTAGCTCCATTCACTTTCTTACAAATGGCAGGATTTCATTCTTCTTTATGGCTAAAATAAACCGCACTGCGTATATACACTACATTTTCTTTGCCCATTCATTTGATGATATGCTTCTAGGCTGATTCCACGTCTTGAGAATACTGCTCTCTCTTCCATATGTGCCCCTACATTCCATTTCACAAAGTTCGGCTCATTCTGCAGCTGCCTACAGAAGAGGTCTCTGTCCCCCTCTCCATGCGCTCCCCTAGTACCAGCATGTCACTGTGCTGTGATGATCTGGCATTAGACTGGCACTATCCTGGAGAGATTAGAGACTGAACCCCTCTTGGGCAATTTTGTCCTCAGTACCCACCATCATGCTCTCCCCACAGGGGCTCAGCAGGTGTGTGCTGGATGGCAGATGAATGCAGACCTTCTTACTCCACAGAAGACCTGCAATAAGCAAACTCACGGAAGGCGCAGAAGCTCTTCCATCAATGCGCAAATGTGTTTCTTCTTCTGTCAATCATACCTGCACTTCTGCAGGGGCGGAAGGCATAAGCAGCTTGCACTGCTGTCACAGCCGTGAGATGCTGAGGAAACTGTTAAGATGCTGGAAGGAAGGCATTTCCACCATGGGGATGGAGCTCAGAACACACTTTTCTTGGGAGCTTTGAGCTCTGAAGGTTCAGGCCAGGGTTGTGGTTTCTGTAGGATATCTGACATGCTCGATGCAGCTGCCTCCCCGATCTCTGCCATAGCTGTGTTCATCCCAAACCAGGTTATGACTTATTCTGAAGATGAGCTGACAGCAGGCCACACACAGGCCCTCACCAGAACCTTCCATCCAGACTGGGCTGGTGCTCAGTGAACCACTATGGTCTCCTTTTTCATGATCCTCCCCAGCCGCGCAGTTGGCCTTTTCCAGCCCCCTCTTCCCCTATAGGTGGCAGGATCTTTGAAAAATAACAATCTGACAATGCCACATCCCTGGTTAAGAAACTTAATTAGGCTGCCACCACTTCTGACATAAAGAGAAAGTCCCTGCAGGCCTGGCCTTCATGTGTTACTCAGGTTACACTCATGTTACCTCCCTGTGCTCCTGCCACTTGGAATCAACAGTACTCTGGCTTCTTCAAGGTGTTCATCATGCCCTCCTCCCAGCCCCTCGAGCTGCTTCCTGGGAGGAGGGCTAGTCTGGGGAAAGGGAGGAAGGACAGAGAATACATGGCTTCATCTTCACAGGGTCTCCCTGGGGAGGGGCCCGGCCTTTAGATGAAGGTAGGCCTGCTATGGCGGAACTGTTCTCCCTTGGCCAACTATGAACAAAGGGGTCCAGACATTGTCTATAAAGGAATGGCGAGGGAGAAGGCCAGAATTCCAGGGTCAAACATTAGGCCTGCTTAAGTGATGGAGACCGGAAGCTGAAGGCAGGAATAGGTTGGGGGTAAAGTAGGGAGCTTTCTCAGGGTGGAACTGATTGACAGGCAGATTTTGAACAAATTTTGTTAAATTTATGTCATAGAAAGGCTTAATCTTAAGAAATGGTCTAGAATGAAGAACAGAAAATTTAAGGAAAGAAAGCTCTTGTAATTAGATAAAATGGACAATTTGAATACAGACTTTAGAAATCAAGCCTGAGGACCCAAGCTTGATCCCAGGACCTTGGTGGAAGTAGTAGTGAATCCTGAAAGCTGGTGTCTGACATCACTACTGTGGCACATGGATGGACACACACACACACACACACACACACACACACACACACACACACTCTCACACACCAAATCTTACCTCATCTCATCTCCTCTGGCACTCACACCTAAGCTTCATTTCAATGTCCACAATGGTCCACTTGTGGCTTGCATCTGAGTAGGCAAAGTGCTAAGTCATGCTTAGTCACCTCTGCTCCACATCTTGCAAAGTTTTCCCAAATTGTTCAGAATAAAAGTCAGCCTTTCAAAGATCAACAAGACCTGTGTGATCTAGACCCCACCTGCCATTTCTGACTATCTCCTATACACAAAACCATGCAACCAATATTAACTAATGCGGGCTTTTGGTTGCTTCCCACTACCTAACCATTCAAACTTGGGGCTCTCAGTCTTTGAAACTTTGCAACTGCTCTTTCCTCTGCTGGGAATGACTGCTCAGATCACTCTAGGGCTCATTCCTTCATCTCCTGCAAGTATTTACTCAGCTGGTACCATCTCCACAGCCCACCCTGATGCCTGGATGGAATCCACACTACTCCCCACCACAATGTGAATGTCCTGTGTGTTGCTCATTGATTTTTATGCCTGACCTTTCCCCACTGGGTTGTTAGCTGGGTGCGTGCAGTGTTCTCTTCTTGGGGCTTCACCCTGGCAGTCTCTTTGAGTCTGGCCAATAACAGAATAAAAACAGTAAGAGACAGTCATTGGTCACTACTGGTACTCCGGACAAGTGATAATAAGGCCTGATGCTGCCCCTGGCCCCCATCTTGGGTGGCTTCACCTTGGCTGGCTCTGGTGCTGCTCAGAGCTGGGCCACATTTCTCTGAAGCTGCTGGTCGAAGCAGGTGCTATTTGCAAAGAACTTTGGTTTCAAAATTCTAGGCACTCTGCCAACCTCTGTGACTGAGGGGCTGAGTTGGAGGATCTCAACAATATAGGGGTGAAAGCCACCACCTGATTTATCCCCAAAGTGCCCACAGACTATGTCATTCAGACAAGAACTGCCAATGTCACATGTAAGTTAGACACCATCAAAACTGAAGCCGAGTGTATACGAGTCAGTGTGTATATGCACATGTGTGAACATACACCCTTCCATTTCATGCCACTTTCTTTGTTCATAAGAGCAGGCACCTAGCAGAAAGCCTGGCTTTGGGCTGGTCTCAGCAGTGTACAAAACTAATTATGTGATAGTTGCCTGGGACTGCTTGGTATCAGATAGATTACCTTAGTAATTAAACTAATGAAAGGAGTCATCTGGGCTGGAAGATGTGTTCTGTTTCTGAAACTGAAGACCTGAAAGAAGGGCTACCGTATGAGCAGGTGAGGTCACCCTGCTTAGCCTTTCTCATCATCATCATCATCATCATCATCAGCAGCAGCAGCAGCAGCAGCAGCAGCAGCTGGGGAGGACTTCGACATCATGGGAATTCAGGTTCCTGCCGCTGGTGCACTTTCCCCAGGGATCTGCCTGGGGAAAAGTCCACAAGGGCTCCATTTGGTACAAAGGTGCCTCTAAAAGCCTTGCAGCAAAAAACCCTTTTAATTCTACTGTGTTTGAAAAGAGTCAATAAAGGCTCAATGACAAGAGACATACACAGATAGAAATTGACGTGTGCGGATGTGGGGTACTTATTAAAAAGAAAAGACTGTTTAAGCCCAGACACACAGAAGTGTGCCCAATGAAGACGGCCCCTCCACAAGTGGGCGTGTCCTGGCCCTTACACTAAAGGCCAAGTTTACGTTCCAGGCAGCAGATAAGGGTCAAGGGCAAGACCGTGTTGAGAGAGACAGTTATCTCTTCTGATCAACCACTTAAATGCTGTAGTTCCTGCAAATCTGTTGAGGTCACATTTCCCCAAGAACATAGTACAGAACACGAACAGAGTGTGGAGCAGAGCTCTGCTGCTGCCATTGCCTGACCCAGAGAAGCAGTTTTATGTTTCTAATGGCTCCTTTCCAGAGCATCCCTTTTGTTTTTGTAAAGACATAATCTAATACAGCTTGGGTTGGCTTTGAAATCATTATGTAGTCAAGGCTGGCCTTGAACCTCTGATTTTCTCACCTCTGCCTTTCTTGTGCTGGAATATAGTCATGCCATCCTGGGAGCCAGGCACTATTTTGTGGGTGTTATCCGTGGGTATTCATTTTGGTCTTGTGTATGGTATAAATATCATGACTTTCCCTAGAGAGTGCAAATGCTGCAGGTATAGGGCGTGGCCAGGCTGGGGAAATGCCCGCAATGATCATCGCCACTGATGATATAATTGCCAAACCTAAGCAAATTTTGACATGGGCATTATCTTTATGATGCTCATTATACTGCATATTTATGTTTTATGCCCCCTTTCTGTAGGTGTGTTATATGTGGTAATAAAAAGAACTAAAGACTTAATGGGCTGCCTTCTGTGCAGTTCCCAAGGTTACCCACCAACCCAGGAACTGCCCTGGAGCTGGGAGGTGCAGGGCAGAAGCTGATGAACTCTCGCTCTGTGCTCTGGTCTTCACGTACTCAGGCTCAGAGGCAGAGTGGTACTGTGCTTCCCAGGAAGTGAGCACCTTAAGCATGCATGCTGGTCAGTATACAGGGATGGATGGAGACCTTTGGGGAGGAAGGTTATGTAGGAATAAGAAAAAATAGGTTTGTACTGAGCTTTGCTAATTACTAGTTCTGGACTCAGGAAAGCTGCTGAGTCCCCCAAAGCCTCTGGCTCCTCCATAGATAGACTATATAGTACTGATCTCAAAAGGAGCTTACAGTATGTCCACATACCCATCAGTGTTGCTCAGACGAGTTATTGGTTACAACAGAATCCTGGATATGATAGCCTTTAGGGCTGCAGGGCTGTGTGGGATCACACTTATTCTGGCGAACAGGGCAGTGAGAACACTGTCCTACCGCGGAGGCCCTGGCTCAGATTCTCTGCTGCTTTCTCAGGCCTGTTCTTTCACTCACTGTGGCATGGTCCTCAGATTTGTACCAGTGAGTACAGGTTCTCATCCACAGGAAAACACACTCTCTGAGCTACTCTTTAGTGGAGGGTACAGGCCTGACTACCAATAACTAATCTCTTAGGTCACCACTCCTTCCTAAGCCAGTTTCTGTGATGTCAGAAGTGCTATTCACTATTGGTTTGGACCCAGTACAAAAACAGAAGCCAATGGTTAAAACAATATGGCTGGCATACAATAAATAAGAGGGAGGTTGTTGAGGGGGAGTAGACAGTAAGAGTTACACACACACACACACACACACACACACACACACACACACACACATAGACAGACAACATACAGTTCTCTTAATATTCAGCTGTCAGTAAATGGAAATCTATTACTGTGTACTAGTGTAACTGATATTTCTGATGACTGCTGACAGGATAACCTTCCCCCTTTTTAAAATTTCCTCCAAGGAACATTGTTACACCTCTCAACACAGGTTGGTCCCCAGAAAATGGTGCTAGTTGGAGATTACAGAAACTTAAAAAAAATGGGGACGATGCCAGGCAGTGGTGGTGCACGCCTTTAATCCCAGCACTCGGGAGATGAAGGCAGGCAGATCTCTGTGAGTTCTGGGCCAGCCTGGTTTACAAGAGCTAGTTCCAGGACAGGTTCCAAAGCTACAAACCCAGTCTTACAAAAAGGGGGGGGGGCAGGGATGAATGGGACACGGGAATCTTCCTTTCTCTTCTTGCTCTAGACATTAGGTGAATGGCTTTACTCCACAAAGTGCTCCCAACATGATCCTATATTGTTACATGTTTCATTATATGTTATATATCTGTTATAGTTATGAAAGCAGTGGGGCTAAGCTGATCATGGACTGAAACCTCAAAAACTGTGAGCCAAAAGAAATCTCTCCTCTTTATCCCTTCCCTATCTCAGGTGTTTTGCTATCATCTTGGAAAGTTGACGAACACAAGAGTGACATAGTCAACCTCAAACTCAGCGTGTTCTCAAGGAATACACTTTCTAGGTTATTTACCGAAAGTGACCTTTCTTATGAAGCAACCCTAAATGTGAAAACAATTCTCAGTGTGAGTATGAGCTTCTAATAACTGCACTAGAGGGAACATGGTTTTGTTTTAATCTATGTTGCTAGGTACCTCCCATGAAACTTTCAGGATGTCATGATAAAGCATGGATTTCACCTTATATTCACATCAACATTTTATGTAGTGGCAACAAGACGACGAAATTAGAAGCATTGGTCAAGTATTCTGGAGACCATAGCATACACAACAACCTTTCAGCCATCACAAGAAAGGTCACGCAAGCTTCTGACCTGACCTGCTGTTCTTCAGGATGACGGGTACTTAGGGCAAAGAAGGAAGAAGGAAGGTCTACATGGAAGGAAGGAAAGAAGGAAGGTTTTACATCATGGCATTTTGAAAGACAAAAGTTGCCAAGTTAAAGTGCCTTATCATGTGATGAGAAAAGTTAAGGTTTGAAAGAAACTTCAGTTGTCATTTAGTATGATATTGGAGTTCTTAAAGGACACATCTCAAGGTTCTTAAGAGGGTTTGGGATTACTGTTGGGAGAAAATAGCAAAACTTACATCACTAGATATAACCCATAAGGCACTGAAGATTGATGCTGTTATTGATCCACCTGTCTCTGCCCCCATAATCCTCATACAGTTCTTTTTGATCTACTTCCTAGGAATGGAGTTATACACAGTCAATGATGTCTGAAATAACACATGGAAAATCCTAGAAATGAATAAATTATGAATTTTGAATAAGGTTCATTACAGTGCATCATTTGAATTATTCTGTTTGCATTATTAATTCCTTACTTTGCCTGACTTAACCAATTAACTTTGTCACTGATATGCGCTGAAAGGCACAAACAGAGCCTGGATGAAGGGTTTAGTAATGATTCAC